>NC_141068.1:50498260-50503260 GCF_041138505.1 Cibotium barometz
CGAGCTAATAGAGACAAGGTTCCAAAGGTAAATTGTAGGGTGGTTCAATTCCTACAAGTAGTAGGAGGATGACATATTCATGATTCAGCGTGTGGGGCTTGCCGATCCACAATCGTTGTTGTCCTCGAAGTTTAGCGAGACGAGGATCGTGTGTGGGCAGAGAAATCTCTTAGGCATCGGCGGGGGCCTAACAAATCTAAGTGACTAAAGCTGTGCACTCCTCTCTCAATTGGTGTTCAAGGTATATGCATGCCTCATAAACACTATGACACTACAATAAAGTTATATTTTGATTTCCATAGATATTTCTAAAACATAAAAGCATTGCAGTCTGAGTTTGATGCCACATACCAAAAAAAGCTCAGTGGCTTGCCTGAGCAAGGGAGTAGAGAGTACAATAAGAATGCCAACATGCTCGATAAGAATTACAAAGACGCCCATAAGGAGATGAAGGCGCTATTTACAAAGAGAGGACATAAGCTCCAAATAGCCAACCCCGACTATGGCAAAAAGTTCTTCAAGATGGTGATCTCTTACCAGGATTGGGGTGAAAAGGTGAGTAGATCCACTACTCCCAAGCTAGCAAAGATTTCTCGTGCGCATATTCCAAATGCAAAGTAAGATCACACATTTTCTTTCGATGCATTAAACTTTTTTGATATGTAGTAAGACACATAAAGTTGGTTCACAATGCAAGAAATGTAGGCTCGTGGACATATTAACGGGTGGTGAGTTCCCAATGAGAGATGCCCACACTCCTTCTTCGGATAGAGAATTCTTCGTGTGGATACATCACCATGTGTACTGGTTCCAATTGATCGAGTACACGCTCTAGCTCTATGCAAAGTTGGAGGAGAACTCACCCGCCCATAGGCATTCACAAGAGAGGCACATGCGACTTTGGGGTGGGCATCATAGATACCCTGAAAGCTTTTAAGAAGACGCACTTTGAAAAGGTGTTCGTAAGGTGCAAAGGGCAAATGTGTGCCACCCTGTATCCTAACAAGCAGCCATAGTTGCCGTGCTATGAGTTGCCGTGCATAGCACGGCGCCTATTGTACAAGTATATAGTAGCATAATCGATACTATGATTGTTATTCTATCATATTGAAAGAGTTTTCAAATGTTTTTGTATTACATGGTAGAGAAATTTTGTGTGTATTGAAAGAGTATTCAAATGTTTCTGTATTAGGTGGTAGAGAAATTATCTGTGTAATTGAGTATGTATTCCCGAGCACCCATTAGATGCATAAGTACAGTACAAGACAGAGGAGACGAGATAATACCTTGAGGA
Source organism: Cibotium barometz (assembly GCF_041138505.1). Taxonomy (NCBI): domain Eukaryota; kingdom Viridiplantae; phylum Streptophyta; class Polypodiopsida; order Cyatheales; family Cibotiaceae; genus Cibotium; species Cibotium barometz. The sequence goes on from NC_141068.1 coordinate 50,499,555, forward strand.
TCGATGAGCTACGAGGCAAGGAGACATGGACATCTTGCCCATGGTGGATAGATTATCCCGACGACGACGAGGGAGAGTTTCCTCGTAGCGAGGCTAAGTAGTTTCAGAGTAAGTATCATTGTGTATGGTAGCATCTTGTATAAACTTTGAAGTTCCTATAGGGAGTTTATAGTTGCTATATGGGTTGGATGTAGGAGAAAATAAGGACAAAAATCTAGCGACCAAGAAGCAACCCAAGGAAAAGGGACAAGAAGCCAACCTGTAATGAAGTAGGTTTGGGTGCACATGCACATGGGGAATGGGACCTAGGCACTTGGGCTTAGGGACATTTACATGTGTACTTTTGGGAACCTTAGGCTATATGAGGCATAGGGCTCATGGGCATTGTACCCTTTTTGGATCATATTCACTCTATAGACATTCATGTCTTCTCGGTACTCTTGCCCAAGCTTTCATGGTGAACTTTTCTCATATGAGATGTGAGGATGGTGACCCACACCCATGTTGTCACTCCATGATTTGAGTGGCCAACCCTAGTCTCTTGCATTGGTATCAGAGCTCTTGGCTTAGATCCCTAGGATCAGAGTTCTTGGCTTAGATCCTTGCTTAAAAAGTGATTAGTGAATCATTTTTGGATTATGCTTAATCTAACTTTCAAAATGATATTCTTGATCTTGATTAATAATAATCATTTTCAAATTACTGTTAATCCAATTTTTTGAAATGTAATTTTTTAATCTTAATTAATGTTAATCATTTTTTGTAATTAATTTTTACACAATTTTCAAATTTACTAATTTCTTATTTGTAAATTGATAAGATTAGCAATGAAATCTCTGTTAATCATTTTTGAATTTGTATTAAATACTATTTTCAAAACCCTAATCCACTTTACTGTTTGATTTCTTGAACTTCTTGATCTTGATCTTCTTGATCTTGATTTTCGAATTAGGGTTTACAAAGATTTTAGCACCATTATTGAAAGATTTTCTTATATTATCTTGCTTGAAGAGCCTATAGTTCCAATTATTAATCCTCTAAGCTCTTAATTCTTCAAGAACAAACCCTAGATTCCCAAATCTTGAGTTCTTGGAAGAAACATTGCAAGAAGCAAGTTGTGTGCAAAAAATCAAGGTTGTTGTGTAGAGTTCTTCAAATTGTTGTGATAATATTCATATTGTTGTACAAAGTATTCATATTAATTGTGCAAAGAATTCAGATTGCTATGCAGAGTTCTCATATTTCTGTTGCACAATTGTAGAGTGCTGTGCTGAGTGCAGATTCATTGTAGTTTTGAACAAATTTTTAAAATCTTGACACAAATTTCAAGATTATGTACAGTTGATACAGATTTTCAAGAATTGGTGCAGATCTACAATGCAAAACAGAGTAATTTACAAATCATGCAAAATTTATTGTGCTGAAATCAAATCTTGACACAAAAACAAAACAATAAGTGATTTTTGATTAATTCTTTTTAATCTTGATACTTTCTTGCAAAGAAGATAGACAAATATTACAAAACTACACAGATTAGTATAAATCTTGATGTATTATAAGGAAGGAAGCAAGAAAAGTGTTGAGAAAAACATTGTTTACAAGCACATACCTTGGTTTACAACATTTTAACACATTGCCATCAAGATGTAAAGCATGTTATTGTATTACAGATCTGAGCATCGGTATTATGCAATGAGCATGTTGATGACTAGTTGATGCAAAAGTGTACAAGCTTTACAATTCTGAGTGCAGAAATTCAAAAAGTTTGTTGATTAACAGTGTGTTTGCAAGTATAGCCTTGCTAGGAATTGAACCCAGTCCACTAGTATCAAATAACGCTTCAACAAGCTAAATCAAGCACTCAGTCAGCGCAACAGAGAGAAGAGTTTTCTAATCAAAGGGATGAGGATCTAAAGAAGATCCAAATGGATTTGTAGGACACTAAAAAACCAGCTTGATAAAGAGCGCACATCACTCTAACAGCCAGAAACCGATCTAGTTTCTGCATTGCCTTCCTTGACTGCGCAGAATCTCACTCATGGTGAAAACAAAGAGAAAAAAAAAAGAGCAAGAATGAAGAGAAGATGCAGAGAATGCATGGCTAACGAGAGATCTGGAGATTAGCAGAGGAGGCAGCCAACTGCAATTCATGGCTTGATTTCTCTTCACATTCTCGAGTCTTTGCTTCTCGTATTCTGTTAAGGCGGTGGTCGCACTGGAGTATCGTCTATAAAACAGCTCGCCATAGCTAAGCGAAGCTCGCTCGCTAGACTCTCGAAGGGAAAACAAGGAAATCAAACCATGGCGTGTCTCAGCGTCTCAACGTTCTCAAGGATTTTCTGAGGTGGACCATAATTCCGAGTAATAATTCAAGAGCGCCAAAACCTCATCATAATCACTCCAAGCACGCAAACCCGAATTTCGAATCACCAAGGCAATCTACATCATCTGGTTCAGTTAGCTCTCCTAAGCCTCATTGCTGCTTATTGTCGGATTAAGCAGAACTGCCCTCGTCAGTCCTGTAGCTGCTGTTGCAATGAAGCATCATACCCCCACACTAGCTGGCCGCCCATCGCCCCCACAAGATCTCCCCAGAGTCCGCTCACGTCTCCCCACGCGCTCCACTATAAGTAGCAGAAGGCCTGCTCAGACGAGCTCAAGAGAAAAACCTTCTTGCCCTACCGCCAAGGCCTCCTTGCTTGTTGCTTGGGCTATGCCACCGCGCCCCATTCCAGAGCTCTCCAACAAGTCTGGTAATTGCGTCCAGCCTCGCTTACCCGCCCAAATTCATCAGAAGTCGAACGGGGCGCCCTCCTTACCCCTAACCATCACTGAGCTTAGACAGCTCTAGGTATCATTGGGAGAGTGCAATGGAGCAGGTGAAAGTGGGAGAAGAAGAAGATGGCTGCCAGCAGAGCTGAAGAGAAGCAATAAAAAAAATCAACGTTGTAGGGAGCCTTAAGGGTTCTTTTGAAAGTTGGGCTAGGGGTTTGGAAACCTTTTTCCCATTTTAACCTTTCACATTAACTTTTGTCCAGCCCACATTCTAGTTTTTTTTTTCCCCCCCACTTATCCTTGTCCATATTCCATACTCTTCCTCAACCTTGAGCATTTTAAGATTTTTTATAAGTTGTGAGAGATTTATGGTGTATGCTGCATTATTTTTGGGTGTTCTTGAGTGTGTTAGTTGGCCATTCGTACGATAGCCCTACAAGAAGCTCACAACAGAGAAGGTGGTAGACCTTGTAGACATGAACATGCTAGAGGTGAAAGCGGCAACAACCATTGGGGTGTGGAGAGCCTTTGGCATCATTGAAGAGGCAAAAGAGGCTCCTTTTCGAGGAGAAGTTTCCACCTTCATTACAAATTTGGGGTACTCAGAGTACTCCAAGATGATAGTTAAGGTCCCACATGCTTTCATGTATCCTTTCTTGTGTTCAACATCTCGTAGGTGTTTGTCATAATATGTTGTAGTCTTGTAATTTTGCTTTGGAATATAATGGAAGTTTCAGCCTCTTCTATGGTGTCTTTGAAAAAAATAGCAATGAAATTGTAGTAAATTGGGGGAAGATAAAGAGAGAAAGATGATAGTTGAGTCCCAATAGTATTACAAGGATGCTTTCTTGTATTGTTGCTTGTGCTCACATTCTTGTATAGGTGGTGGTCATAATATGCAAAAGTCTTGGAATATATTGGAAGTTTCATC
>NC_141068.1:50508260-50808260 GCF_041138505.1 Cibotium barometz
GAACCCCAAGCTTCTAATGTCTCCTCAATCTTCTCTTCATGGCAAGAGAAGCTTTCCTCGTCTCTCCTCACCGGACCATTGTGAATTGGGCTCTGACTAAGATGTAGATCCCTTGAAGGAGTGGAGCATTTGTCAGCAATTTGGCTTTGCTTACAAATTGGGTTTTGAGCATGGGATGGGCCATTCACAGGAGATGGGCAGTGGGCAGTATCTTCTACATTCTCTGATGGACCATCCTCCTCAGAATCAAAAGAGAGTGGAGGTGATGGAAGCAACCCCGCCACAGCCATGCCAAACAGAGGGATGTGTCTAACCGGCGACAAGATTTGCAGTAAAGGAGGCTGTGTTGTACTCTTGTCCTCTGTGGACAATCCATTCTCGATGTTTTCTGTGGCATTCTTTTGCTCTTCTGACTCCTTCACCGGTATTGAGATGGCTTTGCTCACTGCTCTTGCATGAGCAGCAGAAAATTTCAAAGCTCTCACATAGCTCAGCTCTGTGGCTTTGCAATGAGGGGTTGTGGAGATGACCTGCCTTGGCTTAAGCTTGGCCACAAAAAGCTCTAACTCTTCTCGTGAAGAATGCATGGAGTAGCAAACATGCCATATCCCAAATGGGTCTCTCTCTGCCTCTGTAGGAGCAGACTTAGCACGCCTCCGGGTAATGGAAGGTGCCTTTTCATAGAGTTTTTCAAGAAGAAGCAAACCAGAGCCCACACCTTCGAGCCTTTCTCCATATGTATACCATTGCGCAGATGGACGAATGAATAGAGGCTCAGGTTCACCCTTGGCATAAGCTGATGCAAACTTTTGCTTTGCCCTCTCATAGAGCTTTGGAAAACCTTCACAGACCTGCCAAAACCACAAAATAGAATCCATGAGATCACAGATACAATCAAGATAAACCATGGTCCACAGATGATGACAATTACATGTAATCGAGTGGATTTTGGATCATCGGTCACTAGATCAGGCGCAACTACAGTCAGAGATCCATAGAAATCTGGGAGGTTGTGCTTGTCAACAAAAATCTTCAACCCAAAAGCACAGGAAAGGCTTCTCAAGAGAAGCTCCTGTCCCAGAAGATCACAAGCCAGGTAAACAGTAGGTGCCTCTGGGTGATTCCATATGCATTGCTTTACCTACAGAAAAGATCGAAAGGTTAGAAGGGAAAAGATTGTTCTCTGAAAACTGGTTTTAGTTCTGAAAGACCAACTGTACATTTCAAGAGAACCATCTAAACTTGTCAGACAAACATTAAACAAATGACTGTGATAATGTGCAGCCCCACATTGACAATGGCCCTTCAGACACTTATCCACGATGACAAGCCCATTTAGCCCATGGAAGAGCAGCAATATTAGTGGCTTTGCACATCTACCCTGCTAGTCAAAAGCAAATAGGAAATGTTGACTGTCCATTTTAAGCCTTGCGACCCATCATCTGGTGATGCGTAAAGACCCTTACTCATTTAAGCAGGAAATGATGTGTAAAGACAGAAGCCCCTCTACACTCATTCTGAGACTGTCCCTATAGGTGTTTTTCTCACAATCATCTTTAGTTCTCTCATGAAGTTGCCTTGGGTCACAAGGGCGGGCAAAAAAGGAGGTTGTGGCTGGGCCGTGTGAGGTGCCCCAAAGCTGACAAAGATTGTTGGGTTATTAAAAACCTCAGGCAAGTGCACCCGATCACCCAAGGCCAGGAGTGGATACTGGGGCTGTTGACATGTCAAGACTAGCTTCTGACAATCATGTCGTTGAGCATCTTTTGGAAGGTTGCCAATGGGGATGATTGGTGCAAATTATGCAGCGATGGTAACCCTGCTCCAAGAGAACTTCTCTTTCTAGAGAGCATTTAGCATGGCAGATTAAAAATTCTGGTTGCAATACCTTTATAGAGAGCATTCCTGGCTTGATGAGTTGCATCGAGAAAACAGGAAAATTGTTGGCCCATAAGCTGCCGTTCCACCGTGCAAACTCATTACCATTCAAGAACTATTGCAGTTTAAGTTTAATAAGAAGTTAACCTGTTTGATTGCTTCCTCCCTGTGTGGCATCCTCACAGCTTCCTTGCCAAAGGTGCAATCCAAGAACAAGCAATCCACTGCACCTCCAAACAGCCTACGCGGGAGTCTTGCATAGCATTCAGGTGTAATCCGGCAATCCCCAGTGTGCAAGACAGTCCCAAAACGACCCTCAAACAGAAACATTACAGCACCTGCAACATGTGCCCCAAGAAACTATTTAGTCATTACTTGAACAAACAAAACCTGTTTCAATAATAATAAAGAAGGATTAACTTCATTTTCCAAATCCCTGTTTCAATCCTAACAAAGGGGGAAAAACTATCATCTCCCAGGCCGCCGCCCTAGGTGAGAGCGGGTAGGGGCGGAGGTTGCTCTCCCCTTCCCCCTCTAAACCCCTGATTCAACTATGTCTCAAAGATTTTCCGTTCCGTTTCCATATCCCTGATGCAGAGGCATGCACTGACTTACACAGATTATGTGATTTACTTTCTCATAGCCCAGAACTTCAGCCATTGCGCGAAACCAGAATCCTCCTCACATACATGCTAATAATCCTAACCAAGAACCCGTAAATGAGACTTGCATCAATAATTGGCCATTCATACCAGGGCAATGGTTCGCATCGTAGGCTGTGACAGTGAAGGATCCATCGTCATCGTCTTTAATCAATATGGGCTCTTCGATGTTAATTTGTGAGAATTCAGATCTGTGCATCTGAGCGAAAAACAGCAGAAGGTTAGGGGGCAGATGAATCTGTGGAGACCTGGAGAAAGTAAGAACAGAGATTCGACGGGGGGTGCGTTGCCTGGGGAAGGCGGAGGAGGACGAGGCGTGCGGTGAGGGCGGTGCAGTAGATGGGGGAGAAGGAGGAGGCGATGCCGCGGGTGTGGTCGAGGTGGGCGTGGGTGAGGAAGAAATGGCGGCGCTTTCGGGCGGACGAAGAAGAAGGGGTCCATGTGTCCACGCAGAATGAGTAGGAGCGCTCTTCCTCGAGCTCCGCCATTGCTCAGCTGCGTCTTTCCCACCATTCGATTTGAAAATTTGAGAAGTGTGTTCTATAAGATACCGCCTGAGTGATCCCCCTTGTGGTGCTGGGTTCACACACGGCGGCCGGACAACTCTTCGATGGGGAATACCCTCATACGTCTCTTGTTATGCCTGCTATTTCCACGTCAGCAGAGAGCTTCCAAGGGACTTAGGGTGGTTTCACAAATGTTCGTGAACAACGAAGCCCCCAAATAGCCTTGTCCAACCCATCACCAAGCATCTGCAGTTGCTTGTTCGTTCTTGGCTTCACAAACCATGGACAGACATGATTTATAATGGTTTTATCAATTTGAAGTGGGTTAAGGGTTCAAATCCCATTTTCATGCACTGTTGCATGATGACCTAGGGGTTCTCGCCAATCACACTTTTTGTTAAACATGGCTTTTACTGAACTGGCTTCACTCGTCCAAGGGCGATTGAGAATTCTTGTTTGCTCGGACAATGCAAAAGAGGTGAGATGATTATTCAATCCTTACATTTACGAGCACTTGGCTACAACCATTTGAAACCTTATCCATTTTGTGAGCCCATCAAAGTAGCCTTACCAATTGGATATCCATGCATTTTCATAGTTCACAATATAATTTCCCCGCTCGTGTCTTTCATTGAGACAGCCCAAGTCACCTCTACTAAGAAGACTCTTCACCAAAAAGTAAATTTCTTAAGGATTGAACCTTGCCCATTGATTTGACAGGAGAAACATGGGTATTTGTGTGCAAATAGGTGAGCATAGATTGCTATAGTTAATAGCATGTTCCTAACAAACATATGTGATTGGAAGTATCCTAATAAGCACGTGAATTTTGAATGAGCTTTTTTCATAACTTTGAGTTAGTAATAATCGCTAAAGTATAAGTAGACATGTTTGCAAAGCAAGCTTCACCCTTGCTTTTCTTATCCAAAGGAGGTGCCTGGTGCCTTCTCTTTTCCCTTTGCTTTGGCATGTGGCAGACATATTAAGAGGCCCTCTCCTCCTCCTCACGAGCATCTTTGTCACACAAAGAAGTAGACACCACCTATGTAGGAATAATTTTTTAATTAGGAAGGTCACCCAGGGAGGAGTGTTCAATTAAATCTTATTAAGGATCTTATGCATGACATTATATGCTACACACCATCTTCCACACTTGAAATTTTAACCATGCATGCAAAATAAAATGTGTTTTTGTGTCCTCATTTTTGTTTCCATATATAATAAACCCCAACATGATGTTTTTGGGCTACATATACACCTTTCAAGGAAACAAATGATGGCCCAGACACCCATCCGATTGCCCTCTCTTCATCATCTTCTTCTCAGTGTGAAATGCCTCCACTACCCCAAAAATAAAATGGTGTTGGTGCCCCACCCTTTTCCTTTTTTGTGCATCTTTCCACCCCCATGTGTAGGCTTCATTCTCCTTATCTTGGTTTCTCCCGTGCTAGCACATACATGCCTTTTGTTGTAAAGTAGAGGAGAGGTTATTGCAAAATTAAGCGATGTGTCTAGGAAGAGAGTATAAGAGTGTGATTAGGTTTAGACAATTCTTTTTAGTAGTGTTATGGCTCACCCTAACCCTCCCTTGAAACACATCCAACAAGAGATTACCTGGTGAACTGCAACTATCGTGAGGATTTTCCAATGGTCGAGCTCGTAACCCTTGAGGTCTCCAAGCTCTACAACTCCTTGAGAAGCAATTTCATCGCGCCTCCCACAAGCATTGTCACATCGCCACATTGCACTACAAATTTAAAAAAAAACAAAAGACTTATTTTATGCTTATGCATCACTTGACACATCTTCCATTCACTTGTGATGATTTCAAAAGGTAGGTCAAAATGAGCTAAATTTCTTTTCTACTGTGCTAGAATTGGTTTCAAGGTTTAACAATAAGGAGGTATTGTCAATATGCTTTATTTTTTTTCTACCATTTTGAATCAAGAACCAGGAAGATGTAGAAAGCTTTTTGAGAAATTATTCTCTACGCTCATGAGTTTATATAACTGGTATAAACATGTAATGAATTACTATGCTATTTTTAATGCTATAGTGTTGAGATATGGAGCTCAACTAGTGCAGATATGGATGACATGCCAGGATGACACCTTTGCACTTATGGTTGGTGAGATTATGGTTTATATGCCGCCAGTGGTTTATATGATAACCACTTTGATTACTAGAGTTATGGCATAGTTATAGCACCAGCTCATATAGTCAAGTCCACACTATGGAGCTTATATGCTTTAGTAGTAGAGTACTTTTCCCTTAGTATGTGCTCTTATCTCTATGTTATGGTTGTAGAGAGAAGTGAAGAAGATAGTAGAGTATTCAGGCATCCATTGCTTTCTTGTGTGCTTATCATGTTCTAGTGTGTGTGTGTGTGTGTGTGTGTGTGTGTGTGTGAAGAAGTTTGCTTGTAACAAGGAGCTCAAGCTCACCCTCTCCCCCCACATTCTTCTCATGGTATCAGAGTGCCAGTTCGTATTAACGAGCTGAAGAGAGGAAAGAAAATAAAGCAATACATGGGTAAGGGTAACTCCATTTCTTTTCATTTGATTTTTAGAAGCAAATCTCTACTAGTCAAAGGGTAGTGGCAGTAGGCATAGCAGGAGGGGATACTACCATATATTAGGGAGCCCTCCTCGGTAAAACAAAGCATAGTGTATACAAAGTCATTTTAGATTCCGTTTGTTGGCCTTGAAAGGTTTTTTAAAACACTAAAATAGAAGTGTCGACAACGACGGTTTTAATTTGTGCAGTGTTTCTATGCATGTTTTGCACAGTGTTATGCACAGTGGTTGATTTGAATTTCTCTACACATGTATTGCAAGTGTATGCTAATGTGATTGGTTCACATAAAGTGGCTACATAACATGTCCAAGTGTATGGTCATGTGATTGGTTCACATAAAGCGGCTACATAACATGTTTACAGTACTGTTGGTAATTATGCATGTATTGCAAGTGTATGTTCATGTGATTGTTTGACATAAAGTGGCATAACATGTTCAAGTGTATTTTCATGTGAATGGTTCACATAAGTAGCTACATAACATGTTTACAATACTGTTGGTAATTATGCATGTATTTTTCAGACATATTGTTAGAGATTGCATGACTTACTGTAAGTCCATTTGGCTAGCTTAAAGAATACCGTATTTGGTGTAGGTCAAAGTTATTATAGGTAGCAATGTCAGACAAATCTATCTCAAATTGTGAGTGAGAAGTTGGACAAGAACAAATTCCAAGCATGGAAGTTCAAGATGACAAACTTGAAAAAGGATATTGGGAGTTTATTATAGGCAACAAGAAGGAGCCCCAGCTTCAAGAAGAAATCTCACTCCACAACACCTTTAAGGCGTGGCATGATAGAGCCAGCACGGCTATGTATTGGCCATGTATTAGTGTGTCCATTCTATGATGATTGGTTATATATAGGATGCTAAAGATGCATGGGATACCTAAGCTGTATAGCATAAGTACTAAGTGTAGGAAGATGTAGTTAAAGCAAGAGCTGCATAATATATGCAAACAAATAAGCTATGTATCAATGATTACTCATTGAAGATTAAAGGGCTTGCATATGGTTTGCCTCTATTGGAGCACCGGTTAATGATAACGACTCGATCACTTTGAGTGAGCTTGAAAAAGAGTATGATCAATTCTTGATTAATTTTAGATATCTATATGAAACTTGAGAAAAATTTTCAAACTTTCATGACCAAATAGCCCTTCTAATCAATGAAGAGATGAAATGTTGGGAATAAGATCATCCTCCAGAAGCATGCCTTCTACACAAATAAAGGTAGAGATATAAACATATCTTCACTAGAGGCCAAGGTGTATGCTAATATGGAAATAGGAATAATGGACAACAACAATAGGATTCCAATGCGTAAACAAGAAAGAGCCACTCTCTAGGTAGGGGAAGCTAGAGTGGTTGACCTGGATGGCAAAGAAATCAGAGTGGAAATTACTGGCAAACCAAGGAATATAGAAAAGAAGTGCTATAAAGAGTATAATGACATAAAAAGTGGGAAGTTGCAACAACAAAGGGAACTATGCATCATCAAAAAGTAAGTAAGCTAAAGGTAGATGTGAGCAACTTTTTGTGATGGAGCATATGCTTAGTTCCACGACTACAGATGTGCCTCTAATTACATAACAAGCCATGGTGAGTGGTTCAAAGAATTGAGGGATTTGGAAAAACCAAGTTATTTAGAAACATGTGATGATACAATATGTAGCCTATTGTGCATGTTAGTAGGAAAGTCTCTTTATCTATTGGGTAGGATGAAAAAACGATGTATCTTGTTGATGTTAGCACAATGATACAATGCACCCTATTGTGCGTGTTAGTAAGAAAGTCTCTTTATCTATGGCATGATGAAAAATGATGTATCTTGCTAATGTTAGTGATGTGCTTCGTGTGTCAAGCATAACAAAGAACCTAGTTTCTATTAGGCAAATGATTGAGCAAGGTTTGCAAGTGAGGTTTAACCCTTATGGATGTTATGTGAAAGATTTCAATAACTAGTACTACTTGGTTACAAAGGGGGATAGAGTTCATAGAATGTTTACATTATTAGATGTAAGCATGCATAAAATGAAGGCTACATGTGTGATTGTAGACATTGATATTTGACATAAATACCTTGGACATGTCAATATTCAGTGGGATGAAGAATATGTAGGCCTAAAGTATTGTTACACAGGTTTACCAAAGTTCAAAGTGGATAGAATGCACACAATATGTGAAGCATGCCAACTGGGTAAGCAAGCTAAGCATTTCCCATGAAAATAAGTATGTAAGTCAAAGACCTTTGGATTTGGTGCATTCTGATATTTGGGGGGACTAACAAAGATGCCATTAACTAGAGGACACCGTTATAAATGTATCTTTCATTGATGATATGACACTAGGAAAGTGGGTGTATATTTCATGAAAGAGAAAAGTAAAGTATTTACTCAATTTCAAATCTTCAAAGCTATGGTAGAAAAAGATAAAGTTATGCACATAAAATGCCTAAGGTCAAATAGTGAAGGAGAACATTTCTCCAATGAATTCAATGACTATTAAAGAGAGCATGGAATAAAGAGGTAGTTTACATTCAGGTACACCTTGCAACAAAATGGGATTGCAAAAAGGAAAAACATGCATATTGTAGGAAGTTGTCAATGCATTGATGAATGAGAAAGGGATGCCTCATTATTTTTTGGGCTGAAACAACAATTTATATTATAAACATGATGCCTACTACATCAATTCATGGCATGATGCCTGAATAAAAGTATACTAGGAAAAAACTAGTTTGGCACACTTGAAAGTAGAAACTATAGTTTATAATATAAACTGTAGTAGAAACTGGAGGTTATATCATAAACATGATGCCCACTACCTTAGAGAAAACTAGATTTAGCGTTCTTGAAAGTGTTTAGTTTCATTGCTTACATACATGTACCAGGTGAGGTGAGAAGTAAGTTGGATCCCAAGGCATAATAATGTATATTCATTGGCTATTCCCTTGAGCAAAAAGTTTACAGATGTTATAACGCTAGTATGCATGAGATGCAAGTAAGCAAGGATGTTGTGTTTGATGAGATTACTGGGAAGGATTCTATAGGAGACTGAAGTAAAGAATTAGATGGGTGCCTTAAATGTTGAGCAACAATAACTAGCACTTAGTGGACTAAGAGAGAACTCCTCTAGTAATGGGTCTATTATGAGACCTTGGTTACATAGGTTGAGGTAGAATGTTAAGCATTTTGATGTGGTGGTACTACATGTGTTGAAAATTCATTAAGTTTACATTGTCATGCAAGGGAAAAGAAAAGGTGGATTGTCCTTTTATAATGCCTGATGTTTCAACACATTACTTATTTATTAATGGAGATAGTGGTTCAGAACAGAGCCTTGATGGAAGAGTTCAGGATTTTGACTATTGTTACACCTAGTGTATATAAAGAACCAAAGCAGTGTTGAGAACACTTGGCAGTGATCGAGGTTTATGATGCAGGTGTAATACAATCAGATTATCCAGTGTGGACAAGTTAAGATATGATAGGTATATAACCCATAATTATGCATATATAGTCAAAGCTAATATGAGGTAGAGGCCACATGCTTTGAGGAGGGTCTTGGACATAATCATTGGGAATATTCCAAGGATAAAGATATGGTTACATTAGATGCTAATGAAACATGGGATTTGTTGCCTTTGCCTAAGGAAAAGAAGGCAATTGTATGTAAGTTGGTCTACAAAGTAAGTATGTATGTAAGTTGGTCTACATACAATTTCCTAAAAGAAGGTAATTGTATGTAAGTTGGTCTACATACAATTGCCTAAAGGAAAAGAAGACAATTGTATGTAAGTTGGTCTACAAAGTAAGTATGTATGTAAGTTGGTCTACATACAATTTCCTAAAAGAAGGTAATTGTATGTAAGTTGGTCTACATACAATTGCCTAAAGGAAAAGAAGACAATTGTATGTAAGTTGGTCTACAAAAAGTGAAGCATACTCTTTAGATGATTCTGGTACAAGAAGGCAAGTTTGGTTGCCAAGGGATACGCATGGACATATGGCATTGACTATGAGGAAACATTAAACATAGTTGATAGGATGGTAATTGAAGAGAAATCATTGTTATGGCTACTAGTAGCTAAGGGATGGTATTTGGATCATATGGGGATGTAAAGAATGAATTTTTACATGGTAACTTACGGGAGGAAGTTTACATGGTGCAACCACTAGGGTATAAGGATATCATGCACACCCACATTTTGTTTTGCAAGTTGTGCAAAGCCTTGTAGGGCTTGAAGCAAGCACTTAGAGCATGACGATACAAAATAGGGGAGTATATTAAAGCAAGCTCTAGGTGCTTGAAGCAAGCACCTAGAGCATGACCATACAAAATAGGGGAGTATCTTGTCACTATTGGATTCAAATAACCAATGTTGAATTCTCACTTTATGTGAGAAAGTCCAATAGGGGAATTATGCTAACATCTATGTTAATGACTTGATTTTCACAAGTTACAGTGATGATGAAATTAATGTGGTGAAGATGCTTCTTAAGAAAGAAATATTTGGGTGAGCTATGATACTTCCAAGGTATAGACGTAAGTGATGGGATTTGGATTTTGCAAGGGCAATTTGCTTTGGACATGCTATCTAAGTCTGGGAAGACATCGTGTAAGACAATCTTAGTGCCATTAGAGAGCTGGACACAAGATTGTCTACAAATATAGGTGATCTCTTGGGAGGACCTATTTTATATAGGTGCATAGTAGTAGCTTGATTTACATAATCATCACCAGGCTAAACTTGAGCTATTCGATTAGATTGGCCAGTTCATTTATGCAAGCCCTCAGGAAGCCATATTCATGAAGTTCTCTGGAACGCATTCCCTTGAAGTTATCCTCAAAGTCCATAGCCCTCCTATAGAATTGAATGAACTAAGTGGAGGACTCTAAGCTAAATGTATTCTTTACAAGAGCTCTTAGTTCACGATGGCCGGCTGTCCATTTACAATTGGGGGCCCAAAACTAGTCTTCCTAGCTCCATGTACAACTCTTTCTTATGTGACTGGCATTACACAAGCCATAAGCTCGATCATCCCATGTCTCTTTTACATTAAGCGCTTTGCGCGGTTACAAAAGGTGAGTTACAATGAGTGTAGCCACGCTTGAAAAGTAATGTTAACGAGAGTGGTTAACAGTCCATTTGACACAAACCTTTAAGGCTTCTTCTAAAAGCTCTAAAGAGTCCTATTTGATAGAAAACATTACCTTTAATTGTGTGTTCTAGGTCTCTCCAACCACAAAGAGGGCCATCCCATAAATGATCCAGTTTCATGATACCTTTGTTATAAAGATACCTAGCCATTCTAATATTCTTTAGAGCCAAAGGAGAGTTAGACCAAGGAGCCCACCAAATAGACCACTGAAGCAAACTGTCCCCCATGTACTTGTGTGATCCTTTCCACTTAAGTGTTCCCTGCATAGACTTGCATCTTTTGATTAGCTTATGAATAAACCTAGCTTTACCACAAGACAGAGTCAACTAAGACAACAATTTATCTTGCCAAACACATTGAAGTCATTCACCACCTTCATTGGAGTAATTAAGGTGCTGTTGAGATTTTGACTTAAAAATGAAAAGGTTACTAGTTAATTGTAAGCCGTTTGGAGGTTTTGTGTGAATATTTATGAGGGGTGACATCAATATGAATGGGCTTGCCCTTTGAGCCCCAAAGGCTAACTATATCATCATATTATTATTATAATAACAGAAATAAACTTTTTTTCTAACCAATGAAAAAAAGAACGACCTTCAAACTCAACCGGTTTTTATTGAAAAAATGCATAGGTTAGTTGATTTAATAACTAAAGTTTTAAAATTTGACTCTTTAAATTGAAGACTAGGTAAAATTATAATTGGATTTTCTCAATTTGAGCTGTGAAAATTACACTAAAGGAAGCTATTTTTTTTACTATTCATATATATGTACTATGTAGGAGGTGATTGGTTAGTCACATTCTGCACGATTTCACTAACATTGCTGATCAAGATTTTCTTCATAGTGTCATCCACATTGTCAAGCCTACCCTGGTCCCGAACCTTGAATTTGAAGAGCACAAACTAGGTTGACCTTCAAAATGTATATGTTTGTGTCTAAAATTTAGAGTCCTTTTTCAACCCTATTTTCTCAGAGGCCTTCTCTAGGACTAGTGTAATGCCCATCTCTCACGGTAGGAGTTGGGCACACGGTACACCATTCAAAAGACAATAGTACAAAGAAGGCATTTTGGCATGCCTCTCTCCATTCTCTCTCTCCTAAACAAACACACACACATACAGACTCTCTCTCTCTCTCTCTCTCTCAGAAGCACCCCCCATCAGCAAGCTCTAATGAGAGAAGTAGTTGCCTCCACGTTTTAACATGTATGCAAGTTAACAAATCTTGTGTGAGAGAGAGAATATAACTGTGTGAGAGGGAAGGAGCACCCTCTGCGGGGTTTCAAACTGCATGCAAGCAAATAAAGCCCATGTGTGTGTGTGTGTGTGTGAGAGAGAGAGAGAGAGAGAGAGAGAGAGAGAGAGAGAGAGAATACCTATGTGAGAGCTCCATGCGGACAGTTTGCCAAAAATTAAGCTCTACGCAAACAGTTGCACACAAAATACTAGGTGTGTTGAGCATGAGAAAATCTCTCTCAAAAGATCCGCAATATCTTTTAAAAAAAGTGAAAACTACCTCGACTCTTGCAAACCCGCCCTCCAAAATTGCCGTGAGCTTTCAAAACCACTTGGATTTCCTGGACTCTTGCAAACCTGCCCTCCAAAACTGCCCTGAGCTTGCAAAACCACGTGGAAATCCAGCAAAATACTACCTCAAATTCTACCATCTCTACTTCGATTCTTCCCTGTGCGTGACCAGAATGCATGGCCACTGGAGGCCACAAATGCGGGCATTCGAGCCTCCATGTCCATGTGATCTGCCTCTTATCTAGTGCAAAATCAAGTCCATTTTTCCACTATTGAGTTAGTCTGGTGGGCAAGGAAGGTTCAAGGAAAACGGGCCATTAACAAAAGTTGGCTTGAAAAAGTCACGACACCGACTGGTGCCACGATGCACTTCTAATGATTAAGCAAACGGTCAAGACCTATAACTTCGTGTGTCTCTCCGCAGACGGTCAAGACCTGCTCCGTCGTTCTCTCTCTGCGCGCGCGCTCTTTGATGTACACGTTGTGAACCTGTCATGGGCGACCATCCTGAAAAGCCGCTCCAAGGGGCTAACTGGAACTCAGCACAATCCATCTCCTTCAGCGTACAATTAGTCCCCTCAGCCCTCCAGCTCCTCCGCTTCCTGGCTTCCGTCGATCGCCATCGTTGCCTCTACCAAGGTCTCGCTGTCTCCAGAGCCATCCAACCAAGATCACCACATGTGCTCATCCACTACAATAACTCCGCACATGTGCTCATCCAACCAAGATCACCACATGTGCTCATCCACTACAAGAACTCCCCACCAGGAAGCTATGATAAAAGGTCCCATGGCTGTAGGTTAGGTAACCCCAAGCACAGTGAAGCCAACAATGTTGGGTGGCCTACCAATGTGCTCAAAGCTCCATGATTCCATGAAGGCAACACAAATCTATGTCTCCCCAAGCCAGAATAAAAAACCCATCCTCAGCGTCGACAACCTACTCCTAGCTCAAAGCCTCATCGACCAGAAACGAAGATGCCTCGTCAACCATGGACCTTCATCACTTGGCAACAATGGGTGCCCAAGAGCATGTTCAATGCCCAAGGCTTCCATGATGGCAACTCCATCATTTGGATCCCATGGCATACCAAGGTGGTTCCAAACGTTATGTACTGTACGGATCCGTACGTACTGTACGTTGTTTGGTACGGAAAAAAATTTTAAGATACGTAAAAATACGTACCATTGGTAAAAATACATAAAATCTTAGAAATTTCAGCCACCTACATTAAATTTCAGTCCATGTCCACATTGACATATAAAACTTTCGAAATAGAGACACAACAAGGTCAAAAACCTACTAATTCAAAAGTGAGAAATTAGAATCACAAAGTCGTCAATCATACTTAATAAGTTAATCGTACTTAATACTTACTTAATAAGTTAATCATACTTAATAAGTTAATCGTACTTAATACTTATTACTTAATACTTAATAAGTTAATCGTACTTAATACTTATTACTTATTACTTAAGACAAGTCACATTGTCACAAGTGAGTCGTGACAACTCACAATTCACATCAAGAAATGATGAAATTTAAAAATGAGTCTATGAATAATGACAAAATGTGCCATGTCCATACAACACCAAATCAAAACTAAGGTAATCCAAATCAAAACTCATCATCCGATGAGGATGATGACCCTGGAGAATCAAGCATATAACCCTCCGTGATGACATTGCCCTCGTCATCATACTTAGGCCCTGTCATCATGGGCACAGGTGGGTGGGGTGCCTCAGATGTCCCTGTCCCTGTCTTTGCATCATCCTGCTGGGTAGTGTGAATGAGGCGAACGGCCTCATTCGCACGTGCTCGAGGAGTCTGAATAGGCAGCTTCCCTCTCCGGGCGCCTCTCCGGCCAGAACTCTCTCCATCTGCAGGTCCCTCATGTAGCTGAATTTTATAAGCCCGGGCTCTCGATCTCGTCACCCGCTTGTCTACACTCTCCAGCTCTCTATGCAGGAGGCAAAGAATCTCGTCCTGCTCATCTCTCAACCGTTGCTCTGCCTCATCAATGGTGGTAGGATCTGGGACCAGCTTGACACGTGTTGGATCCACCTATTCAACGTAAAACCAAAGAGAACGCAGAGTGTCAACGACTCAACTTTTTGTATACTATAGTATAAAAGCTATGTAAATGGGAGGCCAATCCCCATAAGAGAATGAATAGGATAAACTCACTTGTTTTGGGGTGCCCAAAGCATGATAAGCTCGTACGAGCTTCATGTTGGCCCTACAATAGACCAGTCTCTCTAGTTGAGAGGTGCTCAAACGATTGCGTATCTTTGTATGTATGAGCGAGTAAGCACTCCAGTTGCGCTCACAAGCACCTGCTGAACAATCCTGCACTCCAATTCAAAAAAGTGCTTCATTCATGTGAGCTCGGCAATTCCCAATAAGCTTCACAAGACTAGTTCATAGTCCATAGTACATACATGATATACATACCTGAGATAGCACTCGCAGAGCTATATCTGTAAGTTGTGGAAGACCCTGTCTTCCATAGTTTTGCCACCAAGTAAGAGGCAGCTTGGTGGCCTCTGGTCTAAGAGCAACAACTCTAACAAATGAGGGTCCCAAGTTGTTGACCCAGCTGCAGAGCTCCGCATCAATCTCCAATTGCTGCTCCACATCATACATACTATTAATGTACCTATCTCGTAAGGTGAGCAGCTCCCTATCATGAAAGAGAAGTGGCATCTTGTAGAAAGGATGGAGGAATGCAGCCATCCTTTGAATGGGGCGACTCATATACCCCCATCGATAATCCACAATAGCCAATATATCATCTCGGCTGCAAGAGTAAAATAAACAGAGAAGTAGAGCAATTAGTAAGTCAAGACTCAAGAATCAAGATTCTGTAATCGGCCATCAAGAATCAAGATTTTACTTACCAATTCTGTGTCAGGGATGTACAGGCTGCAATATGACTCTTCATCTGCATGAAGAGGTGGTACACTAAGCCCAAAGTGGAGCCCTCCATGTCTGTGACTCGCAGAAGTACAAATACTGGCTGCAAAGCCACTAAGAGAGTTTGCACATCCGTCCAGAGGGTCTCATCAAGTATCCGTCTCTGTATGTATTTGGTGGGATCTGTCTGTGAATGATACATATCTCTCCACTTTGGATCCACAACTGTCTGTAATAGTGGATCTCTCAATTTGAAAAGCCTGTGTAGCACCAAATACATATAGGCAAATCTTGTCTTGGATGGCCGCACCATATCTAGGTTGCTGTGGCTCCTAAAGATAGCCAATGCCTGCTGCTTCTTTCTGAAGAATGTAGTGATCTTCGTGGCATCAGAAACTGTGGGTTGCACCCAACTCAGCTTGCCTATGTCCTCCATAAGCAAATCAAGGCAATGGGCTGCACAGGGAGTCCACACAATGTGAGGAAACTCCGCCTCCACCATGTCTCCCATTGCCTTGCAATTAGCAGCATTGTCTGTTACAACCTGCACCACATTCTCTGGACCAACCTCAACAATTGCCTGGCGAATATGCTCATAGATACTCTCAGCAGTGATGCATTCGCCTGCCTTCCAGCATTCACAGCGCGTAAGAAATACGTACCAAGACATGAAGAGACAAGAATATTGATGATGTGTCATCGTCGTGTGTCACTCCAGCCATCTGAAATGATAGTGCAACCAAATTGTTGCCAACCTGCTTTCACTGGCACCAATACCTTGTCTATCAAGGCCTTTTGCTCATCAAGAATCGTGGTGCGCATCTTTTTGTACTCAAGCCCTAACCATGAATCTATGTGTCCAACCTGGGCTATAGCTCTGACCATCCTCTTCTATTGGTCAGTCCTCAAAACATTGAAGGAGATATTGCACTCTATGAGAGTGCGAGCAATCTCCATCTCAGCCACCTTTTGCCTTTCTTTGACCCAAGACTGTGCATGCACACGAGAAGGCAAGGTGGTTTGCCTTTCATTATATGTATCACCCTCATTCTCATCTTGCATGACAGAAGGCCTCTTTCTGGCAGACGATGCCTGTTCAGAAGAGGTAGGCTGAGATTCATCAACCTGCGTGGATGGACCGGCCAAGTCCCCAAGAAGAGCATCATGAAGCGCATCCTATGTTTCTTGTGTGCCTCTTCCTCTTCTAGCTGCCCCCATTGCAGAAATTTTCAGCGATCAACTGATCTCTCAATGCTTGTGGCACTCTCTTGCACCCTGCACAATTGTTGGTAGTGCCAATGCCTGTGAGGTGCTTGATGACACGAGTAATTATACTCGTGAGGGTGAAATTGCAGTACTTGCACTGCCATTGTCGAGTGCCACTACCTGCTTGCCTTGGAGTAGTCACAATGCGAATGACGTTTGTGTGCTCCTTCCAGTATGGGTTCTCTCGCTTCGGCATGATTGCTCTGACAAATTCAATGCACAATGCCATACAATTTGAATCAGGATTCAACAATCATGCAATGCATAATATGGGCAGCTCAGGTGAGAGAGAGAGAGAGAGAGAGAGAGAGAGAGAGAGAGAGAGAGAGAGAGAGTTATGTTGCTGCCTTGGGGGCCTGAGCAAGGGTGGGTGGGGAAAGGGGAGCGAATGAGCAAGGGTGGGAAAGGCGGTAGTAGCGAACAGCGAACACAGAAGGGAAGGTAGTAGCGAACAGCAGGCGAAGAGAGAGACTGTAGAGGCCCTTACCGGAAGGTGTACGCTATCGCAGGCGAAACCTGAAACCACCACACGCTGTATGGAGTCCAGACGGTATCGGCGAAACCTGAAACCACCACACGCTGTATGGAGTCCAGACGGTATCGGCAAAACCCCAAAAAAAAAAAGATACGAGACGCTATCGCAGGCGAAACCCTAAACCACCACCCAAAAAAAAACGTACGGATCCCCGTACTGTACGGATCCTCGTACTGTATAGATCCTCGTACTGTACGGATGTACGGTGCGGATTGGATCCGTACGTACGTTTTGATCCTACCTTGTGGCATACCCCTCAACAGTTGGTCCAAACCACACCAACCAAGCCAGTACTTGTCCCACATCGACGTAGATGATTTGGTTACACAACGGGCAAGCAAGTCCCCTCTTCATCAACTAAATCCTACGGACTTGCCCACACCCAACCCATGGGCACTCAAAAAGCTCAATTCGCCCAGTCCTTTCCACCAAAGGAGCCTTGTCCACCACGACACTCTAGCCTTCCCCTCAACTCCGTCTCACCAAACCAAGGGGCAGCGCTACAAATATCAGAGCTTATCCAACCACTCACAGATAAGCTCAAGGGAAGCTCAAAAATCTAGCTAAATGGGCTACTCAGTACAAAACCCTCCTTAGGGGTGCTGACCATAAGTACATGTAATTCCTCACCCATATGAGGACCAAAAAAGAAAAAAAAATCTCTAGGTGAATAGTAATATCTAGGTGGTTAGGACCAAAAAAGAAAAAAAAAATCTCTAGGTGGTTAGGACCACGGGCACACCTTTTACCCTCATCCATGAACAACACCTATAATTCTCACTGGGCTTTGTCCTATGCACACACACTGCACAATGCCTCATCATCATCAACAACCATCTAGGTACATCTCTGGACAGAGGAACCATGGTGGGTGCAAGCTTGGTCAATGGTACGACCCATCACCTGGGTCTTCTTAATCACCCCCGCTTCAATAATTGTGCTTCGTGCCTAATCCATCCTACCCATAAATTCTTATTCGACTCAACACATATGGATCCTCGCCACCATCATCAACTACCACTCATATCAACACAAGATCCTTGTTCCTTGAGCTACATTGAAAAAAGAAGACAAAGCACAAAATGAAAAAGAGAGAACACCACACCCCGATAACTCCACACTCACCACGAGAGCCGAGATACCCTTTACAGTGTCTTGATGAAGATGCTAGAGCTTCATGTATATCGCCATCAACATCCAATATCTCGGAGTGCAAGCAGTCTCCATGAGACCTCCTTGTCCCTCTGGAATTCCCACTTGCTTACTAACACCATTATTTCACTAACCCATCCTTAAAACCACTACCTATCACTTGGATACTGGTCATTAAGTATATCGTGCTAGTGTACTCATTCAAGTACTCTGACTCCTCTAAAGAGGATGTCCAGCCCACAAAGGCGAAAAAACAACAACACACCACAAACAAAATAACGAGTACTATTAGGCCCATAGAAGAAAGCAAACTTATAAGCGCCTATACGACTAGCTGGATACTTAATTGCTAGTACTCCACTAACTTCTTTCCATCTTACTAACTCCCCCAGCGGCTCTTATTTCCAGAGCGACAAGAGAACCAACCAAGTGCAACACTTCCCACGCATGCCTTGACAACCTCTTACCGATCACGAGGACGTGATCGAGTTTAGGAAGGGGAGTATGTTAACCACATATTGGTTAACACATTTTTAGGACAACTATGTCTACACACTTATGTAATGGGCACCCGCACTATATTGTAAATCCTGCCGTTTGATGAGGAAAACTCCCTAAACATGCTCCCAAGTAGGACAGACAAGAGGATCTTGGTCAGTTGACTAAACTATAGAGAAAAGCCTTGTAGTTATGTTTTGGGCACCTCGAGTCACTTACGAGCGGCCTAGTCAGAAAAGGCTTAGAACTATAAAATCTAATTTCACTTATTTGTAACTTATTCTCCCATTTGTGCAATAGAAGTGGAGTGTTCTCTCTCTCTCACTCTCTCTTGCAACTCTAATCTAGTATGTGTGGTGTGCTTAGGGTTAGGGTTTGAGAGTGCTAATCACTTGTTCTCTCATGCTTCCGTCTTGCTTCTTCTCTTCCTCTTGCTTGAGTGATTAGGCTACCAATGTGATCATGTTCTGTGGAGATCCCACACGATCTTCGTAGAGGTTGCACCACCCATTGGATTAGCAACCACCTCAGTGACAAAATGAGTGTGGGAGGAGGGCATATGGTGGAGCTCTTGAGCATTGATCGAGCTTGATAGATTGATAACTTCCCAGGATAGGTTAGGGAGAGCTTAACACAATGGTGTCCTATGAGCATTTGCATAGTGTCTCGAGCTTGCTTCATATTAGTCTTGCATTGTTGTAAGAGTGCATCCATCTTTTTCATCTCCTCTTTTGCATTAGGATTCACTCCCTCTTGTTTTTGAACCATCATTGGCATATTCACTTTATACCCAAGGTGACATACCAATGCTATTATGAGAAAACTCAACAAGTGGCAACCATTCATCCCAAACACCTTGTGTATCATGGCCAATAATACCTCAAAAAAGTTTCACCTCTTGGTTTTCCCATCGGTCTCGAGGTGATAAGCGGTGCTAGATGTCAAAACAATCCCCATGATCTTAAACAATGTTCTCCAAAATAAGCTCATAAACTTCACATCACGGTCACTTACAATTTGTTATAGTACCCCATGCAACTTTAACACATGATCCACAAATTGTTTTGTAACCATGGATGTTGAATACTTAACTTTGGGAGCAATAAAGTGTGACACCTTTGTCATGCGATCCACAACCACGTATATGCCATCCCATCCCCTCTTTGTGTGAGGTAGCCCCATGATAAAATCCATGTTAATATGAGTCCATTTGCCCTTGGAAAATAGGCAAACGTTGAAGCAATCCACCAAGCTTATGTGTGGGATCCTTGTTTTGTTGGCATGGTAGACAACTTGTCATAAAAGAATGCACATCTTTCCACATACTATTTCAATAGAAACTTTTTTCTCACTTTGTCAAAGTTCTTGAACAGCCCCATGTGCCCTGACAATGGAGAAGAATGCATTTCCTCCAATACCCTCTTCTTGTAGCTTGATGTATACACAAGATAGACCTTACCCTTGTAGTAAATGAGGCCATTATGAAGCTCATAAATGAGGTAAATCATCATGCGAACCTTGCTATAATTTTGTCACATTGGTGCCACTTCCTTATCCCAAAGGTACTCTTTTTGAATATCCATGATCCAGTCCTTGTGTACCTCCAGTGTTTCCATGCATGAGCATGTCCACAAACATGACAATGCATCCACCACTACATTCTCCTTTCCTTTAATGTAAGAGATCTCAAAAATCGTAATTTTGTAGAGTGGCCCATCTTCTTAGGAGAAAGAGTAGGTTGAGATAAGAAGTATTGGAGTAATCTATGATCACTTTTCATAAAGATATGACTCCCATACAAATAATGATGCCATTTCTTTATTGCATGAAGTAGTGGCAACATCTCTCGATCATAGACATGCATAGCCATCTCTTTCTCATTTAGTTTCTGACTCTCAAATAATGATGCCATTTCTTTATTGCATGAAGTAGCACCAACATCTCTCGATCATAGACATGCATAGCCATCTCTTTCTCATTTAGTTTCTGACTCTCAAATGCTATGACTCCATGATCTTTAAACAAAATGGTCCCAATGCCTCTTCCACATGCATTGGCTCATACCTTGAATGGCTTTGTGAAATCCAGACATATAAGTATAGGGGTTGATGTGAGCATTCCCTTAAGCTCCTCAAAGCTCTTATCGACAATGGCATCCCAAAAGAAAGTCTCTTTCTTAAGCTTATCGATAAAAAGAGCGGTAAAATGAACCTCCTATAAAATGAAAACAAGCCCAAGAAACCCCTCAATTGAATAGTGTTTATAGGTTTAGGCCAATTCTTGGCACACTCAACCTTCTTAGGATCCACCATAATGCCTTCTTTGCTTAATGTCTGTCCACGATACTCAACCCTTTGTGCCATAAAAATGCACTTTCTCTCCACACGATTTGTTGGCACTTAGAGCATTAAAAATAGCCCTTGCATATTAAGTGCTCTTTCTCACTCCTACTATAAATCAAGATGTCGTAATAATAAAAGCAGCCATTTATAAATGAAAAATTGAATCACTTTGTTCATTAATGCTTGGAAAGTGGTCGGTGCATTGGAAAACCCAAACGACATTACCAAGTAGTAATAAATCCCTCTCTTGGTTTGAAATGTTGTTTTATACTCATCATCCTCTTTAATGCCTAGTTGGTGATATCCCGATCTCAAATCAATATTTGAGAAGTAACAAAGCATCCTTTACCTCATGAACTAAGTCATAAATTATTGGAATATGGACTAGAATCTATTCTTAAATATTGACTTGTTGAAATCCCTATAGTCCACACACATGCAAAATGTACCATCCTTCTTCTTGACCAAGAGTACTGGTGATGTAAAGGGTGATTAGCTAGGAGTAACCATCCCATATCCTATAGTCCATATATGTGAAAAGTGTCATCCTTCTTCTTGACCAAGAGTACGGATGATATGAAGGGTGATTGGCTTGGAGAAACCCATTCCATATCCCATAAGCTCTTATACTTTCTCTGCTATCTCATCCTTTTCTACCTTTGACAATCTATAAGGTGGTTTGTTGGAGGCTTGGTATGTAGCTCAAGCTCTATTCCATGGTGCACCTCCCTCTTTGGTGGCAAGCACTTTAGTATTTAAAACATGTCCTTGTATTCCTTTAATAACCTATTTATGCATAACTTCACTCTTTTCACCATTGTCTTCTTTAACAAACTCTTTATGCCTTTATGTATAACTTCACCCTTTCCACCATTGTCTTCTTCTTTGCAAAGCTGTAGCATGTATATGCATCCCATATTCTTGAGCTCCCTCTTGAGTTGTGTGGCATTAATATGAGCCTTGGCCAATGTAACCTCTCCATCACCATACATAAAACTCATACCCATGCTATAAATTTGTTGTAAAAGACCCAAGAGTAGCCAAACAATCACATCCCAATACAATGTTGATGGGACCATATTCAATATACAAGAAAATCAACATGTAATATTTTGTGAGTAACAAACCCACATCCTTGCATACCAATGTGCAATCCATTTTTGCCCCCCCAATAGCCACTTGAACTTCATGCCATAAGGGTAAAACTATGGAGTATAATTTGAGACTGCACATAGACTTTGTGTTCATGAAACTATGCGTACTCTTGCTATCCACCAGAACATGTGCCACCCTTCTATGTATGCATACCTTAAGCCTCAATGTACTTGCACCCTTAAAACCGGCATATGCATCACTATAAATATTGCACAAAGTGGTAATCTTGTCATCATGAGCACACAGGTAATGGTAACCCATTATCATAGTCCTCTTCCCTCTTCTTTGACCCACCTAGATCAAAAGGAAATTCACCTTCATTCTCTACATCATCCACATCAAAGTGGTAATCTTGTCATCATGAGCACACAGGTAATGGTAACCCATTATCATAGTCCTCTTCCCTCTTCTTTGACCCACCTAGATCAAAAGGAAATTCACCTTCATTCTCTACATCATCCACATCAATGACACCCTCAAAGCATTCCTCGTACTCATCCACATCCTCTTTTGTGCCTTCATATTGTAAGATTCAGTAAGGATCATGCTTAGTGTCATATTCTTGGCTTTTTAAACCTTCCAATGATCTTTGTTCCATTTATCTCACCACACTTGAAGCACAACTCTTTGCTCTTCAGGTGATTGATGAAATCTTGACCTATGACCTTCCCCTTATTGACACCTTTAGCATCGAGATGATTCCCATCACCATTTGAAGGTCTAGGAAGAGTTGTACCAAATCTTTAATTTTCTCTCCCACCTCTTCCATACATGGTAGGAAACCTAGGAGGACTGATATGAGGTGCAATACCACTTGAGGGTTTAACTATAGATGAATTAACAAAATCATCATTTATCCCTTACCTTGATTCTCAAGTTGTCGTGGGAAGTTTCCTATCCGCTAAGCTTGAGCATGGCTCAAGAGCTCCACTGTAGCCGCTTGTGGTCGCCGCCGTCCTCCCACACTCGTCACACTGAGGCAGTTGCTCTAATCCAACGGGTGATGCAAGATCTCTCACGAAGATCGTGTAGGATCTCCATGGAATAGGATCGCGTTGGTTAGCCTAATCACGAGAGAGAGAGAGAGAGAGAGAGAGAGAGAGGAAGCAAGAGCAAAGCACGAGGGAACAAGCGATTTTAGCACACCACACATGCTAGATTAGAGTTGCAAGAGAGAGGAAGAGAGAGAACATACAAGCATAGAAGAGGCACAAGTGCTAGAATGCTCTCTCAATCTCTCTCAAGACACAAAGAAGAGCTCTCAATAGCACAAAGGGGGATTGTGTCTATTCATTATTATGAGAAAATGCCTTATATACATTTGGCCATTATTCACACTTGGGTGCCCAAAACTTACTTAACTAAGGCCTTGGGTGGCTAATATCTCATAATGTACAACTTTATAGTGCCTTTTCATGACACTTATTAATGTCCTCAATTGGAGGAGCATACTTGTTAATCCAAAATGGGATTAACATCCCCCCTACCTGATGTAGGTTATGTCTTTAGAACTTGTTACTACCAAGGTCGAAAGACCTGGTCACCATACTCACGATAAAAGTTTTGGCGTGATTGAAGCCTTTTGAGGTTTCTTCTGAATGTTGAGTGTGATCTCCAGAATCCTGTGTCCACCATGTCCTCGAATGTGACATACATGTAGGCAGGAAGACACCTTAGGCGATGATAGTACAGCATCATGTCTCTATCATATGGACCTTGATTCATGTCAAAGTGCAGTTGCTCAGCTTCATACCCATCATATGGTTCCTTGGGTTGATTGATCAGAACCATGAGCAATTTTAAGAATCTAACACTGGCCACTATTGCTTGGTCCGGGATACGGCGCCATGCCTGTATAATCCACATCAGCATCTGTTTTCTTTGTTTCCTAATGTCTGTAAATGTAGCTGGCATGAAGATTGGGAAGTTACAACAGACATGCGAATCTCGTTTCTTGGCCTCTTGAAATTCCAGAGGTGTCCATCTCCTCTTTAGTGGCATGTACAAGGGATTCACTTGTTGAGTTGGTGGCGCACACATATATACATGGCTGTATTCTGGAATTGTTAGGAATTCCTTTCTCCAGTCTGGCTGTATTCCAAAATCTTCCAACTTGGGGTGTGCATCATCTGTGATGATTTTTGCATAGTCCCCTCTTGTGTGGGGGTGATCTTTCCTCCACTTGCAGAAGTAATAATTGATCATAAATGTTACCACTCTTATTTCCAGCAGATCAGCCAATTGTAGATTGGCTAATTTGGTTTGCCATGCCATGTTAGACCACAAAGTGCCTTCTCCAACCAAAGGTAGAAATTATTCTAAATCTCGGCGAGGTGCTCGGAGAGGGTATGGTACATAATGTTGCTTTGTTGGTGTGACATCGGAGTAGGCCTTTGGTATAATCCTTTGAGTTGGCTCAAATGGTGTTATTTACATTAACACCTTGAACATTAGCTTTGGCTTTAGTAGTGGATTGCCAGCTTGTATGAAGCTTCAATATTGTCTTGGGGGAGAGTATGTAGTACCTCTTGAGTTTTATGGGGGGGGGGAGACGGGTCAGGTGCCGGTACCTCCTCGAGGGCGAGAGGGTTAGTGGGAAATTCTATATGTTGAGAAGGGAGAGTAGAAAAAATGCAGTCGGCTTGAGACTTGTTATTAGTAGGCGGTGCAATAGGGTTAGTGGGAAATTCTATATGTTGAGAAGGCAGAGTAGAAAAAATGCTCGGCTTGAGACTTGTTAGTAGGCGGTGCATTAGGATACAGATTAAGTAGTTTACTAGCTACATTAGAATACACTAGGTAAGTAGGGTTGGATGATGAAGTTGGTGTCTCTTTCTGACCATGTCCTGAGCTGGGGGTGGGTGGCTAGGCTTGTGGAGTTTCATAAAATCTTGGAGCTTAGGGATGTCCTTGGAACTTATGCTAGGATATTTGATATGTAATTTATCAAAAGTTTAGAGGACATTGGTTAACATGGATTCTAAATATTTGTAGATATTATGGTATAGTTTTAGAATACCAAAAGAAGACTAACATAAGTTTAAGCGCTGGTGAGTATTGTAGACTTCTAGCCACCCATGGCTTATAATCCATTGATAACTTTGTGCTACCACCTCGTAGTTGGCCGGTGTTTCGGGAATATCATCTGGAATAAACAGGTCTAATTTTTTGACACTGTTGTCCAGGATTTCACAGTTTTGGAGTACTCGACACCAACTATGAAGATTCAGCACAATAGGGTGCAATGGATAAAAGTAAATATCATGTGGATTAGTTAATACTACATCCCCCGCCGTAAAATTCCCATAATGATAGTGGGATCAACATCACACTCATCAGTATTTTGCTTAATGAGGGTTAGTTCACCTAGGCTTAGGTCCTCGGACATATTTATATCATATTGAAGCAATGAGAGGGTTAGTGTAGACAAAAAAAGAGTAAGAGTTTGGGGAGGGACCCGAGGAGTTACTGTATCTGTCTCCGAGGCTCGCTCAAGGAGTAGGCATATTTCATCTGTAGGCATATTTCATCTGTAGGCTCTTGTCTTTGACTTCGGTCCTGTATGGCCAGTTATCGTTCCAATTCTTGTATACGGGAGACATTGGTGCTGCTGAGGAGGCTCGCTCAAGGAGTAGGCATATTTCATCTGTAGGCTCTTGTCTTTGACTTCGGTCCTGTATGGCCAGTTATCGTGCCAATTCTTATATATGGGAGACATTGGGCTGCTGAGGAGGTTTGATATGGCTATTTCTCAGACCATCCGTGCAACATCCAACTCCTCGAAGCGCCTTGTTGCTTCCTGTTGCACACGTCTAGCGATAGCCTCCCTTTCTTGAGCTTGTGTGATTCTTTGAAGTCTTTTGGCAGCCAGTCTTTGACTGTCTTGTAACTGTTGGGTGACTTGCACCATTGCCTCTTGGTGTGCAATCACCATTCTTCTCTGCATCTCAGCTTGATTGGTGCTAATGGCATCATTAAGGGCTCTCACCTTTTCTGCATGTGCCTTATTTGTCTGTTCTCTTTCTTGTTGCAAGTGGGTAGCTCTGATTTCTGCTTCCTTTAGACTCTAGCTTTGTAGCTCCTCTTCAGCTCGTGTACCTGCTAGGCATGAATGGCTGATAGCTTGTGGTTATGGGTAACTTCCTTTAGACTTTATCTTTGTAGCTCCTCTTCTTTGGCTAGGGACATATGCTGGATCTCGTGTACCTGCTAGGCATGAATGGCTGATAGCTTGTGGTTATGGGTAACTTCCTTTTGAAGTTGCTCTTTAGTCTACTCCAACTGCGCTTTCAAATCCATATTCTCTTTAATTCTTTCGACAATAGTTTGGTGAGAACCAAATTATTATTTTCCAGCGCTTGGTACCTTGCCTCTTGCTCCTCGGTTGCTTTCACATCTCTATGTGTGGCCTCCACCGCTGTTAGGTGCTCTTGTAAGGTCTGTACTTGGGTGTTGGACTCTTGAACTTGCTTCCAGAGTGTGGCATTACGATCATGAAGCATATGTGTTATGAGGAGATGGCACCACCATATGTTGAGATATCGAGCTCGTCTAGTGAGGCGGTGGACACTGATGACCCGCCTGGGGGATAGGCCTCACACTTACACCACTGGCATGGTTGGTGAGATCTTGGGTGATATGCGGCCAGTGGAATGATAGGCTGTGTGACAGCCATTCTAGAGACTGGCATAGTTATAGCGCCAGCTCATTTAGTCGGGTTCACACTATAGAGAACCCGTGTATGTATTTGGTTGAGTACCTTTCATATTGTGTGTACTCTTATTCTGATATATGGTGTGTTGAGTGTTGAGTGAAGAAGAAGAAGATTTTCAGCCTCTCACCTTGTGTGTTCTCTATTAGGGTTTTGTGAGTGTGTGTGTGTGCTTGCAAGAGCTCAAGCTCTCTTCCCCCTACATCTTTTCATGGTATCAGAGCCTGGTTCGTGCTAAGAGCTGAGCTGCAAGCAAGAGAACCACAGGAAGCGGTACGAGGGTAAGAGCTTCAACTACTCTTCCCTAGTTGTGTTGGTGATTACACCCTTGTCGGGAGCTCTACGGGAGGCACCGGCAACGATCTCTGATTGAGGAGCTTTCTTCGCGAGAGTAAAGCTATAGGGCTACTATTCTGTCCTATCGGACGACATTTTCTGGGCCGAAAGCGCGTTTCGGGCGCGTCTGGACCTCCGTTTTTCAGAAAGCAGGCAATTTCGAGCACGCAGGTAAGTCATCGATTCTCTGCAGAACTCTGTTTTAAGAACTGCAGGAAGACAGATTGACTGTGTAGACACTGTGGGTGCTACAAAGAGGTCTACAGTTGCCATTGGGTGTATGTATGCACATTGAAGTCACTGGTTGTGACATTTGAGAGTACTACAGTACCATTGCAGAAAATACAGCAGTTTGTGCAGAAAAACCAGAGTGCTATTCTGGTAAAATTATGTGTTTGGCAAGATGTCAAATGATGGGATAACTCAGATTGTGGTTGAGAAGCTTGACAAGAATAACTTCCATGCTTGGAGGTTCAGGTTGACGAATTTCTTGATGGGAAAAGGCTATTGGGACTACATAGAAGGTGAGCATGAAGAGGCACCAGAGATACCGGACATAAATCCGACTGATGCAGATGTGAAGGAGTTTAAAGACTGGAACCAAGGAGCCAGGAAGGTTATGTATTGGCTCTCCATTAGTATACAGGACACCATGATTGGGCACATTCAGGATGCCAAGTCCCCCAAGGAGGCGTGGGACACCTTGGTAAAGCTCTATGAAACAAATACTAAGGCACGTAAGATACAGTTGAAGAATGAACTTCATACTGTGGAGAAAAAAAGCATGTCTGTGAATGACTATGCGCTGAAGATAAAGGGTATTATGGAATCCCTTGTATCTATTGGTGTGTCAGTAGATGATGATGACAAGGTGGAAGTATGTCTACATGGTCTCGGGCCACAATACAAGGCGTTCAAGACGTCCATTCAGACTCGGGAAAACATTCCCAACTTTACAAATTTGGTGTCTATCGAAGAGAAGAGCTTGGGTGAAGACCAACAATCTTCACAAAGCAAAAACAGTTCAGAGCAACAGGCCTTCTACACGAGTTCAGGAAGAGGACGAGGTAGAGGAGGCCGTGGACGCGGTCAAGGAGGTGGCCAAACAGGTAATCAGAATTATGGCCAGCAGCAGCAGCAACAACAACAGTCCCAGAATCAACAACAACAACAACAACACGCAGGTGGAAGAGGCAAATTCAGAGGCAGGGGGAGTCAAAGAGGCCGTGGAAATTGGCAAAGGTAATATAATGATGCACGTGAATGCTATTATTGTGGTAAGCCTGGACATGTGCAGGCAGAATGTTATAAGAAGCAGGCTGACATGCAAAATGGGAAAGTGCAGCAAAACAACTATGCATCCTCAAGCAGAAACAATGAGGATAATGAAAGGTTGTTTGTTATGCAGCATGTCGTGAATGCCATGTCTGAAAATGTTGATGCAGCACAAAAAGATAATGTATGGTATGTGGATTCAGGCGCTTCAAACCACATGACGAGTCATGGGGAGTGGTTCAAGGAGATGAAAAACCCAGAAAGACCAGGTTTTGTGGAAACAGGGGATGACACTGCTCATCCAATTGCCCATGTTGGAGATGTGCCATTGTCTATGCATGATGGCAAAGTGAAGTACCTTGCAGATGTACTTCATGTACCGAACATAACAAAGAATCTGGTTTCAGTTGGCTAGATGATTGAGCAGGGTTTGCAGGTTCGGTTTAACCCTGATGGTTGTTATGTCGAAGACTTCAAAGACAAGTGCAGGTTGGTTGCAAAAGGCAACAGAGTGGGCAGAATGTTTACGTTGAATGTAGACATGCCTGAAATGAGTGCTGCGATGTTTGCAAATGGTTCGGGAATTGTTGCAGACACAGACATTTGGCATAAAAGGATTGGACATGTAAATGTGCAGAGATTGAAGTCTATGCAGACAAAAGGAATTGTGACAGGGCTACCAAAATTTAAAGTGGAAGGTATGCAGAAAATATGTGAAGCATGCCAATTTGGGAAGCAAACAAAGCATGTGTTTCCACGTAACAGATATGTGAGCAGAAATGCACTAGATGTTGTGCATTTAGATGTATGGGGTCCTGCGAAGACCATATCTATGGGAGGCTGTAGGTATTATGTGACATTCATTGATGATGATGACCACACAAGGAAAGTGTGGGTATATTTCATGAAGGAGAAGAGTGAGGTGTTCACTCACTTTCAGAATTTCAGAGTTTTGGTTGAAAAGCAAACAGGGAAATATGTAAAGTGCCTAAGGTCAGATGGAGGGGGAGAGTACTTCTCCAATGAGTTCTCTGAATTTTTGAAGAAGAATGGTATTCGGAGACAGTTTACATGTAGATACACTCCGCAGCAAAATGGAGTTGCTGAGCGAAAAAACAGGCACATTGCTGAGATTGCGCGAGCATTGATGGAAGAGAAGAATATGCCGCATAGCTATTGGGCTGAGGCTGTTTCTACAGCAGTATACATCATGAACAGGACTCCAACTGCAGCCATACATGATGTAACTCCAGAGGAGAGGTTTACTGGCAGAAAACTAGATTTGTCTCATCTGAAAGTCTTTGGATGCATTGCATATGTGCATGTGCTAGATGAGCTGAGAACTAAGCTGGATCCAAAAGCTGAAAAATGTGTGTTTATTGGATACTCCCTTGAGCAAAAGGGATACAGGTGTTATAACCCTGCTACACGTGAGTTGAGGGTAAGCAGGGATGTTGTCTTTGATGAGATGAGCAGCTGGTATGCTGCTGAAAAAGAAGCTGTTGTTGGGGCTGATGTGAGTGGAAGTGTGGTTGCACAGAGTGCAGGTCAGCAATCACAGACTTTGAGTGGACCAGGAGAGTCCTCATCTAGTGG
The DNA here is from genome assembly GCF_041138505.1 of Cibotium barometz. Lineage (NCBI taxonomy): Eukaryota > Viridiplantae > Streptophyta > Polypodiopsida > Cyatheales > Cibotiaceae > Cibotium > Cibotium barometz. The sequence continues at coordinate 50,538,360 of NC_141068.1, forward strand.
GTCTGTTGTTGATAGACCATGGAGTGGCAGGCTGCGTCATAATACCAGTCCTGCAAATGTGATTAGTACATCACGTAAAGGAAAAGAGAAAGTGGTTGAGCCCCTTGGTATGCCTGACATTTTTTGCAGGGCATTCTCATGTTGATGGAGAGTCTAGTGGCTCAGATATGAGCCTTGATGAGGAGCTTGGGATCCTAGCTATGAGAACACCTAGTGTAAAGAAGGCTATGGAAGCCATGAATGAAAAGCTGTGAAGATCAGGGAGAGTGAAGAACCCTGTGCAGAGATTTACATATGATGGCTATGTGGCACATCACTATGCATATATGGCAAAGGTTGTGCAGGTTGTAGAGCCCACATGCATTGATGAGGCTGTTGGAAATGTGTGTTGGGAGAAAGCTATGGATGAGGAGATGGATGCACTATATGGAAATGAAACTTGGGATTTAGTGCAATTGCCTGAAGGCAAGAAAGCCATTGGATGCAAGTGGGTGTACAAAGTTAAACATAACAGTGATGGAAGCATAAACAGGTACAAGGCTAGATTGGTAGCCAAAGGATATGTGCAGACATATGGGATTGATTATGAGGAAACTTTCAGCCTAGTTGCCAAGATGGCAACGGTGAGAGTTGTGATAGCAGTGGTTGCGTCAAAGCAATGGTCTTTACATCAGATGGATGTAAAGAATACATTCTTGCATGGGGATTTGCAAGAAGAGGTGTATATGTTGCAGCCACCTCTGGTTATGAGGATGTGGGTCACCCCGAGCATGTTTGCAGGTTGAAGAAAGCCTTGTATGGCTTAAAGCAAGCACCAAGAGCATGGTCTGACAAGATTTCTGAATATCTTGTCACTATTGGCTTTCATGTAGCCAATGCAGATTTGTCGCTGTATGTGAGACATGGTAAAAGAGGGGTTGTGCTTGTTGTCATCTATGTAGATGACTTGATCATTTACGGGGGACCATGATGTCGAGATCTTTGATGTAAAGATCTTGCTTAGACAGAAGTTCGAGATGAAGGATCTGGGGGAGCTCAGATATTTCTTGGGCATTGAGGTGATTAGGTCACCACATGGTATTGGATTACTGCAGAGACAGTATGGCTTGGACATGTTGTCCAAGTATGGTATGACAGACTGTAAGCCTATTTTTGTGCCATTGGATCAGAATGGCAAGTTGAATGCAGATTCAGGAGAGATCTTGGAGGATCCTACTATGTATAGGCACATAGTAGGAAGTTTGATCTACATGACGATCACCAGACCAGATTTGAGCTATGCTGTTGGGTTGGTGAGTCAGTTTATGCGGGTTCCACGGAAACTGCATCTGGATGCAGTGAGACGCATACTGAGGTATGTGAGGTCTACTTTGCATTGTGGACTATTCTATGAGATTGGGACAGAGATATGTGTACATGGGTACACAGATGTTGATTAGGCTGGTAGTATCTCAGATAGAAGATCTACCAGTGGCTTCATGTTTTCTTTGGGGAGTGCTGCTGTGACTTGGAGCAGCAAGAAGCAGCCTACGGTTGCTCTATCGAGTACAGAGGCAGAGTACAAAGGAGCTGCTATGGCAGCATGTGAGGTAGCTTGGTTGAGAAAGCTACTTGCAGATTTGGGTCTATCAGTGGATAGACAAGTTGTCATTTTCTGTGACAACATTAGCAGTATACAGTTGGCCAGGAACCCAGTCTTTCATGCTCGTACGAAGCACATAGAGGTCCACTACCACTTCGTCAAAGAGAAGGTCTTAACAAGAGATATTGACCTTGTTTATGTCAGCACAGAGGATCAGGTAGCTGACATCTTCACCAAAGCATTGGGTACAGAGAAGCTCCGCAGATTCAGGGCTTCGCTTGGTGCACATGAGATGGAGTTGAGCTCGAGGGGGAGTGTTGAGATATCGAGCTCGTCTAGTGAGGCGGTGGACACTGATGACCCGCCTGGGGGATAGGCCTCACACTTACACCATTGGCATGGTTGGTGAGATCTTGGGTGATATGCAGCCAGTGGGATGACAGGCTGTGTGACAGCCATTCTAGAGACTGGCATAGTTATAGCGCCAGCTCATTTAGTCGGGTTCACACTATAGAGAACCCGTGTATGTATTTGGTTGAGTACCTTTCATATTGTGTGTACTCTTATTCTGATATATGGTGTGTTGAGTGTTGAGTGAAGAAGAAGCTTCATATTGTGTGTACTCTTATTCTGATATATGGTGTGTTGAGTGTTGAGTGAAGAAGAAGAAGATTTTCAGCCTCTCACCTTGTGTGTTCTCTATTAGGGTTTTGTGAGTGTGTGTGTGTGTGCTTGCAAGAGCTCAAGCTCTCTTCCCCCCTGCATCTTTTCACCATACTCGTTGCTCCTGCTCCCACAGTGATGCACTTGTGCCCACTACCCCTTCCAGTCTTCCATGCGACAGATTTAGTAGCTCATCCAAGCCTTCCATAATTTCTTGCAAAAAAATTTCATAGTCTAGGTTCTGTAGGAATGACAGCTCTGGTATCCTTTCTTCGTCCTCTAGATGCCTTCTTTTGCTCAGACTGGGTGTATCTTCATCTCTTGGTCTTTTACCTGTATCCAATGGCATTGTTGGAACTTGCATTGGGAGCGAGGTTGCTTTGTCAAGCTCTTGGGGTTCTTCAGCTCTGTTGGCACCTTCTACTCCAGTCTCTCTAGCTCCATCCCTACCCGTAGTTGTGTCTGTCATAGTAGAATTCTTGAGAGGAGACAGGTTTTTGAATATCAGCTAAGCTAGGCTTTGAGGAGGATTCATCTGATGTGTTTCTTCTTGTGTGGCCTCACTGACAATGGCTTCTTTCAATTCAAGTACTTCCTCATACGATTTGATCTCTTATGCGAGCTCAGCCTCAATCCTTTGTGTTTCCTTAGCCACATCTGGAATGATGCCTCTTACCTTCCTTTCTGTCTTCATTTTTCTTCCTCTCCTGATCTCCTTCATTATTGCCTTTGTTTCCATGAGGACAGCTTGCCCTTCTTGCATTAGTCTAGGTTCTGTAGGAATGACAACTCTAGTATCATTTCTTCGTCCTCTAGCCGCATTCTTTTGCTCTCAGACTAGGTGTATCTTCATCTCTTGATCTTTTACCTGTATCCAATGGCACTGCTGGAACTTACACCGGGAGCGGGGTTGCTTCTTCAAGCTCTTGGGGTTCTTCAGCTGGCACTGCTTCTGCTCCAATCTTTAGCTTCATTCCTGCAGGTGTGTTTGTCATAGTAGAATTCTTGGAGCGGAGATAGGTTTTTGAATATTATTTGAGCTGGGCTTTCAGGAGGATTCATTTGCTATGTTTCTTCTTGTGTGGCCTCACTGACAATGGCTTCTTGTTGTTCAAGTACTTCTTGGTAATGATTTGATCTCTTGTGCGAGCTTAGCCTCAATCCTTTGTGTTTTCGTCGTCCACATCTAGAATGATGTCTCTCATCTTCCTTTCCATCTTCTTTTTTATTCCTGTCTTGATCTCCTTCATTATTGCCTTCGTTTCCATGAGGACAGCTTGCCCTTCTTGCATTAGTCTTGGTTTTGTGTAGGAATGACAGCTATGGTATACTTTCTTCCTCCTCTAGACGCCTTCTTTTGCTTGGACTGGTGGGTGTATCTTCATCTCTTGGTCTTTTACTTGTATCCAATGGCACTACTGGAACTTGCACCAAGAGTGAGGTTGCTTCTTCAAGCTCTTGGGGTTCTTCAGTTGGCATTGCTTCTGCCCCAGTCTCTAGCTCTATTCCCACAGGTGTGGCTGTCATAGTAGAATTCTTGAGCAGAGATAGGTTTTTGAATATTAACTGAGTTGGGCTTTGAGGAGGAGTCATCTATTGTGTTTCTTCTTATGTGGCCTCACCGACAGTGGCTTCTTACTCTGCTCAAGTACTTCCTAGTACGATTTGATCTCTTGTGTGAGCTCAGCCTCAATCCTTTGTGTTTGCTCAACCACATTTGGAATGATGCATTCCGTCTTCTTTTTTCTTCCTCTCTTGATCTCCTTCATTATTGCCTTTGTTTCCATGAGGACAGCTTGCCCTTCTTTTGCATTAGTCTAGGTTCTATAGGAATGACACCTCTGGTATCCTTTCTTTGTCCTCTAGATGCCTTCTTTTGCTTCAGATTGGGTGTATCTTCATCTCTTGGTCTTTTACCTGTATTCAATGGCACTGCTGCTGGGACTTGCACCACCGGGAGCGAGGTTGCTTCTTCAAGCTCTTCGGGTTCTTCAGCTCACACTGCTTCTGCTCCAATCTTAAGTTTTTGAATATTAGGTGAGCTGGGCTTTGAGGAAAAGTCATTTGCTGTGTGGCCTCACTGACAATGGCTTCGTGCTGTTCAAGTACTTCCTGGTATGATTTGATCTCTTGTGCGAGCTCAACCTTAATCCTTTGTGTTTCCTCAGCCACATCTGGAATGACGCCTCTCATCTTCCTTGCCATCTTCTTTTTTCTTCCTCTCTTGATCTCCTTCATTATTTCTTTTGTTTCCATGAGGACAGCTTGCCCTTCTTGCATCTCTGCAGCAGTAGTCTTCAGCGCATTGGTTGCTCTGGAAGGAGTGCCAATTGCATTTGCTCTACTGGTGCTGGTTCTAGAAGGGTCCTCTAAGCCACATGGTTCAGAACCTGTGTCATAAGGTATGGGTTGTATATCTTTGATTAATGGGCTTTGAGGTAGTTTTCCTTCTCCCTGTGGATATAATATGCCCAATCCTCCCCCTTTTCTTCATGGACCTTTGCGATTCTATTCAACGGTACCCTGTTGTATTGGTCCACTAGCTTCACTTGCATGATTAAGGACATCGCCCTGCAGGCCTTCTCTGTGGCTTCATCCCTGATGTTCTCATATTCCGCTCCATTAGAGTTGTAGGAGCTCTTCTTCAACATAGCATCTAGAGGCATCTTGTCAAAGGCATGTGCATGTATCTTGATTGGTGGTGGGAGTTATAAAGCTTCACGAATTAGATCTTCTATGATCAGGACTTGTTCTGTGGTGCCATCGGCTTTTGTTACTGTACCCCACTTGGCGGCTTTGTCATACATCTTTATGTATTTGGCACAAAGCTCTATGTCAATATTCCTGGGGAGAACTTCTACCATTCTGCCGAGGCCCCACCTTCTCCAGCTTGTTCTTTACTTCTCCTCTTCCAGAATCTAGAGGCACTCCGAGTTGTGATACTACAGTGCCACCTTTCCATGTGCTGTGTGGATCTCCTTGCTATGATGATGGCACCATGGAAGGCCTCGACGTATGGACCCAGGTAGTTCATCTTTGGGCCCCATGTTGGCCTTTTCTTCTGACTCACTCGAGAGCCCGTAGCACTGGCCTGTGTTACCGCGGGGGTCTCTATAGCTTTTGGGTCTGAGAGGTCGACATCTGTACATGTAAAAAAGATCAGTCTATAGACTAGTGGGACATGTACCACTCCTTGTTGTTGTCTTTCTTTTTTCTTTTCTTTTTTTCTCGATCCGTAATAGAATAGAAAGTTACCCGATAAGTTGGGTAACTTTCCAACATAATTATTATTTATGATCCGTAATAGAATAGCGCCCAAACAAGTTCGTTTTAAAAGAACGACCTAGTGGCCATGCCTCATAAAGAAAAGAGGAAAAAGACATTGGTTTCCATGTACCAAGTGCAGACTTGTTCCATCCTCGATCACATACATTGAGTGCCGATTGATCAGAGGAATAGATTCTTATTAGAATAATTACATTTTCCCTGCAAGATAGAGTTAGGTCCCTTTGTTTGCTCGTATCCTTGTATTTGTAAGAGATCGAGGTGTCGTCAATCGAAGACAAAGGGGACTTAGCTACCTATCAAAAGGATCCCCTCGAGCCAGCTAGGGCGGGGACCTTACAACCAAGATTAATATGTTTAATCAAGCTATGTGCATTGGTATGATATCACTAGGATTAATGTGTTTAATCAGCTGTGTGCACTGACTATTATTATTTTGTATGCATGCAAAGAATGAGTGGCAGATTATGTGTTAATCATGGGTGGAACATGTGTTAGGCCACTATGAGATATTTTGGAAGACATGTGAACACCTTTTATGGTTTCATATTTAGGCATCTATATTTTTGCAAGGCTAAGGCCACATACCTTTGTACATACCAAATAGTATTTTATACTTTTGGTAGGCCTAACACTTTATATTAATGCTTGCTTGTATACTCATAAACTCAAAAGCTCTTACTTGTGCTTTATTTTTGGAATTATCTTTTGGAAAGTAAGTGCTTTTTGGAATTATCTTCTTTGGAAAGTAAGCGCTTTTTCTAATACATATAAATATGGGAGAGTGATACAAGTGCCACACTCTACCTAGGGGAGATTCAACCCACTCTTGTGTTGAAGTGGCTTCTACTCTATCTCTCTCTCTTGTTTATTTAATTTGGTTTATTTAAGGTTTGTTCTTTCAATTTGTGCAAGTATATGTTATGCTCTAATTTTTATGTTGAGAAATTAGAGTTTGTTTCCTTCTTCGAGTGTCTTAACGGTTGTCAACCTATGACGGACATTGAGATGTACTATGTTTTACGTCATTAATTTAAATATTCTGAGTCATGGGCCGGGCTTGTCGGCACCATATGTTAAGGATAAAGGGATTGGGTGATCGCCGATGAGAGGTGCACCTTGGATATCAGTAGGATAAGGGTTAGGGTCGGCCGGCCATGTATGGGCGCCCAAGTGTGAACGGCCAAGTCACCTATAAGAGTCAAATGTAACCCTAAAATCCTCATTCTCATGTGTTGTGAATACAAGAGTGCTCTTGCCTTATCTCTTTGGTTTCCTTCTCCTGCGTGTGAGAGAGAGAGAGAGAGAGAGAGAGTGAGAGAGCGATCGAGCGCACTGTGTAGCGGCACGGCGGCGGCGGCGAGGCGGTAGAGCGGCGAGACGGCGGCTCCTCCTTCACGGCTGCGACGCGGGAATCCTTCAAGGCGGCGGTTGAGCGGTGAGTGACACACCCTTTGGCATTCTGTTTGAGCTTTCTTCCCTGGTTGTATGCTTGTAGCCATTCGTGGCTCGCATACGGTGTCTGGCAAGTCCCCAGCTATACAACCTGTGCGGCAAAAGCGCACAACGGTGTTGACAAAAGCACTTGACCTTTCAACTACTACCATAGCCACCATGACATGCTAATAGAAGATTGTCAGTGATAAGGTTTTGCCGATATCTTAGCCAAGCCTTCTCACCCTCTTACCAAAGATTGAATTCCAATGGTAAGAGTTAATGCCAAGTATTCATCACCACTAAGTACCTAATCCTCTTCCTTACTAGTTTACCCTGGCACTCATGGCAAGGAAGATTCAAGAAAAATCTCCCCCTTGGTCTCTCAACTGTTACGCCAAGGGTACGCTTACACCATTCTAGATTCTATTAAATGACAAAAAGAATGTGGTGTAAGGGAAATAGAGGTGAGAGATCACTTACAATGGTTGCATGAACTCATGCTTTTTATTACAACCACATTCATTTCCACCATATATTTTTAATGATCTCCTTTTTTTAGTACCTTGCTAGTTTACAAAGCCTCTTACCAAAAGGTAACAATGGACAACACCAAAAGCCATGTATAGCAAGAGCCACACCAAAATGTGGAAAGGTCTGTAGATCCCACTATTATTATGTCTATATTCCATGACAATCTACATCTCTCTCATACCATTGCTATATATTATTAACCCCTTCATCTACACAATAGTACTTAACTTAAGATCTTGTTGGAGAGTACTCCAAAACTCCACCATGTTGGATGATAGGGAGGAATTTTTAAAGCTTACTGTCCCTATATTAGAGGTATATGATGCATATACATATCTTAAACTACATGAAAGCTCTCTTTTACCCCCCCAATGGTGGCATTCTTAAATTATACCGATAGATTTATAATAATCTATATTCCATGCTTATTTCATTAATAAATTATTTTTCTCTACATGTTAAAGTGAGCGGCCTTCTTTTTGAATCTAAAGCCACCATCACCACACCTAAGGAAAATGAGGGGGAATATTAGATTATATGCCCCATTCTACTTACCATATTAAGTGCCTCCTAACTACTAAATTACTACCTTCTCCTAGTTCCTGACATGTCAATATTACTCATTCAACTAACATTTCTTTCTCTCTACCATGTGATGGTTTTCCGTTCAACCCACTACAACCTAAAGAGTTACCAGCTGCTGTAAAGTAATATGAGAACCCTTTCAATGTGGCAAGTACTACACAAGCTCCTTTCTACATGATGTGCAAAATCAATGGGGGAAAGAAGAAGTTATGTAAGCTTTGCCATTGGAAGACTATGAGAGGCAATGATACGCACACATAATAACCCACTACTCAAGACAAAACTCATGATCAAGGCATTGGTAGAAATTACAACTTTCAATCCAATAGTATAAAAAGGATTTATCATGATCAAGGCATTGCCATTAGAAGACTATGAGGCAATGACATGTATAGATAGGTAGTAACCCACTACCCAAGCCAAAACTCATGACCAAGGCATTGTCATTAGAAGACTATGAGGCAATGATATGCATAGGTAGTGACCCACTACTTAAGCCAAAGCTCATGATCAAGGAATTGCTAGAACTACATCTTTTGATCCAATAATGAAAATCTATCCGAAATCTTACACACCCATGAAAAAGATGCCATGGATGCCTTACCTAATTAGAGCACTAATGCCACATGTTACAGAGCCTTACCTAAAGCTCATGATCAAGGCATTGCTAGAAATTACATCTTTCAATCCAGTAACATTTTTATCTAGAGGCTTACATAGACATGCAAAAGATGCCATGGATGCCTTACCCAATTGGAGCACTAATGCCACATGTTATAGAGCTAATGCCAATGGTGGTAGACACACTAGGGGAGAATGTGGGCTAGCACACAACAAGGTTAACCAACCTACAACTATAAAATTTGTTGGAATCCTCTTGGTAAGATATAGAGCTATTTACATTTTTAAAAGATGGAAGAGGATCCATCCACCAGTGCATACATGGGGAGGTGCATACATGGGGAGGATATGTCAACAACCCCCAATTTGAAAACTTTAAAATATAGCTAGAATGACAGAAGGAATTTTTTGCACATGGAAGAATATGATAGATTCTACATACAAGAGATTCAAATTCTCTGAGTGGATTGCACTTATCAGTAAATTCCATAGGAGCATCGATTAACTTTCTCTTAGATGGCATTGAATGTGGCTAGCTAGAAGTAAGGAAAATTATAATAGTAAATTCCAATGGAATGCATAACCTGGAGAACTAGAACCTCTTATATGTAGAATTTTCCATATTCTTCCATGCATAAGGATTCCTTCTGCCATCCTAGCTATATTCCAAAATTTTCAATCTGGGCATTGTGGGTATCATTTGATTCAATACTATTGGAATTAACCTAGCATGAAGAACTAATTTAATATTTTGAGAAAGGAATATTATTTGATCATACCCTTCGAAACAAAGTATTAATTGACCATAGAAGCCGCCTTTAGTTTAATTTATTAATTCGACCTTAGGTTCAAAATCCAATCTCTAAGGATAAAGATCTAAATTTAGAGAAATGCTAGAATTGTAGTATTGAGCCTTAGATAGGATAGGATAAATGGATTGAATTTTGAAAACGAATTAGGGTTGAATTAGTGAAGTGCATTAAATTATGCACATAAGTGTGTACCTTGAGAATGCCGTAAATATGCATATGGTGCACCTAGATATGTACAACTTGACCCCCCTTGAAAGGAAATTTGTGGTTAGAAGGATATTTATAAAGTGAGAATCAAGATTTATGAATCAGATTTATTTTTAGGGAAAATCCTACGTCTAGAGAGATAAAAATAGGATTAGGATTTTAGAGTGAGAAAATAACTTTAAGGGAATAAAGAAGATGATTACAATGGAATGCTTAGAATTGTTTTTGAATATTAATGCAAAGAATTCTAGAGAGATGAAAGTTCTACAAGAAAAAATCTAGAGAGAGAAGGAGAGAATTTAGAGAGAGGGAAAAACACCTCTTAAGCTGGTAAGATTAAGCTTAATATTAAGTTAAAATCATAGGATTAGCTCAAAGAATTTTAGATGATCTTTTAATATGACTAGATTAAGTCTATCTCTCTTCGGAAAAGAAGATTTCTACATAGAGAAAGTCCTTGAGAACCTTTAACTCAAAACATTGAGAGTACTCTAATTAGGAAAAAGGTGTATCCCAAAAGCAAAGTATAGGAAGCCTTGAAAAAGGCTAGATTAAGTCTTTCAGTGAAAAATAAGGATCTAGATAAGCAAAGAATATTATGCTTAATTCAAAAAGACCCAATCTTTAAGAAGGATGATAAGGAACTCTCAAGGAAAGGTAACCTTAAGACACTTAAGATTTGACTAAGGATTCTCAATGTGAGATAAAGTGTAAATTCAAGAGTTAGGCCATTGATTTCGGAAGCGGAAGCTTAAACCACCCTAGAGTTACAAATGAAAATCCTTGTACATAAAGAACCTTAGAGAAGATTTGTTGAATTAGATCTGAAAAAGAGTGCCAAGAAGAGAAGATACTTGAGAAGACCTCATCGAGATATATTATGGTTGGATGAATTTGAATTGTTTGGAGTTTTAACTAGAGGAGCTATGATGTCTCGTTGAGCTTGTGATGGTTTACTCTACTTCAAAATGAGTTTATGTGATAAAGGACTTTATGATATGTTTTGATTAAAATACTGCTTATTTGAAATACTATATTCTTGTGATGCATATGTTTTTTTGTAGCCTATGAAGGTACCACAACGCTCATGGATTGTTGTGTGGGTGTTATCCGGCGAGGTGTGTCACACAAAGACAATCATCCGAGACTTTAACCCCTCTCATTGACTTCTCTCGGTCAAACATGTGTGTCCTCTTTGCACAATTGGTGATGACTCCAGAGTGAAATGGATATGGTAGTGCCTTATGGCTAAGTCTGCATGCTAGTACTAGATATACATGACTCCAAACATCGGTACCTGGAGTGTTCGGGCTTTTGGGATAGGTGATGACTAATAAACATGACTTCTAGGATTTATTGACATTTTTATTGAGACTGATGTGAAACATTATAGGGCTCTCACCATTCTTCAACTAAGAGGGCTGATTAGCACCAACACTTCAAAAGAGGCTCAAGAATTGCCTAGACCCATTCGGTCATGTTTGACAAAGCCACCCACATCTTGTAATTTAACTAAACCCAATCTGAAAAGAGCTTGCATGGTATGACCCACATCGTTTGGACTCCCATACCAAGTGCATGCCATACAGGTTGTCCTAAATTATTACATTATCATGGACAACCTAGCCTAATTCGTAGAGCTGCCTTATCGAGGCCAGCCTAGTTATACATCAACACTCAATCTCCTATCCTAAACCATATATGTAGTAAGAGTTGAAGAAAGCAGAGATATAAGAGTCAAAGAAATAAATGTGTGGGGGTTTTCACCAAAAAGAGTTGAAGAAAGCAGAGATATAAGAGTCAAAGAAATAAATGTGTGGGGGTTTTCACCAAAATGAGTCGAAGAAAGTAGAAACTTAAGAGTCAAAGAAAGCAAAAACATAAGAGTCAAAGAAAGTAGTGTGTTGGAGTTTTCACGAGAAAAAGCATCTACATGGGCACACCGTTAGCCCAAGGACTCAAAGAAAGTAGAAACATAAGAGTCGAAGAATGTAAAAACATAAGAGTTGAAAAAAGCAATGTATTAGAGTGTTCACTAGAAGAAGAAGTGTTAGAGTGTTCACTAGTTGAAGAAAGCAATGTATTAGAGTGTTCACTAGAAGAAGTGATTGCATGGGCACACCTGAGAACACCTTTAGCCTAATGTCCATGCATGACACCTACAATATGATGACACCTTTAATACACACAAAGGCTTTGCATTTAGTAGACACATCTAGCAAGAATAGGTACCGATAATCTCAAGCACTAACAACTAATGTCATCAAGGATAACCCTCCACGTACATCTCCAGATTGGGGGACCACAAGTAGCAACTTAATAAGCAAGAGTCATTCTTGTATTTTGTGTCTCTCTCCTCCACTCATTTTGAATCTAGCATAAGCACCACGTTTTCTCAACACAGATGGCACCAGAGGATCATGCTTAAACCGCATTTAGGAAGTGTTCATCTGTTCTATTAGGTGGGTTGGACTCCGGAATGCTCCATCCACCTTTTAACGGGACATGCAGGAAATTTTTAGAGATTACTTGCTGGAGTTTATGCGGGTATTCTTGGATGACTTCAGTGTTTTTAGTGAATTCTGTAAGCATTTGATGTTGTGAGGTCCCTATCCCCACTGCGCAACGAATTCAGGGGTTCTAGTAGCGGAAGTAGCACTTCTGGCGCGGGGCAGGGTCTCACACTCGGGGCCTCGCCCACGGATATTCGGACAAGAGACTAATCCATCGGTTCTTCCCGGATTGGTTCTTCCAAAACCAATCCCAGAGAAACTTCCCTTGCCCGAAAAGTACCGGTGATTCCTCCAGGATAACTTTTCTCTAACGTAATCAAAAGCCCTTAACTAACTGAACTGATCTGACCAAACCCATAAGTCCCAAGTCAGATCAGGGAAAAGATTGTACTTGGATCATAGAGACCAACACTTTTTTCCTCATTGAGAGGCACAACTGTTGATTCTTTTCCATAGAATAATTTTTGTTTGGGATTTACTTCATCTATCGTACCATAACAGAATTGAGTCTCAATTTAAGGATGGGATCCAATTAAGAATTTGGTTAGGTTTTGTTGATGAGATAACATTGATGTGTTACTTGGATATTTGTTATGTGATATACATACACCCAATGGCAACTGTTGACCTCCTTGCAGCACACACAGTGTCTGCACAGCCAATCTATCTTCTTGCAGTTCTAAAAACAGAGTTCTGCAGAGAATCGACGACTTACTCGCAGTGCTCGAAATCGCCTGCTTTCTAAAAAACGGAGGTCCTGACGCGCCCAAAACGCATTTTCGGCCCAAAAAAATCACGTGTATCATTATACTACCTTTGCCAATTTCCACGACCTCTTTGACTCCTCCTGCCTCTGAATTGGCCTCTTCCACCTCTGCGTGTTGTTGTTGTTGTGGATTTTGGGACTGTTGTTGTGTTGCTATTGATGGCCATAATTCTAATTACCTGTTCGGCCACCTCCTTGCCCGCGTCCATGGCCTCCTCTACCTCGTCCTCTTCTTGAACTTGTGTAGAAGGCCTATTGCTCTGAACTGTTTTTGATTTATGAAGACTGTTGGTCTTCACCCAAGCTCTTCTCTTCTATAATCAACATAGATACCAAATCTATGAAATTGGGAATGTTTTCTTAAGTCTAAATAGACGTCTTGAACGCCTTGTATTGTGGCCTGAGACCACGTAGACAGACTTCCACCTTATCATCATCATCCTACTGAAACGCCAATAGATGCAAGGGATTCCACAATACCCTTGATCTTCAATGCATAGTCATTCACAGACATACTCTTTTTTCCCACAGTATGAAGTTCATTCTTCAATTGTATCTTTCATGCCTTGGTATTCGTTTCATAGAGTTTTACCAAGGTGTCCCTCCCACGCTTCCTTGGAGGACTTGGCATCCTGTATGTGCCCAATCATGGTGTCCTATATACTAATAAAGAGCCAATACATAACTCTTATGGCTCCTTGGTTCCAATCCTTGAACTCTTTCACATCTGCAGCAGTCGGATTGATCTCCGGTATCTCCGGTGCCTCTTTATGCTCACCTTCTATGTAGTCCCAGAGTAACCCTTTCCCATTCTCAGGAAATTTGTCAACCTGAACCTCCAAGCATGGAAGTTGTTCTTATCAAGCTTCTCAGCAACAATTTGGTTTATGCCATCATTTGACATTTTTCCAGACACACAAATTTACCAAAACAGCACTCTGGTTTGTCCAGCACACACTGCTGTATTTTCTGCAGCGGTACTATACTACACTCAAATGTCACAACCAATGACCTCAATGTGCATACATACACCTAATGGCAACTGTTGACCTCCTTGTAGCACACACAATGTCTGCACAACCAATCTGTCTTCCTGTAGTTCTTAAAAAAGAGTTCTGCATAGAATCGATGACTTACCCCTGCAGTGCTCGAAATCGCCTGTTTTTTGAAAAACGAAGGTCCTAATGCACCCGAAACGCGTTTTTGGCCCGAAAATTTTCATCCAATAAGTCAGTATAGTTGCCCTATAGCTTTACTCCCACGAAAAAAGCTCCTCAATCTCAGAGATCGTTTGTCGGTGCCTCCTGTAGAGCTCCTGACAAGGGTGTAGTCTCGCCAACACAAATAGGAAAGAGTAGATGAAGCTCTTACCCTTGTACCACTTCCTATGCTTCTCTTGCTTGCAGCTCAGTCCTTAGCATGAACCAGGCTCTCTGATACCATGAAAAGATGTAGGGGAGAAGAGAGCTTAAGCTCTTGCAAGCACACACACACTCACAAAACCCTAAAAGAGAATACACAAGGTGAGAGGTTGAAAATCTTCTTCTTCTTCTTCACACAACACTCAACACACCATATACAAGAATAAGAGTACACAAAATAAAAAGGTACTCAACCAAATACATACTAAGGTTCTCTATAATGTGAACCCAACTAAATGAGCTGGCACTATAACTATGCCAGTCTCTAGAATGGCTGTCACACAGCCTATCATCCTACTGGCCGCATATCACCCATGATCTCACCAACCATGCCAACGGTGTAAGTGTAGGGCCTATCCCCCAGGCGGGTCATCAATGTCCACCACCTCACTAGATGAGTTCGATATCTCAACATTTTCCCAGCACGTTCTTGTGAGGATGCTTATGCCAGTGCCTCCATCTAGGATGCCTTTGATTGCATGTCCATTATAGGAAATGGGCAAGACTGCGTTTGTGTCATCACCTTCAAAGTAGTGGCCCAATGCATTTACTCGAATTGTCAATCCGCCGCCTTCAGGTCGTGGATTGGGCTGATGGAGTAGTTCAAGATGATGGGGCTCAAATTTGTCTAAGGAATTTGAGTAAGCTCTCTCCTCTGCGGAGGCCTGTAGTTTTCGTTTCATCCAATCCCTAAGGTCATTCCATAAATTTGGATTTCCTTTTAACAAGGTTCCAATGGGCATTTGGATTTGGAAAGAAAGGAAGGTTGAGAGGCCGACAAGGTCACGTTAATGAGGAGATTCATCATGTTGAGGGCCTTGGGCATAGGGTGGATCGGTAATGGTATATGGAAGTTTAATGTGGTCCATATTTGACAGGGGTGAAGGTCGAGATTTAGGTGTCATAGGAGGGTAAAATACCTCAGCAAATTTTGTGTGGGCACCTCGTGAGTCTTTCTCGGGCTCTTTGTCACTGCTTGCATCGAGTTGTTTTTGATGTGAATGTGGGATTTGGGCTTGGCCACCTCTGAAATAGGCACCGGAGGATTAGGAGGCACAGGTGGGGCAAGATCTTCGTTTGTTAATGTCATGTTGGCAAATGGATCTTCCTCGGCCGCGGGGGCTCCGACCTTACCTGGTGTGGAAGTTCAAGTTCTTGTCCCGAACATTGAGTAAGTATGGGGGATGGCACGCACTTAGGTACTGGGTCAAAGGTCATAAAAACAGGCAGGGGTTCAAGTTGATCCTAGTAGTGCTCTACCAGTGCTTGGGCTTCTTATAGACGGTGCTTCTCGAGGATGGGATTGTGATATGTGGCAAACCATTTTTGTTGGTTGGTTAGTTTTTGGGGGGCTTTGTTGAGCCACTACGAATGCTAACCTGATTTTCACCTTGGCCAATGTGCTTAAAGCATTATTTCTTTTTACATAGGGCATATTCAGGAGCTAAGGTGTTGGACTGCTTGGGTTTATTGGCCTTCTTGAGTTTGGCGTGTAACCGTGTGACTACAGTCAATGGCATGTTGAATTCTTTCCACGTTGAATTCTCAACACATTGAGGGATGGCATGCCTTCGACAGTGAAGTGAGAAACTAATTGCAAAGGGAAATCCTTGAAGTAATGGTAAATTCCACACCCGTGACATTGTGGTGTCATTGGAAGGCTTTTCTTTTAAGGGCATTTAGCCACTCGATGGGGTCCCTAGCAGACAAAACACTGAAGAGGTGGTTTCCCTACGGATGCACCTATAGTGTGCACAATTGCATTAGGGTCCATGAGAGGCACAGGCAAAGGGAGACGATGTGTTATGGGGGTACCGCAGGGGTGGCAGAGCGCATGGGCTCTAGGGTTTTAGAAATGGACTTAGTTTGAATCTTTCCATGATCAACAGTTGGAATGGAAAGATGGGCACCCGAGAAGGTCATGGTGGCGCTATGGGTGAGTGGTTAATTGGGGGTGGTGCTACCAGTAAGGCATGGTGCGCAGGAGGAGAGGAGTGTAATGTTACAAATGAGCTTTGGGTTATCATTGGTGTGGTGGCCAATTGCATGGAATGGCTTTCTCGCATGATGTCATCGAGAAAGATCGCCCATTTGTTGCAGGCTTAATCAAAGGTGGAGGGGTCCTTGACCTGAAAAGATGCAGGGGAGAAGAGAGCTTGAGCTCTTGCAAGCACACACACACACTCACAAAGCCCTAATAGAGAACACACAAGGTGAGAGGCTGAAAATCTTCTTCTACTTCACTCAACACTCAACACACCATATACAAGATAAGAGTACACACAATATGAAAGGTACTCAACCAAATACATACAAGGGTTCTCTATAGTGTGAACCCAACTACATGAGCTGGCGCTATAACTATGCCAGTCTCTAGAATGGCTGTCACACAGCCTGTCATCCCACTAGCCGCATATCACCCAAGATCTCACCAACCATGCCAGTGGTGTAAGTGTGGGGCCTATCCCCCAGGCGGGTCATCAGTGTCCACTGCCTCACTAGGATGAGCTTGATATCTCAACACGCCCCCTCGAGCTCAACTCCACCTCATGTACACCAAGTGAAGCTCTGAATGTGCGGAGCTTCTCTGTATCCAATGCTTTGGTGAAGATGTCAGCTACCTGATCCTGTGTGCTGACATAAACAAGGTCAAGGTCTCCTGCCAAGACCTTCTCTCTGACAAAATGGTAGTGGACCTCTATATGCTTCGTGCGAGCATGAAAAACTGGGTTCCTGGCCAACTGTATACTGCTAATGTTGTCACAGAAAATGACAACTTGTCTATCCACTGATAGACCCAAATCTGCAAGTAGCTTTCTCAACCAAGCTACCTCACATGCTGCCATAGCAGCTCCTCTGTACTCGGCCTCTGTGTACTGGATAGAGCAACCGTAGGCTGCTTCTTGCTGCTCCAAGTCACAGCAGCAAGTGGATAGAGCAACCGTAGGCTGCTTCTTGCTGCTCCAAGTCACAGCAGCACTCCCCAAAGAAAACATGAAGCCACTGGTAGATCTTCTATCTGAGATACTACCAGCCCAATCAGCATCTGTGTACCCATGTACACATATCTCTGCCCCAGTCTCATAGAATAGTCCACAATGCAAAGTAGACCTCACATACCTCAGTATGCGTCTCAATGCATCCAAAATGTGGTTTCCGTGGAACCTGCATAATCTGACTCACCAACCCAACAGCATAGCTCAAATCTGGTCTAGTGATTGTCATATAGATCAAGCTTCCTACTATGCGCCTATACATAGTAGGATCCTCCAAAATCTCTCCTGAATCTGCACTCAACTTGCCATTCTGATCCAATGGCACGAAAATAGGCTTATAGCCTATCATACCATACTTGGACAACATGTCCAAGCCATACTGTCTCTGCAGTAATCCAATACCATGTGGTGACCTAATCACCTCAATGCCCAAGAAATATCCGAGCTCCCCCAGATCCTTCATCTCAAACTTCTATCTAAGCAAGATCTTTACATCAAAGATCTCTGCATCATGGTCTCCCGTAATGATCAAGTCATCTACATAGATGACAACAAGCACAACCCCTCTATCACCATGTCTCACATACAGCGAGAAATCTGCATTGGCTACATGAAAGCCAATAGTGACAAGATATTCAGAAATCTTGTCAGACCATGCTCTTGGTGCTTGTTTTAAGCCATACAAGGCTTTCTTCAACCTGCAAACATGCTCGGGGTGACTCACATCCTCATAACCAGGTGGCTGCAACATATACACCTCTTCTTGCAAATCCCCATACAAGAATGCATTCTTTACATCCATCTGATGTAAAGACCATTGCTTTGATGCAGCCACTGCTATCACAACTCTCACTGTTGCCATCTTGGCAATTGGGGGGCTGAAAGTTTCCTCATAATCAATGCCATATGTCTGCGCATACCTTTTGGCTACCAATCTAGCCTTATACCTGTTTATGCTTCCATCACTGTTATGTTTTACTTTGTACACCCACTTACATCCAATGGCTTTCTTGCCTTCAGGCAATTTGCACTAAATCCCAAGTTTCATTTCCATATAGTGCATCCATCTCCTCATCCATAGCTTTCTCTCAACACACATTTCCAACAGCCTCATCAATGCATGTGGGCTCTACAACCTGCACAACCTTTGCCATATATGCATAGTGATGTGCCACATAACCATCATAGGTAAACCTCTGCACAGGGTTTTTCACTCTCCCAGATCTTCGCACCTTTTCATTCATGGCTTCCATAGCCTTCTTTACACCAAGTGTTCCCATAGCTGGGATCCCAAGCTCCTCATCAAGGCTCATATCTGAGCCACTAGACTCTCCATGAACATGAGAATGCCCTGCAGAAATGTCAGCCATACCAAGGGGCTCAACCACTTTCTCTTTTCCTTTACGTGATGTACTAATCACATTTGCAGGACTGGTATTATGACGCAGCCTGCCACCACTCCATGGTCTATCAACAGACCCACTAGATGAGGACTCTCCAGGTCCACTCAAAGACTGTGATGTGCAACCACACTTCCACTCACATCAGCCCCAACAGCTTCTTTTTCAGCAGCATACCAACTGCTGGTGGACTTGCATTCTGTGCAACCACACTTCCACTCACATCAGCCCCAATAGCTTCTTTTTCAGCAGCATACCAACTGCTGGACTTGCATTCTGTGCAACCACACTTCCACTCACATCAGCCCCAATAGCTTCTTTTTCAGCAGCATACCAGCTGCTCATCTCATCAAAGACAACATCCCTGCTTACCCTCAACTCACGTGTAGCAGGGTTATAACACCTGTATCCCTTTTGCTCAAGGGAATATCCAATAAACACACATTTTTCAGCTTTTGGATCCAGCTTAGTTCTCAGCTCATCTGGCACATGCACATATGCAATGCATCCAAAGACAGATGAGACAAATCCGATTTTCTACCAGTAAACCTCTCCTCTGGAGTTACATCATGTATGGCTGCAGTTGGAGTCCTGTTCATGATGTATACTACTGTAGAAACAGCTTCAGCCCAATAGCTATGCGGCATATTCTTCTCTTCCATCAATGCTCGTGCAATCTCATCAATGTGCATGTTTTTTCGTTCAGCAACTCCATTTTGCTGTAGAGTGTATCTGCATGTAAACTATCTCCGAATACCATTCTTCTTCAAAAATTCAGAGAACTCATTGGAGAAGTACTCTCCCCCTCCATCTGACCTTAGGCACTTTACATATTTCCCTGTTTGCTTTTCAACCAAAACTCTGAAATTCTGAAAGTGAGTGAACACCTCACTCTTCTCCTTCATGAAATATACCCACACTTTCCTTGTGTGGTCATCATCATCAATTAATGTCACATAATACCTGCAGCCTCCCATAGACATGGTCTTCTCATAGGACCCCATACATCTGAATGCACAACATCTGGTGCATTTTTGCTTACATATCTGTTACGTGGAAATACATGCTTTGTTTGCTTTCCAAATTGGCATGCTTCACATATTCTCTGCATACCTTCCACTTTAAACTTTGGCAGCCCTGTCACAATTCCTTTAGTCTGCATAGACTTTATTCTCTGCACATTCACATGTCCAATTCTTTTATGCCAAATGTCTATGTCTACAACAATTCCTGAACCATTTGCAAACATCGCAGCACTCATTTCAGGCATGTCTACATTCAACGTAAACATTTTGCCCTCTGTTGCCTTTTTTGCAACCAACCTACACTTGTCTTTAAAGTCTTCAACATAACAACCATCAGGGTTAAACCGAACCTGCAAACCCTGCTCAATCATTTGGCCAACTGAAACCAGATTCTTTATTATGTTCGAACATGAAGTACATCTGCAAGGTACTTCACTTTGCCATCCTGCATAGACAATGGCATATCTCCAACATGGGCAATTGGTGTCATCCCCTCTTTCCACAAAACCTGGTCTTTCAAGGTTTTTCATCTCCTTGAACCACTCCCCATGACTTGTCATGTGGTTCAAAGCACCTGAATCCACATACCATACATCATCTTTTTGTGCTGCTTCAACATTCTCAGACATGGCATTCACGACATGCTGCATAACAAACAACCTTTCATTATCCTCATTGTTTCTGCTTGAGGATGCAAAGTTGTTATGTTGCACTTTCCCATTTTGCATGTCAGCCTGCTTCTTATAACATTCTGCCTTCACATGTCTAGGCTTACCACAATAAAAGCATTCATGTGCATCATTATATTGCCTTTGCCAATTTCCACATCCTCTTTGACTCCCCCTGTCTCTCTGAATTTGCCTCTTCCACCTATGTGTTGTTGATGTTGTTGTTGTGTATTCTGGGATTGTTGTTGTTGCTACTGGCCATAATTCTGATTACCTGTTCGGCCACCTCCTTGACCGCGTCCACGACCTCCTCTACCTCGTCCTCTTCTTGAACTTGTGTAGAAGGCCTGTTGCTCTGTCTGAACTGTTTTTGTTTTGTAAAGACTGTTGGTCTTCACCCAAGCTCTTCTCTTCTATAATCAGCATAGACACCAAATTTGTAAAGTTGGAAATGTTTTCCCGAGTCTGAATAGACATCTTGAACGCCTTGTATTGTGGCCCGAGACCACGTAGACAGACTTCCACCTCATCATCATCTATTGACACACCAATAGATGCAAGGGATTCCACAATACCCTTTATCTTCAATGCATAGTCATTCACAGCAGATATACTCTTTTTCTCCACAGTATGAAGTTCATTCTTCAACTGTATCTTACGTGCCTTGGTATTTATTTCATAGAGTTTTACCAAGGTGTCCCACGCCTCCTTGGGACTTGGCATCCTGAATGTGCCTAATCATGGTGTCCTGTATATTAATGGAGAGCCAATACATAACTTTCTTGGCTCCTTGGTTCCAGTCTTTAAACTCTTTCACATCTGTAGCAGTCAGATTTATGTCCTGTATACTAATGGAGAGCCAATACATAACTTTCTTGGCTCCTTGGTTCCGATCTTTAAACTCTTTCACATCTGCAGCAGTCAGATTTATGTCCTGTATCTCCGGTGCCTCTTCATGCTCACCTTCTATGTAGTCCCAATAGCCTTTTCCCATCAGGAAATTCGTCAACCTGAACCTCCAAGCATGGAAGTTATTCTTATTAAGCTTCGCAGCCACAATTTGGGTTATGCCATCATTTGACATCTTGCCAGACACACAATTTTACCAGAAACAGCACTCTAGTTTATCCTACACAAACTGCTATATTTCTGCAGCGGTACTGTAGTACTCTCAAATGTCACAACCAGTGACCTCAATGTGCATGCATACACCCAATGGCAACTGTTGACCTCTTTGCAGCACCCACAGTGTCTGCACAGCCAATCTGTCTTCCTGCAGTTCTTAAAACAGATTTCTGCAGAGAATTCATGACTTACCCGTAGTGCTCGACATCGCCTGCTTTCTGAAAACGGAGGTCCAGACGCGCCCGAAACGCGTTTTCGACCCAAAAAAGAGGGTCCGATATGACAATATAGTTGCCCTATAGCTTTACTTCCGCGACGAAGAAAGCTCCTCAATCAGAGATCGTTTGTCGGTGCCTCCCGTAGAGCTCCCGACAAGGGTGCAGTCACCAACACAAATAGGGAAGAGTAGTTGAAGCTCTTACCCTCGTACTGCTTCCTGTGGTTCTCTTGCTTGCAGCTCAGCCCTTAGCATGAACCAGGCTCTGATACCATGAAAAGATGCAGGGGAGAAGAGAGCTTGAGCTCTTGCAAGCACACACACACTCACAAAACCCTAATAGAGAACACACAAGGTGAGAGACTGAAAATCTTCTTCTACTTCACTCAACACTCAACACACCATATACAAGATAAGAGTACACACAATATGAAAGGTACTCACAAGGGTTCTCTATAGTGTGAACCCAACTAAATGAGCTGACGCTATAACTACGCCAGTAGAATGGCTGTCACACAGCCTGTCATCCCACTGGCCGCATATCACCCAAGATCTCACCAACCATGTCAATGGTGTAAGTGTGGGGCCTATCCCCCCCAGGCAGGTCATCAGTGTCCACCACCTCACTAGACGAGCTCGATATCTCAACATGACCAACACGTGGTCGTGAAGCCTTGGATTATGCAAGCCCAAGAGCAAATGGTCCATTAAGTGCTTATTGATCAAATTTTCCTTTGCTTTGCATCACAAATCAAGGTACGTGATGTGTGCGATGTAGTCGCATAAGGTTTCTTTTAGTTTTTGTAATTAGAATAGTTGGATTACAGAGCTCCATTTGGACCCGTAGGGTGCAAATCCAAGCATGAAGCCTTCTCTCACTACTTTGAAAGTGCCTTTGTGCCAAGGGTCCAAGGATTCAAACCATTGCACTGCCTTACCTTTAAGGCTGAGTTCAAGGAGATGGACTTTGGTTGCACTGCCTTACCTTTAAGGTTGAGTTCAAGGAGATGGACTTTGGTTGCACTGCCTTACCTTTAAGGCTGAGTTTAAGGAGATGGACTTTGGTTGCATCATCGAAAATTTTAAATTCTTGCTAACAGATGTGGCTAAAGACCTCTAGGTGGAATACGGGGTCTCCAACTCGATGGAATTTTGGCATAAGTTTGAAAATTTTCGCCCAGATGGGTTGTGTATGCAATGTTTGTGGGTTTAATTATTGTGCCACTCCCCTTCCTAGAGCTTGTGCCGCTAAGCTTGGAATATCAAGTTGTGGCTCAAGGGGAGGTGGTACGTGGGTGGGGGGTGGGAATAGATCGGCTGTTAGAGGGGGAGATACGTGGGTGTGCTCAGGGCATCTATTCACGTTGTTGGGATGCATGTATGGAGGTGCACCACTAGATGAGGGCTCTTCATAAATCGTTTTGGCGTGGTGACCACATGTGAATGTGCAATGGTGTGGGTGCTACCCAATGGAATGGAGGCACTTGGTGCATGCAATCATGACCAGAAGGTGTCCATGGTGTGCATCGAAGCTTAAAAAAGCTTCAACCCAAAATAGGAGTTTTGGCTCTTGCAAATCTCCTAACTTATCTCGTAATGTGTTCTTACATTTACATTTCTCAAATTCTATATAATTTCTTGTACATATTTTGAAAAAAGGTCTTTCATTGATTTTATTGATGGTACAGGAAAGCATTGTAAAACCCTGGGAGAACATATATTAAAAGGTGTTTATAAACACCACCCATTTGTATGATTATCAACTTGTATTAAAATCCATTGTACCCCTAAATGGTGTGGAGAAAACCATACGATGTTTGATCATTCAATCTCCCCAACAGCATTAGAATGAAAAGGAGTAGCATTTTTCAAGGTTGCGTTTACTAATTTAGAGTTACCTCTAACTTTAGCCTTTTCCCGCCTACCTTGCATTAATGAGGGAATCTTAGTTGTCCCCCACTCAACAATTACTTTCCCCCAAATTCAAATTCATGCAATGTACGAACATACCCGGAAAAAAAATTCAAAAAAAAACTTACTACGGCCATTCACACCTTAGCCACTGCCATCCCTTCCTAAACCCACAGGCGTACGCTCATAAGCATCCAGGCGTGCCGTCCTAAATTAAAAAATAAAATAAAAACTTACCCGCGGCCATTCACACCTTAGCCACGCAGGCATCTCTTCCTAAAGCCACAAAGGCTAAAGTTAGAGGGGTTAACTCTAAATTAGTGGTTTTCAACTAATTTAGAGGCACTCTAACTTAATAATAGATTAATTAGAGACACTCTAATTTAGTAGTTTTCAACTCATTTAAATGCACTCTAACTTAACTAAAGATTAATCCTTCTTAATTTCATTGTTAATCACCTTTTAATCCTCTTCTTTGATCTCTAATTACTCCCTAATGGTGAGGAGTTTAGATATGGGGATTCGATAGGTGGATTAGCAATGTTTAGGCTAACCCAATGATGTGATCACCCCTAATTAATCTCTCTAATTAGGTCTCTAATTAATCCACTCAAAAGTTTTTTTAAAAAAGGCAAATGAGACCTAATTAGTGTTAATTCTCACTAATTGTGAGCTAATGGGAGTGGTCTAGGCATGGAATTAGGTCAAGATAAGTGTTTAGAACACTAATGCCACTCCAATTGGTCCTATTGCAAGCAATTAGATCTAATTTTTTTGTTTTTATCTTTTTAAGTTCACTAATCATATTGACTAAGTAGATTAGTGATAATTAGTAAAAATTAAGATATTATTTGTGATTTTTTTTGATTTTTTGGTGGATTAGGGTTCTATCTTACATTCCTAAGCTACCCATGTACACTAATCTAGTAAAAAACATGTTTGGAAGCCAAAACACTCTATATTTAAGCAAAAGTCCTCTTCTTTAAACTCTCTAATCACCCAAATCTCTAGTTTTTTTGCTCAAACACTTACTAATCCTCCTCCCAACCACAAGCTATGCATAGGATTTTTAAAAAATTTTAAAAAAAATCAACAACCAAGAACCGAATGCCATAGCTACTTATTTGGCACTAGGCTATGGAGACTCCATCGTATTCGAATCAAAGAGTTCACTAATCATACTGACTAAGTAGATTAGTGATAATTAGTAAAAATTAAGTTATTATTTGTGATTTTTTTCAGTTTTTTGGTGGGGATTAGGGTTCTATCTTATATTCCTAAGCTACCCAAGTACACTAATCTAGTAAAAAAAATGTTTAGAAGCTAAAAATTAGCAAAAAAAACACTCCATATTTAAGTAAAAGTCCTCTTCTTTAAACTCTCTAATCACCCAAATCTCTAGTTTTTTTGCTCAAACACTTACTAATCCTCCTCCCAACCACAAGCTATGCATAGGATTTTTTTTTAAAAAAAATTCAACAACCAAGAACCGAATGCCATAGCTACTTATTTGGCACTAGGCTATGGAGACTCCATCGTATTCGAATCAAAGAAGGCTTTGATAAGTAGCGGACTGGCGCTCCCCAACTGTGGCACCAAAGATGTTAAGCTCACCCAACGTGTCATGGAAAATTACCGATCTGTCAAGCTCGAGCAATACTCAAGAGCTCCACCATAGCTGCTCGTCTCGCTGCTATCCTCCCACACTCGTTTGTCACACTGAGGGCGGTTGCTAATCCAATGGGTGGTGCAACCTCTCTCGCAAAGATTGTGTGGGATCTCTGTGGTGGAAGACGATCGTAATAGTAGCAAGAGAGAGACAAGAAGCAAGAGAGAACAAGTAAGTAGTACTAGTCACTCCCAAACCCTAACCCTAAGCACACCACACATGCTAGATTAGAGTTGCAAGAGAGAGGGAGAGAGAACACTCCACTTCTATTGCACAAATGGGAGAATGAGTTATAAACAAGAGAAATTGGCTTTTATAGTTCCAAGCCTTTTCCCACTAGGCTCCCTGGGAGTAAGTGACCCGAGGCACCCAAATCATAGTTACAAGGCTTTTCTCTATGGTTTGGCCAAATGACCGAGATCCTCTTGTCTGTCCTTCGAAACTCAATACTTGGGAGCATCTTTAGGGCGTTTCCCTCATCAAATAACGGGATTTACAATATAGCGCGAGTGTCCACTACATAAGTATGCGGACATAGTTATTGTATAAATGTATTAACCAACATGTGGTTAACACCATATGAGAAAGTTATGACACTTTAAAAATTTACCAAAATGGCATGAAAAGAGACTGTGTTGATGCAACCTCCTTCAAGGCACTTGGGGAATTTTTAGGAGCTTCACATACTCCCTCCCTCCCCACCTTCCCAAAAAAAAAAAGCAAAGTGCCTTTTTGAGGCCACTTTTCAAGCCATTTGATAAAAAATTTAAGTGTTATAACTTTTTCATAAAACATTGGAATATGGTCAAATTTGTACTTAAATCAAATGAAAAATCATTTTGAAATCATTGGTGCCATTAGAGTTGTTAAATTAGAAATATCTTGACAACTTTTATACACACACACACACACACACACACACATATGTTTGTATGTATATATGTATATATATTTCAACATGTTTATAAGACACTTAGTGCTTTTAGGGGGGTATATAAGGAGATTCACATACTCCTCCCTAGAATACCCCCAAGTGCCTTGAAAGTAGGTTGCATCAATGCGGCCTATTTTCAAGCCATTTGGAAAATTATTCGAGATGTATGTGAAGAGCTTCTTCAAATATCCTTTTTCTGCACCCCTCCTTGCTAGTAAAATTACTTGATGCTTATCTTGTCCATCTATATTCCTTGATACCCATATCATCCTTAATGAGTTTTTAAAAAAATGACCTCTTTTTAAGCTCCCAAGGGATTTTTCAAAAAACGTCCTTGATGCCCCTTATATTCATATACATGCCTTAATTTCGCCATACATTGGCATGCATCTATTAACATTCATTTTGAGCCCATGCACGTCTTGTAATCAATTCATCCATGTTATAGTTTAAGTTCTTCTCTAATTTAATGTAATCTTGTGATTCATTTTGTGATGTTGTATGTTTGCTTGTTTTCTTAATTGGTAGACCCATTCCACCAAATTGGTATCAGAGCTGAATATGGGTCCGAAATTATTATTATTTTATTAATTAATTAGTGAGAGGGTCAGAGGGGACTTGAACCTTAGGTTAGGTGTAAGTTGAACCTTAGGTTAATTAATTAATTAGTGAGAGGGTGATGGCGTGCAACTGTTAAAACGATGGAGAGAAAGAGTGATTGCCTATTTAAACAATATGTTTTTTTTAAATAGAATATGTTTTTTTATAAGAGAGATGGCATGCAACCGCTAACGATAGAGAGAATACGTTTTTATGAAAAAAAGAAAAAGCGATGGTGTCTGCAGTTCGTCTGCCGATTGAGTTTTGCTAATGTTTAAAGCTCAATACATTAATTAATGTATGTATGTAGAGTGAATAGAGCTCCTTCCATTGGTAGATCCATTCCATCGAATTGATATGAGAGCTAAATAGCACTACTTCTCCTTGATCTTGGGTAGAGCATGAAAGGGTAGAGCCTTCAATTGTAACTTAAAGGAAAACATAAAAGTATTCACAACTACAAACAAGTGCATAAAAGGAAATGCAATTAAGTGTATTAAGCCAAGACCCCTTGATTTGAAGTATTTAAAGTGATGATGTCTAAAGAGCCTATGAACTAGCACACATGTAGTCTTTCCAAGAAAAGAATCAACCCATTGAAGGCAATTAACAACGGCCACTTTGCTTACAAAGCAGATTTTAGGCAAAAAATGTCATTAGTGCATCAAGAACACCAACAAACATCGGCTCAAAATGTTGCATATTAATAGTTGTAACAAATTTGTTTCACTCCAAGATAAGCAACAACACCATCGGTGGGTGGCTAACTCTGAAGTTCTTGACCTGTCCAACCTTGTCCATGTAAACATGATCCTCATGCTCTTTTTATTCAGTCATGCCAATGTCAAAGAGATGCTAAGCTGAGAAGGAGATAAAAGGAAACATGTGCAGCCTTGTCCAGGTAAACATGAACCAATATAGCTTCTTCTCTTCTAAAGTGAGAGATGTTCTTAGTGAATCTACACTTCTATCATAAGACTATAACTAAGACTATGATTAGAATTAAAATTAAAATATTTTGGTTTTGAGGGATAGCTATGATATCCTCATAGGTCTAGAAAGAAGGCCAATGACACCCATCTAGAAGACACTCAAGAAGAAGACAATGCAAATTAAAGAAGGAACACTTGATGATAAGGAATTGAAACCTCAAGAGCAAGCAAAGTTTAAGGTCAAACTTCAACAAAAGGTATTGGTGCTTGATTAGAGAGCCCAAGGTCAGTAATTAGAAAGTAAATTTTAAGTTCAACAAAAGGTATTGGTGTATGATTAGAAATCCCAAAGAGTACTATGTATGATCGCTTGTCCATCATTATAGAACATCCCACATACCTATTTAACTACTTTCCCAATAGAGGCATGGGATTCCTTCTCCAACATCTTTCATCTATGAAGATGAAAGATCTAAATCGATGATACCTTTCTTGAAAAAACTTAAAGGAGATGTGTGATGAGTTGCAGTGATGTGAAGATGAAGTTCCTAGTGTGGGAGGATGGCCATTTCATGAGTGAGAGGGAACGAGTAAGAGCGCATTTTGAGCGGAGGGGCAATGATTTGTAAAGAACATGAAGACACCTGTGGTATTTTTTCATGAATATATCACCGTTAGATTGTCAACCATAATTTTTATAGGGAAAAAAAAGCTCAATCGCAAAACAAGAAACTTCAAAACGGTGAATCTTAACTTCTATTGAAGAAGAAAGTCTAATGACAAAAATAAATCTTAAACCAAGAAATCCCCAACAATGTTTTTTTTAACATACTGAGCTACCAAAAATAGTATTGAGCAACACGGGATCAAATATAAGCGCATTTTCAAAGTGCGACCCCGACCAAAAACCCAAAAAAAGAACTCCAGCAGTTAATGCTACACATATTCTCTACCAAGTCCAAAATACATATTCTCTCCCAAGACCAAAATACGGGTGACGAAAAACAATTGCCATGCATTTGTAGATAACATCCCAAAATTTCTCAATGCATATTCAGACATCCAACAATGCCTTATATCTCTGCTACATTTGCATGGTAGCGAACGACCAGACAATGCTTGAAACAACTCCACTTTTGTCAAAGCCTACTGGTGCATAAACTCATGCACGACCGCATCAAGATTTAACACTTACAAAAAAAACATAATACATATGTTTGCAAGGGAGGTATGTCTCCTGCTTTGCTTCTCTCTTTTGGAAATCCATACAAGAGCAGCTTGGGTACGCAGACACATTCACCACATAACTCACTCCAATTGCACGCGACCCCTCTGTCCTTGCATAAAACATGTGCAATTCATTACTAATAAAACGACAATGTCTTCTCGAACAATGCAAGCTAATATCAAACGACCTTTCTGTACAACCTTACTGAGCCATAACCACATTCCTGCACAACATCATTTACTTTTCCAAAACTCTTTCTGAGCATATCTATTCTCAACCTTAAATTGACATGTAGCAATGGTTAGAAGTTCCTTTAGGAAAGGATCATAAACAAAAGCCCCCATTGTAGACCAACCATGAACACGATGCACGTGATCAAAATGCACCCACATCTCTTGCAAGTTACCACCAGGTCTCATTTTGTTTACCAAATCTACTCCACTCCCAGGATCGAGAGTTGACATTTTGAAAACATGTGTTTGCATGTTCAAACCTAACTGCCCTGGGAAAAGAACGCTATGCAAAAATGGATAACCAATCTTGCTTTTCAAATCCAGAATGGCTTCGAGTCCTTTTGGGCCAAATACACTGCTCCCTTTACCTTCCTGAATACATCTCTCAATTCTCTTCTTATCTGACAACGAAGTGACAACCTTAAGTAGGTCATTCAACTCCTTGTCACCAAAATCTTCTTCTTTCCCCTCACATTCTTTAATCAAAATGTCAAGGACCAGCTCTTGGGCCACACTCACTTCCACCTGTTTAGGTGTTGCATGCGGAATCCCCTTTGCATGTGAGTACACTTTATCTTCAATTATTCTCTTTTGCTCCCTACTAATTCCCTCTACACATGGATGGTCATGGTAACCCAAATGCACTACACATCTAGTATGATTCTCCTGATCTTTTGGAACACAATAATATAGACAATAGGACACTACTTCACACACTTAGGTGGAAGTCTACAATGATTACATACAAGATTTTCAGTCTCTTCTCCCAGTCTGAGGCACCTTCCGCACTCTCCCAGTCCAATGAGTCTCATTCACAAAACTAAAGCGACCACAATGTGCAGGCACTCTAGATTGTAGCAACGTAGGTGACCACAACACACCTGCTCAGTCACACTGTACTTGCCTATAAAGCAATCACTACTACAAGTTACATAGTCTACCTATATATGACCATCATGTTTATGCTCCATTCCCAACATTGAAGAATTTCACCCAGAAGGAGGGAGCTCAAAAGCAATATATCCATCATAGGACACATGCAGTTCATTAATAGATACTATTGATACACACTTTCAAAGGCAACATGTAGACTGCTCCCTCTAGGTTAAGCACGAATAAGATCAAAAACACTCAAGAAATGTAAAGAGGATGACTAATCCATCACGTTATCTTTCTTCACACGTTCTTCTTCATCAAGCAAGCACTACCAAGTTGACAGTATGTAACCTAACCTTATAAAATACTTGAACATCTGCATCTAACACATATCCCTCGGTCCCATCAACAAGAGTTTGAGCTTCAATCTTAATACTTTCTGCACCCAAATTTATTGGGTACAAAGTGAACCTCTTGCTAGAGAGTGCAAATTGTTCTTATATTTCTGACAGAGATATCTCATTATATCTTTGGCTTGAACGTATAACAACTTTATCCATGGATGGTCACACACCTAGCCATTGCAGATATCAAAAGAGAAGGGGCAAAACCAAGAACAGAAAGGAAAATGGCCAGATGATGTGTATACCTGAGCAGGGAAATGTATGTACACCAATAGACAATGTGTATACCTGAGCTCACAAGATACAATATTTTAGTGTAATTAATTTTCAAGACATGTGAAATAACCACCATTAATTACAAGGACTAGAAAGAATTTATTATGAAAATATTCAATAAAGATAATATTGTATATAAGATAACCACCTCTATTATATATTTTAAAAATATATTATAAATATATTATTTATTTATATATTCAATTAATATGTATTATGTTTATTCAATATATATAAACCTTATTAAAATGTATTTAAATAATTACATTAAATTAATATACTCAATATATATATCTAATTATATTTATACATTTATTTTTTCACATTATTTATATATAATTAAATTATATTAACACAATGGAAGAATATTCAAATCTAAAATATAATCATATTCAAATTTAAAATATTTAAATGACTTTATCAAGCTGGCAATTTTATGAAGTATGTTGAGGATGATAGACGTTCAAATGAAAAAGTGTGATCAAAAAATTCAAAGAAATTAGATTAAAATAGAATATAAAATAGATCTAATTACTATATAGAGAACGTGGCCCCAATATACAGAATCTGAATCCAAAAAGTGATGGGCAAGTAATAACGCTCCAAAACTCCCAAGAATGAGTGCGACGGCTTCGTACCCGACCACCCAAGAGTTAGACACTACCGACCAGCCAAAAATCAAGTGCATAGTCTAAATGTGTCTCTTTTGCTCTCTCTTTCTCACATTCTCTTCTCTGAAAACCCTACATTTCCTATCTCTTTCTCTCTTACTCTTCCTCTTAGTATTGTTATGTTCCCTTCTCAAGCAACTCTCTCCTCCAAAAATCGAATTGGCCTACCACTCTCTCCTCCACAGAACAAATCTAAAACCTCCAAAAAGGTTTTTCTTGTAGAATCTTTTTTCTTTCTGAATTGCCTTCTTGCAATTGTGTTTTCTTAAAGATTTCTATTGCATGCCTATGCTGGTGCCCTCTTGACTATTTGCCTTATGTACTTCTTGCCATTGTTTCTTAAAAAAAAGGGGGGTTGGGAGCGGCCCGCGCAGCACGGGCTGCTTTCAGCCCCCTCTTTTTTAATGTTATGGTTTTGTTGGTTATGGCAAGAAGTACATCATGGCCTACAATTCTTTAAAAAAGGGGTGGTTGGAAGCGTCCCACGCCAGTGTGGGCCGCTTCTAGTCCCCCTTTTTTAAAGAATTACTAATCTAAAGGGGTTGCTTGGCTAGCTCACCATAGAAGCTTGGAAAGTTTGCTGAATTTTGATGCTTGCTATAGTCAATATATTTGGGAGCTTACTATGGCTAGTTTGTGCATCCAATCAAGGGGATCTCTTGCCCATAATGTTGCCTAACTCCTACTCTTTGACATTTAACCAATTGGGCTTATGGCAAGAAGGCCATTTCTTGTGCATCGTGGCTTGGAATTCTTTTTTTTTTAAGGGGGCTGGAAGCATCCCACGCTGGTGTGGGCCATGGTTCTTAAAAAGAAGGGGGTTGGAAGCATCATGCGTGCCGACTTCCAGCTCCCTTTTTAGGTTGCTTGTGCCAAAAATCTAAGAGATGATGTTGATTATGATTATGTTTATGTTGATTATGATTATGTTGATTATGATGCTCAGAGAAATGTCATGGGTGTTTATGTTGATTATGCATCATTGCCATGGTTCTTTTAAAAAAAAGTGGGCTAGAACCGTCCTGCACCGATGTGAGCTACTTCCAGCCCCCTTTTTTTGTTACTCAGAAATGGCCGTGGGTCAATGGTGGTTGTGTTGTGTTGGGTCGTGGTGGTTGTGTTGTGTATGGTTGTGTTGTGGTGGTTGTGTTGTGTATGGTTGTGTTGTGTTAGTTGTGATGTTGCCTTTCATTACCTTGGCCATGATTTCCAGAAAAAAAAGGGGCTGGAAGTGGCCCGCACGGGGGGCCGCTTCTAGCCCCTTTTTTTCTTGGAAATCATGGTCATCATGGTGGCCAAGGTATTGAAAGCTTCTCTCAAAGGAGGTCATTTCTATGGCCATGTAGCCTTTAAAAAAGGGGGCAATGAGCACGTTTTCTGAGGTTACATGGCCATCATGGCCATGGAAATGAGCCTCTTTTTTTTAGGTTGCATGGCCATCATGGCTAAGGTAATGAAGGCTTCTCTCAAAGGAGGTCATCGCGATGGCCATGTAACCTAAAGAAAGGGGCTGGAAGCAGCCCGCGTTGGCGCATGCTCTTCCAACCTTTGTTTTGGTTACATAGCCATCATGGCCATGGCAATGAGCACATTGTCTGAGGCAATGTTAATCATGAGTGTAATAAATGCATTGGATGTCTTTACAGGGCAATGGTGTCCAAGAAGAGAAGTCCAATTGGTAGTCCACCTAAGTCTAGTAAGAGAGGAAGGGGAGGAAGATCAAAGAGGGTTGAAAAGGAGACTGGAGTAGATACACAGGAAGATAAAGGGTTGGAAATAGATGATGGGGTTGTTGATGTTCTCACTGACAACAAGGGCTATGATAGGGAGAAGGAAGATGACTTAATTAGGACGGAGCGTGAGATGTAGATAGTTCCATTTGTTGTAAGGCCATAGAATTCAAAGAAAGAAGATCCCAAGGATGAGAAAAGTTTGTTGATATGCAGTAGGGGGAAGATATATTGCACAAAAGACTAGACTGTTCTCATGTTCTGTGTGTCCACCCATTCCTTTATGTAGATTGATTCCATATGCAAAAGTGAGAGGCCTTTATGATGACACTTCTAGGTTGAAAGTTTCTTTTGGCTATGAGGGACATTTTGCAGAGAAGGGGGTGTTTATAGTGTCAATGTGGACTTTGTGTAGAGAGAAATAGTGAGTTGATGATGATATTGGGTGGGATTCAATTTGGAGGGAGGTGAACCAAGCCTTCGAGGATGACAGAGTTGTCCACCATCCTGAGCTAACTAGTCTAGCTGGCCGTATATTTTTTGTCTGGGAGGGAAACCATTGTGTTGTGGCTTGGACTGAGGCAATAAGGGAGAAATTATCGACTTTCATGGAGAAGCATGTTCGTGTACTTTCTACAGTGCCCTCCATATATGAGGAGTCTCACTAAGTGGGAATAAAAGTTCTTATAAATTGTTTGAAATCTTATTTTGGTAGATTAAGAGATTAGTTTTATATATGGATTATGTTTTGAAAAGTATATGTTGACTGCCCAAAGTGCATTGAGATCACTCCTCATACAAGAATGGAATTTTATCACACCCATGCGTGCATTCTCATGGGGGAGTCAATTGCCTAAGGTAGAACATTTCCTTAATATATCATATCTGAGTGTCTATTTAGGTCGAGACCCCTTGGGTAGTCAATAGGGTCCTGTTGTTGACATGGGACCATGGGAGGTTGCCATGATTGACCATCTATTGAGGCCATAACTCCCTTGGTTGCCATGATCAACCGTCTACTAAGGCCATTACCTCCTTAGTAGAGTCACAAAAGATGAAGTTCCTAGGAGATATTTTGAGTGGACCCGGATGTTGTGCCCATGATATATTTTTAGTGTGAATTTGGAGCCAAGTGAAGAGTCTTAAAGGGAGTGCCCCACCAGGACATGGTGCTTACAAGTGATGATGGATGCATGAGTAAAATCATTATGGTGAGGTTCATGAGTGAAACAAAATGTGATTTAATTATGAGAGGGTGAGTTTTGACTAGATATCCCAGTTAGGTGGTCGGGTGGTTAGCCAAACTCTCTGTGAATGGAGAGGGCTAGCTAAGGGAATTTGAAAAGATTTAAAGTTAATCTTTAACTCCCTCATTTAGGTTCTGTTATAAACCCAAATCATGGAATCACCTTCCTTTCTGGCTAAATCAAGTGTTTCTTAAGTGATAAGAGGAATCACTTGGGATAGCCACCCATCAAGATATTGTTAAGGTAAGGCCCCAAATGTAAGAATTCCATGAGCCTCTTGGCTAGACTTTCACTATCATCTCTTAGGGCCTAGCCTATGGTTAGGGGCCTTACATGGCCATCGAGGACAATAACAACAAATGTATAATTGATTTACAATTCTAGAGGAAGAGGAAACTTTGAACTATCATTTAATGAAAATGGAATGAAATCAAAGGCCCTTGTTATTATTATGGAAAAGAGGGCACATCAAGAAACAAGCACAATGGCGGGTAAATGGAAGTAGGGAAAGAGGAAGAAACTTTCCCAACTAAGGAAGTAGTCCAAGAGAGCACAAGGATGAATTCCTACTCATGGTAACATACAACTGCTCTTGGATGGAAAGGGTATGTGAACTTTACATTAATGGAAAATGGATTGCATAATATCTATGTAGAAGCTCATTAAAGTAAGAAATGGAAAGAATTAATAGACAAGGAATATAGATCAATCTTGGAGAATAATACATGGAAGTTTGTTCCACTTCCAAAGGGAAAGAAGGTAATATGAACCAAACGAGTCTATAAGCTGAAGTACAAACTAGATGGTTGCATGATAAGCATAAGGTAAGGTTAGGAGCAAAGGGATATGTTCAAGCAAATATTAGTTGGATAAGGTGTTCGATAAAACCTAGCATGATGGTACAGTTGAACCTCACTAGCCACTTGATGTGATGAGATGTACATGGTGGTGGTTATTGTGGTGGTGGTGGTGGTGTGGGTGTGTGTGTGTGTGTGTGTGCATGTCTCAAAGTGCACTTGTACTCAAATTTCCGTTTAAAAGAAAAAAAAAAGAAAACTTTACCCCTTTTTTTAAAAATGAAAACTTTTCCATTTGTTAAAATGAACACAATTTGAACTATTCTTGCCATTGTAACATGCTATAATTGGGAAGCTTTCATGTTTTACACATTAATCAAGTATTGATAATACTATTTGGGGGGATCTTGATATATGTGAAAACTATTCATCCTAACATAGCTTATGTTGTGAGTAACATAATTCAACATATGGCTACTATGAAAGAATAACATTGGAGAGTAGAAAAGTGTGTTAATGGTGAGGATTCTATGATGTGGGTTATGCAAGCAATATTAATCATCGACAAATCAATATTCACATAAGTCTTATCTCTTGGCTTTGGATCTATTTCATGGAAAAGCAAAAAGTAAGAAATTATCTTTCACTGAAGTGGAGTATAATACAACCAAGAATGCAGTGTGTGAATGTGTTTAGTTGAGAAGATTACTTTGTGATAAGGATCAAGAAGATCCTACTATATTTTGTGACAACCAAAGCTATATTCAACTAAAAAGAAACCATATTTTTCATGCAAGGAAAAAACACATCGAAGTACATTATCATTTTATCCATTAAAAGGTTTAAGCAAAAGAAGTGGTACTTGCTTATTGCTCCATAGAAGAACAAGTAGCATATATTCTCACAAAGCCACTTGGAAAAGCCAAGTTTGGGTATTTCAAAGACATGATGGGTGTGAAGAAAAAGAATTTGGTTATGAAGGGGGAGATTTAAAAGATAATGTTCACTTATTTAACACCTAGGAAGTTCTCATTAGTTATATGTGTTAGAGAATTATATGAATGATAGACTAAGGTCCATTGCAATTGATTATAATGGATAGGAAGAGGTATGTGGATATCCCAAGGGTCACTATTGACATTTATTTTGATGGCTATATAAGCAAGCCCAAGACTTATGTAGGTAATCAATTTATGTCGTTGTTCAAGTTCTCTTGCAATTTAATCTGATGTCAGCTGTTTAATTTGTGATTAATTGCTTAACCCCATTCCATCAAAGGTAAGGAAAGAGAGAAAAGAAAAAAAAGTATTGCGAGCTTCCTTAATGCATATAAATGCACTATTGTAAACACACCAAGTCATTTGTGTATCATATTAACACCTTAATGCGCAAGAGTCAATTGTGTTGTGCAACTAACATCGAAGTTGGAACCTTTTTTCCAAATCCCATAAACATGATCCTAATAAAAGCACCTAGAATTTATGCTTGTCTACGTTGTGCTAAAGCTCTTAACAAAAAAGTGAGGTGCTAAAATTTAAAAAAAATCATCAAATGCAAAAAAAAAACAACATTGTCTTGAGTTCAAAGGCCTTAAAACAATCAATGTCATTTGGTGTGTCAAATTGGATTCCATTTGCAAAAGTAAGAGTACTCATCTATAATGGTTAGTATAGTATACGTGGAAGCATTGTCAACATGATGTAGATACGTCATTTAAATGATGTAGATACATCATTTAATCACTAAACAATGTATCTTTAAAAGGCCACATATTAGAGATTGTTATAGGACTTACCTCTAAGAAACACAATTAGTTAATAATGAAGGAACATACACACCCAATTTAAAAGCATTCATTCTTTTCATGGGCAACTTCTTATGAAATTTACAAGACATGCAACCTCAAGAATTGAAATACTAATCACAACATTTTTTTACAAGCAATTCAATAAAATCCACATAATCACAATCAATAGCCACCATAATCACAATCTACAAATCACCAATAGCCACCATAGTAGATTTCTTTTGACTACTACATAGCATATTTTAATCAATCCCAAACACAAATCCACTCATAATCGCAAGAGAATCCCAAACACAAATCCACTCATAATCACAAGAGAATCCAACATTGACACCAATCCAATAAACTAATCACATACAAAGCTACAACATATCATGACTAAATTCTAGTGATATATAGCTTAACACTAAACCACTTTTAAACAATTAGGAGAGGATGCTAGCTAAGATAGGTAAGTGGAGTTATTGCTCACACTTGGTGGCACACACATTTGTACTACAGCAGGCTGCTCTGTGGGCGTGTGGTTGGCGCATGCAAGTAGCAGGAGGATGGCTAGTGATTGGGACCAACTAGAAGGATCGAGGGAGGGTGGATGGGGCAAATGGGAGTCCGAGGATGAGATGAAGAGAGTGACAAAGAGGATGAAGAAGTCGCAAAAAGATGATAGAAGGATTGAATATCTTCTCGATTACACACTTAGCAATGCTAGGAAAACCTACGTATAGGGAAGGTATGTATTAACATCTCACCATAGTTGGTTAGAAGGCAAGTCGGTTTGTTCTCAATGTGCAGCATAATAGGTAGATAGTTGCACGAAGAAGTATTTCATGAAAGAGTTGTTTCTCAAATCTTCTATTTGGGGAAAGGGTTCTTCAATGTCCTATTTGTTCAAGGTCAAACAATGGTCGATCTTTTTGCAAAAGCCTCACTATTTATGGGCTCAAAGTTGATTCATGCCATGCTGTTTGATCCTACATTTGATGTGAATCGGAGTCTTAGGGAATCATGCCCAATATGGGGTGATATA
Organism: Cibotium barometz; assembly: GCF_041138505.1. Lineage (NCBI taxonomy): Eukaryota > Viridiplantae > Streptophyta > Polypodiopsida > Cyatheales > Cibotiaceae > Cibotium > Cibotium barometz. The sequence goes on from NC_141068.1 coordinate 50,576,556, forward strand.
ATTGGCATTTTGCCCTGGTTGAGGCCGGCTATGAAAGAACTAGCAAGTGCCTTAGGTCCTATGCTATTTGTGCCTAGCAATGAAGATAACATCCACCATTCAAATAAGGTTTGTGTTTCTTGGAACACGCTAGTCGAAACACCGAAATCACTTGAAATGAATTTAGGGAAATTGGGGGAAATGGAGTAAAGTTTGGAAGCTTCCCAGGAGCATGCTTCAGATGTGGGAACTTTGGTCATATTTCTAGGAATTGTGGTTTGGGCAATAATATGGAAGTTACTGAAGAAGGGAAGAAGGAAAAGGGCTTAGTGGGGAGTAGCAAAGTGGAAACATTGGATATACAGGCTAATAAAGTAGAGAAGGGAAAGGGGAAGATGGGGATGGGGATGGAGGGAAAAGATATTTAAGATCACCGATAGTCTAGAGTTAGGTACAGATCTAAGCTGAACAACCTTAGACAAATTGAGTGAAACCTCCTCCATGGGGAGGTTTAATTGGCAAGTAGACACTACATGGAGGGAACTTCAGACAGGAGTTCGGGAGCTAAGGGTAGAGACAGGGGGGAAGAAGGGCTGGAGATAGAGATGGTCTGTGCTACTACTTTAGAATGATAAAAGGTATCATGATTAGGCGGTGCACTTGGAATATTAAGGGGTTAAAGGATAAGAAGAAAAATGCAAGTTCTAACTTGGGACACACCTACTTTAGTCTTCAATATCTGGGCTCCTCCTCTAGACTTGATAGCATTTTTTTTAAAGTCATCAAGCCTCTTAGGTGCCACACAGACTATCTACTAAAGTGGAAACCTCTTATGTGCTCTTTGACCTTAGGGGACACACCTACTTTAGTCTTCAATATCTGGGCTCCTCCTCTAGACTTGATAGCATTTTTTTAAAGTCATCAAGCCTCTTAGGTGCCACACAGACTATCTACTAAAGCGGAAACCTCTTATGTGCTCTTTGACTATATGTCTATGATGTGGGGGTGGCAATTAGCTGGCTGGGGGGAGGATGAACTCAGAAACTTTCCAGTGAGGATGTTGAAGATGAACAACAATCTTCTCAAGGATGATTTGTTTATACTCCTTACAGAAGAGGCCATTAACAGGCTGAAGAGTAAGGGAGAGGCAAAGGGATATTGGAGGAAGTTTGCAAATGAGATACAAGGCATCATCAGAAGGGTGGGTAAATTGAGAGCTCAACAGAAAAGGCACGAACGGCAAATATTGGGGTAATTTGCTAGATACATTACAAAAGAAGAGGCAGCTGAGTGGCTTGTCTAGGATGGAGATTGATTAGTATTTGGAATGTTAGGTTCATCTAAAGGTGGAAGATGACAAACTTGCCAAACAGAGAGAAAAAGGGGATATATGGATAGTTTTAGTCACTCATTCAAATCTATGTCATGGGTGTAAATGCTATAGATTTGGCCAATTGTCCAAATCTTATGTATGCCTATAAACTTTATGTGGCCTTATTGACATACCCAAACGATCAACTATATGTAAGGGTTAAATTTGAATAAGTGTCAAAATCTTTGTTTGGGGTGTCAATAAAAAAATCATAAACACATGGTCTAATTGATCTAATGAGCATGGCATTGTTTTACTTTATAAAAATGAACAAATTATGATGTAGTCACTTTGTCATTATGAACATATTATGATGCAGTCAAATTAGCTCAATAATAGTGTTTTTGAACTTTACAAAACGAAATAAAAGTTCTTCTACTAAGTCAAGATCATAAGTACCATACATACAAATCTAACTGATGATATTCCTAGAGCATTTACTTACATATCATAATAGAAAAAACTATCCTACCAATAAATTGAGAACTAAATATGCTATTTAAACACCTATTGTACAAGAAGGCCTTTTCCACAGGGGAGATGGCGGACAATGACGTGAGGGAAGGGATGGTAATGCTAATCCACAAACTACATGCTTGCAGTAGTCAATTTAACCATTAGAGGCCTTTTACCTTACTCTCAGTATTGTTCAAGATATTAGCCAAGGTAATAGCATTGAGAATCAGTCCTTCTCTGCAAGAGGTGATATCTAACAAACATCATAGGTCCAACAAGTGTAGATCCATCTGTGATAACATCTTTGTAGCAATGTTAGGTAAGGATGTAGCTCAAAGGACAGGTCAAGAATGTGTTATCTTCCAATTGGATCTAGAGAAAGCTTCTGATAGAATACATTGGTCCTTTGTGTGGCAAGAGTGATGGAGAAACTAGGCTTTGGTAACAGGATTGCTACCTGCATATATACTCTTACAGCTGGAGCACACTCTAAACTGTTGTTAAATGGGAGACTGGTTGGGGATTTGAGATCAGAATGTCTGCGAGATAAGGCTGTCCTTTGGCCCCCTTGCTGTTTGCTATGGCTTATCACCCGTTTTAGTAACCTTAGAAGATGCTAGTGGAAAAGGGTTAATATCAAGGTTAAAACTTAAAAAATGGGAAACAATTGATTATCTAATGCTTTGCTGATGACTCCTTGTTATTTTTGAAAGCTAACAATGAAAATGCTCTTCAAATAGTGCAACTTTTTGCTAATGCCTCTGAATCCAAGTGTAACATTCATAAATCTAAAATCATAAGCTTGACTGAGGAGGGAAATTTTGATATGGAAAGATGGGGTTGTGAAGTCATCCAAAAGGGAAGGATTATTAGACATTTGGGAGTGCCTTTTGGGGTGGGGGTGAGTAACAAGGACCTGAAAAATTGGGCCATTGAAAGGTGTTGTGAGATAAACTTAGAAAATGGGAAGGGATTGGAGTGTCATTTCATGACATGATCTAGCTATTGGCGAAATACAGTCCTTAATGCTTATATCTTGTTTCTCTACCCTGTGATAGAATTCAAGAAATGCCATTGGAAAAGGATTATAGCTCCTATCAGAGACTTTTTGTGAAGAAATGGTAATAATGGTAAGAAGGCTTCTGCCTAGCTGGCCTAGGACAAAGTTGCTGTTTCAAATAATTTGGGAGGCCTGGGCATATTGCATCTACCTACTCATGCCAAGATCAGAGTGGTAGTCAGCCTCCCTAAATTTCTTTAACAAGAAAGAATCTCGACCAAGATGCCCAGAGAGGTGATAGAAGATGCAGAAGTAAAACTTAAAGGCAAATGGACTGGGTTGGATTAGAAGGAGAAACTATTCTCATATGCCCCTTTGAAAATTGTGAATTCCCCCTTTTGTAAGTTTCTATGCCTAAACTGGAAAGAGATGATGGGCCTAATTAGTTAGAGTGGATGTACTAGAGTCTTTGGGAACTCCTCGTTAAGCCTGAACATTTAGTGGACCCATAAGTTTAAGCCCCCTCTGGCCTACCTTGATACAAGGGCTTCTAAGAGATTGAATAACAAAGGTTTAGGGAGGTTAGGTGACGTTTGGGATTTCTCTCAGGTAGGAAGGAGATACAACAGGTTGAGAGGGAGTTTAGATTAGAGCAGAGGGAGGTGTAGATACTGAGCTCTATGTTGGAGGAGGTTGAGAATTGCTGGTCCATAGCCTTCAAATAAGCCTCCTGGTTTCAGGATTGGACTATGTTCAATGGGGTTAGATTGAATAGAATTACTACCAAGGCACTATACGAAGAGATAAGTAAAAGTGAAGTTAATGTGAAATATTGTAACAATATCTGGAAAGTCAGTTGATGCTTAAGCACCTGGAGGAAGAGGTGGAATCTAATCTGGAATTTACTAATTCTAGTGAAAGCTCAAACCTTCCTTTGGAGAATATGCTTGCTGACTCTACATCTTAGCTTTAAACTACTTCGAAAGAACTTCACTACTACTGGGGTATGCCCTAGATGCAAATCAGCACAACAAGTGAAGAGGGAAAGCATGCCTTCTAGGATTTTCTTGCAATAAGGGGTCTCTAGGGAAAAATAGGTAAATGGGTAGAAGGCAACTTGGGGTTGTGAAAGGATATTGGGGGGACTGGTTACTAGGTATAATAATGAAGGAGGTGGATCTAATATTTGTTTTATAAGATATTACTACATGTGGGAGATTTGGGTTTTTAGGAATTTATTGATATTCAATAAAGGGACTACTCAGGCGGTAGAAGTAACAGATTTGATGTTCAAATGTGTGCACTTCAGTTGGTTTGTCTACTATGTTAATAAGATGAGTAATACTCTATATGTTGAGGTAGTTCAAGCATTGCAGGTAGGGATTAGGTGATTCAGGTCTCTGATGATGAGATGTTATTACATACTAGGATTCCCTAATGCGGATTGATTGATGGGGCAGGTATATACTTGGAAAGATGTCAGAGCTAAACATCCCAAATACGGACCTCTGATTAGGTGATTCAGGCCTCTGATGATGAGATGTTATTACATACTAGGATTCCCTAATGCGGATTGATTGATGGGGAGGTATATACTTGGAAAGATGTCAGAGCTAAACATCCCAAATACGGACCCAGATCTAAAAGGTGGTGCATGAAGGAAAAGCAACCAGTGGACATCTTTGTGGCCTTGATTGAAAATCCTATGAAAGAGAAGACATGTGATGAAGATCTAGACAAAAGGAGAGTATTTTGAAGAATAGACTGCCAAGGGGTTTATCTTTGAAGTGTTGTTGATTGCTTGTACATAGTTGGGATTCCATCTTTCTTGGGGAATGTCCTCTTTTGTGTGGGAAGATGAGAAGTGGAAAGTGGTTTGTGATCTTCTTAATAGGGACTGGGACTAGAAGGAATATACAAGTGGTTGGAAGTTTTTTGTAAAGGGCTGTGTAAACTTGTAGATATCAATATATCAATATATTATTTTTCCCAAAAAACCACCTTTAAACAAACATGTTGGCAAATCTACTCCTAAAGAGGCACAAACTTCTCACACGTCACCTAATAAGTAATACCAGTATTCAACCCGCGCGTTGCTGCGATGTGTAAAAGAAATCAAGAAGTGAAACACATGAATGAAAACCGGGATACAAACGGGTCAATCGAATACAAAGGGTCAATCGAAGGGATTTTTTCCTCTTATTTTTTAGAAATCCAGGATTTCTTTGTTCTCTCCTCTCCTTGTGTCTTGGTAATATGTAACTAGTACTCAACCCACGCGTTACTGCGGTATGTAAAAGACATTAAGAAGCGAAATGCAGGAATGGAATACAAGGGTCAATGGAAGGGATTTTTTCCTTTTAGTTTTTTAAAATCTAGGATTTATTTTTTGAATACAAAGGGTCAATCAGAATATAAAGGGTCATCGGAATACAAAGAGTCAATCAGAATACAAAGAGTCAATGGAAGAGATTTTTTCCTCTTATTTTTTAAAAATCCAAAATTTCTTTTTTCTCTCCTCTTTTCCTCTTTTACTTTGGTTGTCCATGGTTAATAGATAGATAAATACTCTAATATTTATATGTCTTGTTTTAAATGTCGAAGAATAAAGTTCTTCTCAAGTAATATACTCTAATATTGTTTTAAATGTTGAAGAACGAAGTTTGTCGTTTCCCGAGTAGACTGGCAATGTCGCTCTTATCCAGCAGTGTCTGCTGCTCTTCCACCGCTGCTGCCTCTCTTTTCCACCCAAAAGTTCCCTTGAAGCTCCGCCCTTGGGGTGCCTGCGAGCTCCATAAAAGAACCTTCGACTGGTTAATCGGATGCAGAGCACGGGCTGGCGATTGGGAGGAAGGTTTCAGCGGGGAAAATCTGTTCGCTGGAGAGTATGGGGCCAGGATTGTTGTCCCTCATTATGAAGAAGATAATAAAGAATTTGGCGAGATAAAGCTTGAGTGCGATGAGAGTGGGTGCGTCCTGATTCTGCCCAAAACCAAGGCTCTTGGAGAGGAGGATTCAGGGGCTCACCTCCGATGCGATCTCACAGGTGCTCTTCTTCATGTTTTGGCATACACGGTCTGATGTGGTTTCCAGCTGATGTTTCTGTCTAGAGCGTGGACCTTAATCTTCCCACATATGTTAGGGTGGACTGGATCTTAATAAATGGTGGCTGGTCTTCCATGGCAATGCATGCCCACCATCATGCAAGAATGGCAAATATGGGGCATTATCCAAGAATGGCAAATATGGGTTTTTTGGTGTATTACTGGTGGGTCAAGCATGCGCTTGGTATGGCGCATCTTTGCGGAAGTAGTGACTCCAAAATGCCAAAATTCTCATGTCAGTCTTTGGCCTAAGTGGTGGTTGCTTCAGTTTCGGGGCTAGTACAAGAGGACTCATCTCACTAGCCTTTTGCATTGGGTGGAGTTTGTGTAGTGTTTGGCTTCAAGGAGGCACCATATGAGATGTCACCGGATTCGTCCTCTCCTTGGAAGGATATGCTAGGGGGTGTGTCTTCATGGTGCACAGATTTCTTGGAGATTGTATTGACAACAGCCAGAGTTTTTGTATTACTTGAAGTATGTTCCACATGGAGAAGTATTATTCTTCATTCAACTTTCTTCCTTCATGTTGCAGGGAGTTTGTTCAGTGTGTATTGTCATGGAGGCACTACGAGGACATGCCACCGTTTTTTTTTTCAATGAGGTCTTATTCCAATTGCACACGGGAATTTCACCCGGCTACCATACCAACCACACACTCTTGAGTACCCCAAGGGGGTATACCACCCTTCCAAATATTGGCCACTTTATAGGCAGTGGACAAGCCGCGAGACAAACCCCACAAGTTAGTCGCTCGGCTGCTTGGAGTGAACACTCTCCCCAGCTTTGGTAGAACTGGGCGTTGCAAGTTGAGTCACGATCTTTGGTGTCCATGGCAACCATTGTCCCTAATCCAGAGTGTGAGCTTAAAGGACAAGCATTGCACATTGTTGTCGCCGTAGGATCGCCGAAGAGGAAGGATGAAGCAAGTGCCATGACGATCAAACGATGACGGCCTAAGGTGTGCGGCCATGCCCACCTGCACGTGAACACACCCTTAGTATAAGATGTTTCCAAGAGGATTTGAACTCAAGGCCTCTTGTGTAGAAAGTCCAAAGTCCTATCCACTAGGCTACCGCCTTGGGGATCCACCGGATTTGTCTTCACCTTGGGAGGATATACCAGTGGGCGTGTCTTCACAATGCATAGGTTTCTTGGAGATTGTAGTGACAAGAGCTTTGGTATATTGGAGTATGTTTCACAGGGAGATGGTGGTCTAGACATATGGGTGCCAATCAGTATTGATGGATATAGAATTGGTGCAGCACTTCTAAGGATTATTGTTCTTGTTTTTGCTTTCTTCCTTCACGGTGCATTGGAGTTGGTGCTACATGTAGGTGTTGTGATCCATCTGAGTTGATGCATTGTAGTATGGAGTATGGATAGCGGAGTTTTGTTAAGCCTTTCTCTAGACTATTCTTCTTGGGGGCTATCAGAGAATACTCAACTGCTTGCAATGTCTCTTCAAGAACGGTTGGACAACTAGTAAGCACTGGATAAGCAAGAGTTGGTCATCCATAGGTTTCTGGCAGGTCTTTGTGCTTTCATTGTGCAAGGATGGGATGGGAGCCTTCGCAATGGACATTTGGGATCGTGGGTATCGTGGATGAACTTTGCTTGGATCTTTTCCTTTTATGAAGGGCACCTTATATGGACACCATTCAGCACAGGATAGGGGCAATGCAAGTGGGGGAGAATGCGACACATCTCACTTGTAGACATATGTATGCATTGCCTAGACATTGGGTAGTGTGCGTATATATATGCATATATATATATATGTGTGTGTGTGTGTGTGTGTGCGCGCGCGCATATTAGGAAATCGGTATTCTCATCTGCATTTCTCAGCATTGGACTTCATAGAGTGTTTCACCGTAGACGAAGAGCATGCTAGCGAGGAGTATTCAGAAGGTCACAGGGTTGTAGTTGACGTTTTCACTCAGCCCTATCTCCTGTATTTACATGAATTCAATTGTAAACTATTTCTTGTACATAATATAGAAAATAGTTTTAGGACTCTTGTGTGTGTTGCGTGTAGAGTCCATTGCATTTTGCTCTGAACCCTAGCGCATAGACACAAGTGTTTTACAAAAAGGTTCCTCCATGGCTGGCCACTCTTGGAGCGAAGCTTTGTCACCAATTCAACCTCTTGCTTCTTGCTCCAAAAGCTTTTGAGAATGGGAGATTGTCCAATATAACATGTGCGTTGCATCTTGTATGTTTTTTATGTTAAAAAAAGGACATAGGATTGTTTAATGATATGGATATGGCCTAGTTTATGCTACTTGTGAAGTGTCCATTGGGTCCGAGCACGCTTGGGACTATCCCATGAACATGTGTGCTTGCATTGTCCAGACCTAACAAGCCTTCTTTGTGTGTAAAGACGTGGTAACTTTGATACGAACTTTGCTTTGTATTTTAGTGTTTTTAATATAATGTTTAAGTCGCAGGTCACAAACTCATGAAGGAATGGATGGACATTCTATAAATTGGGAGCCCAACTCATTCATGCGTGTGGACACTCAAGTGCATGGCCACACCCATGTGTAGGTAGTCATGACAAGTGCGGGGTGCTACCCAACACTACCCACTTGCAAGGTGGTGGGTGAGATGCATGAAATTCAAAGGGAATTTGAAGTTCATGTACAAAGGGAAAGAAGGGACTGATTTTGTGAAGAAGTTTGTTGCCCAGTGCCACAAAGCACTGTTTTTGAGCAGTTTTTAAAACTTTAGTTGTTGTACATCTCCTTGGCTAGTGCTGTGTGCTTTTGTGATCAACTTTATGTGCTACCTATGTGCGCTGCCCCTTTGCTAAGCTTTTTTGCACCAATCTCCGTTTCCATTGGCCCCATGTGGTTGAGCTGTTGTGTATCCTAGGTCCCTATATGGCCACCTATGGCCATTTGGCTTCAACTCCATCCTTACACCACTTGGCACCACAATGCTTCATCAAAAACCACTAGCTCCTTTGACATTCAGTGCAGTGTTGTGATGACCTCCTGTAAGTTACCGGTAGTGTTTTGTCGGGCTTGACCTTCTGTATTGTACATTTGGCGAAGGTTGAACCTCTTGGGGATTGAAAACTTGCAGAACTAGAGGTTCGTTGTCACTATTTGGGCACTTTCGGACCCATGAAAGGGCTCCAGAGTGTGGACATGACACCTCATGGTAGGAGACTTATGTTTACGCCAAGGGTCATGTGGATTGGCACCTCATGGTAGGAGACTAATGTCTTTACCAAGGGCCAGCAGGTTAGATATGAGACTGGGGATTTTGGTTTGCGCCCATATTTAGATTATGGTATTTTGGTTGGCCTAGGGACGCAATGTCTACGTCGGAAATGACCGCATGCTACAAGCTAAATGAGAGGGAGATTACAAACCATAGTGTTGAATGTGCTGCATGTGGTAGTTGCGTAGGAGCTGTCCCTAAATCAAGGACATGCTGTTGCAGACTGACCTGGTGGCTCTAGATCCTTTCGCAAAACGGTGATTCCTTTGGCACGAAGATAGACTTTGGCGGCTTTAACTCCTTTGGCTTCGGTGGCTCTATCCTTGATGAAGTCTTCAAACGTTTGAGCCCTTCTTTTGTCGTGTTCCCTTTTGTCTCTCCAAGCAAGGAATTCTTCATCCTCGAGCAAACACTTGAATTGCTGAAAATCATTATACTCTTTTGATGACATGGTGTCGGTCTCATGAGTAATGGATCGACGACCTTGGTTGCCATCATGGTTATTCCCATCCTGAAGTCCTGGATCAGTCTCATAATTGTTTCCTTCATTAGGTCCTTGGTTGCTCTCTACTCTTGACATGGGTATGTCACCCCAAGAATGTCACGTGCATCCCGCACTTGGATGCCACGTAGACATATTTGTACAGAAGGTGCAGGACCTGGGATGGAAAACTGGTCCCATGTGAGCCAGTTCGAGACGAGTCAGCTGGGGTTCCATTCCAGTCGTTCGAGGTTTGGTGTGCATTGTCCTGCACATGCGTCCAAGGTCAGGTGTGCATTGTCCTGCACATGAAACAGTGCCAGTCCGTGCTGTGAGTCTCCCTCTGGAATGATGTCAGTGGTTCTGTGTATCTGGTATGATACTGGATGCCAGATCACTGTGTAGACAGTTAGGGTTTGCATATAGGAAAGGGGCCAGCCCATAGGGCTACCCCAAGGACAGATGTGGGCATGGGGAAGGTGTAGAACCAGCCCCATAGGGGCCAGGAAGGCCTTGGCTATACCCATCAGCCATGGGATGGCCATGGAGGGGCTGTAGGACAGCCCTAGGGCTCCTGGAAAGGTGGCCGACTGGCTACACAACCCCTAGGGGACTGTAGACCAGGTGTGGGTGAGGGAGCAAATAAGTACAAGACTCTATGAAAAATGAGAGGCCAGCACCCACTATTTATAGTGGGGAAGAGCTGGCCGACTGGAGCATAGAAACAGGCCGACTGGAGCTGTTGGACATGGCTCCCTAGAAAAATGCCAGAATGGTTGGGAAAAATCCCAGAAAAATACTAAAAAAGGGGTGGCCAGCCCACAAGCAAGGGCCATACAAAAGGGGACCAAATGGGCACCATACAGAGCAGAAACTGGGGATGAAAGTGCTAACACCCCCTCTCAGCACCAGATGCTGAACAAACTCCGAGAATCCGAAGATGAGGAGGCAAGGAAGCCTGAGAAACCGGCTTGGTGAACAAATCTGCAGCATTCTCCGCGGAAGGACAATACTCCAAACGCAAATCTCCAGCAAGAACCCGTTCACGAACATAGTGATACTGAATCTCAATGTGTTTCGTCCGAGCATGAAACACAGGGTTCTTGGCGATGGCGATGCAACTCTGATTGTCACACCAAAGAAGAGTAGATCCGGTAGGAGGACAGCCAAGCTCCTCCAATAATCTCCGCAACCATATCGCCTCACATGCAGCATAGCAAACTGCACGGTACTCCGCCTCGGTAGAGGAAAGCGCCACAGTAGGCTGCTTTTTACTGCTCCAAGAAATGGCTCCAGACCCAAGTGAAAAAACACAACCAGTGGTCGAACGCCGTGTATCTGGATCTCCAGCCCAGTCTGAGTCAGACCATCCAACAAGAGTGCGTCCTTGGCCATAAAAGATGCCAAAATCCAGAGTGCCACGTAAGTACCGAAGAACTCTGAGAGCACACCGCCAATGCTGCTGACGGGGTTTGGATGAGAAGGAACTCAATAAACTGACTGCGAAGCATATGTCCAATCGGGAGTAGGTCAACCATACCAAACAACCGACGAGAACCCGATATTGTCCCTGATCAGTCCCTGGAGAAGCATCAAGTGAAGAAAGCTTCTCACCAATATCCAAAGGAGAAGATACTGGTTTGCACCCAGTCATCTGAAATCTGTCGAGAATCTCCCGAGTGTACTTCTGCTGAGAGAAGAAAATGCCCTTCGAGGTCTGCCAAATCTCAAAGCCAAGAAAATAGTGCAAGAGGCCCAGATCCGTCATCTCAAACTCTGTCTCCAAAGCATCCATAACAGAACGGATCCGCACAGAATAAGAACCTGTAAAGATGAGGTCATCAACATAGACCACAATGATAACAATCAACCCCCTTTCAAGGAGGATATAAAGGTTCGAATCTGCATGAGAACGGCGCAGGCCGAGCTTCTGAAAGAACTCATCAATCCGCTGGTACCAAGCCCGCGGAGCCTGCTTGAGACCATATAAAGCCTTCTTCAGCCGGTACACATGATCCTGTTTGCCCGGAACAACAAATCCTGGCGGCTGATCAACATAAACCTCCTGTGTAAGCTCTCCATTCAAGAAAGCCGACTTGACGTCCATCTGGAAAACGGGCCATCTATGATGTCCTGCAAGTGCAAGAACGGTGCGAATGGTAGTCATTCGGGCCGTTGGAGCGAAAGTCTCATCGAAGTCGACACCAGGGCGCTGAGCATAACCCTTGGCAACCAACCTCGCCTTGTGCTTGTCCAAGCTGCCATCAGCTCGGAACTTTGATTTGAAAATCCAACGCACACCAATCACCTTACGCTGCAGAGGCCGAGGCACCAAAATCCAAGTGCCATTCCGTTCGATAGCATCCAGCTCTATCTGCATAGCATGACGCCAAGACTCATGTGAAAGAGCCTCGTCTACAGAAGTGGGATCAGAAGGACCATTAATGATTGTAGACATAAGAGCATAATTAACAAACATGTTGCCCTCATGAATTTGTTTCCCTGTAACTCTGGAAGAACATCGAAGAGAACCAGGCAGAGGAGCAGAAGGAAGCTCACGTAACCCAGAGTCACGAACTGTCTGATAATACCAATCAGGTACAGATCTGCTCGAACTCGCCGGAGGAGGAGCAGGGTCATCATCATCTGACTGAGAATCCTCAGTTGGAGGTGTAACAGTAACAGCGGGAGCAGGAGGAGGAGTAGGAGGAGGAGAAGGAGGTGCAGGAAGAAGAAGCTCACCACCCCCCTCTGAAGATGTAGGAGTCTCGTCGAACACCACATCACGGCTCACAACAACTTTACCGGCTTGAGGATCATAAAGACGATATGCTTTGGACACAGTGCTGTATCCGAGAAAAGTCATGCGCTGAGACTTCGAGTCCAACTTGGAGCGGTGCTCCTTAGGCACATGAACATACGCCGTACATCCAAATATCCGGAAATGAACAACGGAGGGCTTCTCACCATGGAAAGCCTCATATGGAGTTTTGTCGGGAAGAGCAGCAGTAGGAGACCTATTCTGAATGTAGACAGCAGTGGAAGCCGCCTCAGCCCAGAAACGTCGAGGTAATGAAGAATGCTCAAGCATAGCGCGGGCCATCTCCATAATGGTCCTATTCTTCCTCTCGGCAACTCCATTCTGAGATGGAGTATATGCAGTAGTAAGTTGTCTCCGAATGCCATGTGTCTTGCAATATTGCTTAAACTCCTGGGATGTAAACTCACCCCCTCCATCGGTCCTGAGAGCCTTGACCGTGTGACCGGTCTCTTTTTCCACCTCGGCTTTCCAATCACAGAAGTGATGAAAAGTCTCATCCTTGGTCTTCAGAAAGAAAACCCAAGTATATCTGGTAAAATCATCCACCATCACGAGCATGTACAACGCCTTACTCAAAGACGCGGTACTCATAGGACCACATAAGTCTGCATGAATGAGAGCAAGTGATGTCGAAGATCTGTGTGTCGCCTCCTTCGGAAAGGCGGCTCGGTGCTGCTTCCCCTGTAAACAAGAGGAACAAGGAGAAGACGGAGCCTTGATGGTTGGTAATCCATCAACCAACCCATCCTTCGAAGCTCGCTGCAGAAGCTGATAGCTCAAATGGCCAAACCGAGCATGCCAAAGAGCAGAAGAAGCACCAGAAGAAAGCAGAGCGGTAAGTTTGTAGAGGCCACTATCTTGGACTCCCTGAGCCAAGATGCTACCAGTCGCTTTATCACGAATGGTAATCTCATAACGAGAAAAGATCACCTCCGCACCCTGAGCTGTAAGAGCACTCACTGACAAAAGGTTAAAAGCCAAATCTGGAATATACAGAACGTCTGAGAAGTACCTCTTGTCCTCTTCAGAACGGAAGATGGGGATAGTGCCATGACCATGCACTGGCACAGAAGAAGAATCACCCAGAGTGATCTCGCCTGATCTGGCAGTGAAGTCCTCGAACCAATCTCGATGGGGTGTCATATGAGCAGTAGCACCGCTATCAACAATCCAAGACCGTGACTGAGAAGTCACAAGAGCAAGTATACGCCGAGTACCTGCTAAGAGAAGAATTCCATCATCCTTCTTGGGTTGAGACACCGCCGTTGAGGAAGAGTTCTTTGCTGCTTCATCACGCTTCTTCTTGTGACATTGGGGTGACTTGTGACCCTTCTTGCCACAATAGTGACATTCAATGTCCTTATTCTTTGAAGATTTGTTGTCTTTATCCTTATCAGAATCCTTGGAGTTCTTGTCAGAACCCCCTTTACCTTTCTTTTGTTGAGACTTCCCTTTATCTCGTGCTGCCAAAGCTCCATTAGCGCCACCGGAGGTGCCAGTCCGCTCCTCAAAGCGAGACTCTATCTGCATAATGGAGGGGAGAACTTCCTCCCAAGTAACTGGAACAGGACGAGGAGAAGAAACCAGAGACTGAAAGTATGCATCAAACCTCTCTGGAAGTTTGGAAAGCAGCCGAATAGCCATATCCTCTGTGGAGATGTCCTTGCCACAAACAGCAAGCTCGTCCCGGAGATCTTTCATCTTCGAGATGAAAGCAGATAAAGATGGAAACGCAGAAACTGATAAGTTCATAAGTTGCTTTTCCAATGCCAAAATTCGACCCGGAGACTTAATCTCATAGAGATCTGCAAAAGCCTTCCAAACTTCATGTGCAGCATCAGCTGTACGCACATGAGAGAGAACAGCATCCTGACAGCTCAACATCAGGAAGGAGAAAACACGTTGATCATTCGACTGCCAAATATCAATCTGTGCCTGAGTCACACCACCGGAAGCAAAGGTGGGAGGGGTGGCATTGGCTGGTGTAACAAGCCAATCCCAGAGATCCACGCCACGCAAGGCCGATTTCACCTTCACCTTCCATAGGGTGTAGTTGGAACCATCCAACTTGGCAGACTCAGCAAACATGTGAAGAGAAGTGGGAGCAGCCATCACTAGAGCTTGGGCTCAATCTCAAGAAATGCACAATCTCTGAAGAAAAGGTGTCCTCCACAGGTACCAAGTGTGCCACCAAAGCCTGCAACACCACGAGCCCCCTCTGCAAAGGGAAAGGACCACTGGAGAGGAAAACGCAGCAATGAACAAGTGCTGTCCTGTAGAAAACAGGCCGCCTGCAGTCCAATCTCCAAGTGGGCAATGAAACGCTGATCTCCAAGAGCCAGACGGCTGAATCGGTGAAACCAATCTGAAGAAAAACTGACCAGCAGAGTGCTGTCCAGAAAACGCAGCAATAAAGGCTATGGATCTGGAAGAAAACGCAGAGGAGAAGGTGCTGAAAACAGGGCTGAATCTGGGGCAGCAGAAAGGTTGCTAAACCTAGAGCTCTGATACCATGAAAGAGTGCACAGAGCGGAAGCAGAGTGGCACTAGAATGTGCTGAACAGAGAGTGCAAGAGAGAGAGAGATATGGAGCAAACTATGCTGAATATACTGAACCAAAACAGTCCCAAGCAAGAGACAGTTATAGTCTCATAAGTGAGGGAGCAAATAAGTACAAGACTCTATGAAAAATGAGAGGCCAGCACCCACTATTTATAGTGGGGAAGAGCTGGCCGACTGGAGCATAGAAACAGGCCGGCTGGAGCTGTTGGACATGGCTCCCTAGAAAAATGCCAGAATGGCTGGGAAAAATCCCAGAAAAATACTAAAAAAAGGGGTGGCCAGCCCACAAGCAAGGGCCATACAAAAGGGGACCAAATGGGCACCATACAGAGCAGAAACTGGGGATGAAAGTGCTAACATAGATCTCCTCCCCAATCTGAGTCACTCCAACCTTGGAGCTTGACTTCATTCCCTCCTGTGTAAAAGAGTCCCAGATCCTTCGTACTCTGCAAATACCGCAAGATGCGCAATCCTGCGTCCCAATGAGTCTTCAATGGCGTCTGCATAAAAGAGCTCAACAGCCCCACGGAGAAGCTCAAGTCCAATCTGGTGTTCAGCAACCAGATCAATGAACCAACCAACTTCCGGTACTGCGAGGCATCAACAACTGGCTCACAAGGATCTGTAATGGTTAACTTTGTGTTCGGGTCCATCGGCGAAGTAATAGGCTTGCAGTTCTCCATCCCAAAGGCCTCAAGCAACTCATGAACATACCGCTGCTGAGAGACGAAAAACCCCCTCTGGGTCTGCCAGATCTCCAATCCCAAGAAGAAGTGGAGTAAGCCTAAGTCGGTCATCTCAAACTCCTTTGACAAGGCAGCCTTCGTCACTCCAATGTGCTCCACATGACCGCCGGTGAGAATGAGATCATCCACATAAAGGATGATAAGTGTTACCATGGCGCATTCCCGAAAGAGATACAGGTTCGGATCTGCAACTCATCTCTGAAATCCAATCCGAATAAAGAAGGAATCAATCTTCTAATTCCAAGCCCTGGGAGCCTGCTTAAGACCATACAAGGCCTTACGTAACCTGTAAACCATCCCTTCCGATCCTGGAACAATAAAGCTTGGAGGCTGCTCAACGTACACCTCCTCCTGCAGGTCACCATTAAGGAACGCAGATTTTACATCCATCTGGTACACAGGCCACCTCTGAGAAGAAGCAAGGGCAAGAACGGTCCGAATCGTGGTCATCCGCGCTGTCGGTGCAAAGGTATCCTCGTAGTCGATGCCTGGCCGCTGAGCATAACCTTTAGCCACAAGCCTGGCTTTGTGTTTGTCCACTGACCCATCAGACGTGTACTTGGTCTTAAAGACCCATTTGACACCAATGACTGACCACTTCGACGGCCTCGGTACCAACTCCCAAGTGTTGTTCTTCTCGATGGCATCAAGTTCCACCTGCATGGCTTTCCTCCAAGTATCCTGTGAAAGGGCTTCCTTTACGGAAGTGGGCTCTTTATCCCGCATGATACGAGACATCAGAGCATAGTTCACCTGAAGAAGCTCCGCCGTGTTGCTTTTATCTCGGACTCGATGTGATCTTCGAGGGCCGTCCTCTGTGGTCCACTCGGAGGGTAGCTCCGTGACACCTGACTCCCGAAGGGTGTCTAACAACCACCTAGGTACTCGAACAGATCGTGGAGCTTCCTGTGGTGATTGCGGGGGCTCAACTCCAGCTGCGGGCTCAACCTCCTGTGATGACTGAGGTGGATCAACTGGAGTGATAGAATGGGAATCATCATCAGACTCCTCTGGATCTCCAAGAAGTGGCGGCTCCTCGACAGTGGATGCTGGAACATGCTCGTCAAAGACCACATTCCGGCTGACAACAATCTCGTTCCTCTCTGGATCATACAACCTGTATCCCTTGGAAAGAGAGTTATACCCTACAAATACCAGCTTGTGAGACTTGGAGTCAAGCTTCCCCCTTTGCTTCTTCAGAATATGTACATACGCGTCACTCCCAAAGACACGGAAGTGCGAGACATCGGGTTTCCTGCCAAAATATGCCTCAAATGGAGTCATATGGGGTACAGAAGTTGTCGGAGAGCGGTTAATGGTATGGACAGCCATTGCCACAGCCTCACCCCAAGGTGGACGAGGAAGATCACGATGCTCCAGCATGGTCCTCGCCATCTCTACCACAGTCTTGTTCTTACGTTCAACAACTCCATTCTCCGAAGGCGATCCGGTATTGGCCAATTCCCTCTTGATGCCATGATCTGCACAAAACCGGAAAAATACAGTCGAGGAGAATTCACCTCCTTTGTCAGCCCTGAGAGTCTTGACCTGAAATCCAGACTCTTTCTCCACCATCACGTGCCAATCCTTGAACCGAGCAAAAGCCTGGTCCTTCTGGGAAAGAAAGTAGACCCACGTGAATCTGGTACAATCATCAACAAGCAGCATGAAGTAGAGAGATCCTCCCAAGGATGGTATCTGCTGTGGTCCACACAAGTCAGTGTGAATCAACTCCAATGGTTTCGAAGCCTGCCTGGAAGCCTGCTTCGGAAAGGATTCCCTGTGCTGCTTACCACGTATGCAAGAACTGCAGCGTCCTTGCCTATTACCAACATCTGGGAAGCCAACCACCATCTGGTCCCGGAAGGCGCGCCGCAAAGCATCCACATTTAAGTGGCCAAAACGAAAGTGCCACAAATCTCCGACTTGAGAGCCTGTCAATGAGGAGAGTGCAGAGAGCTTGTAGATGCCATTCTCCACACCGCCTTCCCAAACAACTTTGCCTGTCTCACGGTCCCTTAGAGCAATTGAATGCTCCTCAAATTCCACCCGAAAGCCAGTCTTGCATACCTCATGCACTGACAGAAGATGAAAACCCAGAACACGGGAAGCATGCTTGCCCCCCTTGCCGTCGGGAATAATCTCCATCCGGCCCTCACTATGTATCGGAATAGTGGAGTTATCGCCAATAAAGATACGACCTGACTGCCGTTTCAGATCCAGAAAGAAGTCACGGGATGGAGTCATGTGCCTGGAAGCACCACTGTCGAGAATCCATTCCCGGGTATCCTTCGCGGTGAAGCCAACTGCCTTCTCGCTCGAAGATGATGAAGCATCGGAGTCCACCATCTCTAAGTGCACAAACGCCGGAGTCTTCGCAGCTGAGGCTGAGGAATCAACACTCTTCCCTGTCCGCTTAGGGCACTTCCTCCGGTAGTGGCCTTTCTCGCCACAATCATTACAAGATCTTTCGGCCTTCAGCTTCTCTCGTTCTGGATCTGGCTTCTTCTCAGAAGACTTCTCCGGTGAAGCCTTCCCTTTGCCCTTGTTGGTATTACGGCCTTTCGACCGTTGGCCAGTTAAGGCCTCCGAACCTCCGCCGTGAGGAGGGTTCGTGAAACGTTCCTCCTGGTCCAAGACCATTGGCACAAGCTCCTCCCAAGTAATGGTGCTGAGCCTGCCACTCGTGATCAACGAGGAATAGAAAGCAGAATACTGACCAAGCAAGTGGGAAAGTAACGTGATGGCCATATCTTCGGATGATATCTCTTTCCCAGCTTGAAGGACTTCCTGCTGAAGGGCCTGCAGCTTGTTAATGTGTTCCCGCATCGTCGAAGACTTTGCAGGGTTCATAACCCGCATCTGCACTTCCAAGGATATCCGTTTCATGGGTGACACCCTGTTGTACAAAGAAGCCAAGTGCTCCCATATGCCTCTCGCCAGCGTCATGTGCTTCACATGGCTGATCACTTGTGGTGTGCAATTGAGGAAAATAAACGACCGGACCCTTGCGTTGACACGATCCCACATGTGTGCCTGTGCTTCTCGGTCCTTCCTCGTCGATAATAACTCCCCTTCCTCAGCTTCCGGCCGTGGCACCCCTATGATAATAAAATCAGCAAGGTCATATGACTCCAGAACTAACTCCATCATGACCTTCCAGATGCCAACGGACGATCCACTGGGAACGTGGGGAGAGTCGGAATCTTCACGTGCTTCTCAGCCATCTCTAGTAAATCTGCCATCGCGGAGAGTAACCTGAAAAGGTGGGTGGGTGGGAAAAATCTGAAAATCTGCAAGTGGCTGTCCAGCACCTTTGCCCGCCTTCCTCTTGCACCTTCTCTTCCCGTTCAGCCCGAAACAGTCCACCAATCAGCAACCTGTTGCTCCCCCTCTTGCTCAGAAAAACGCCCAAGATCTCCTAGAGCCTAGGGCTCTGACACCATGTCAGAATATGCAGCGGAAATGATAACCAAACTTGGGTAGACAAGAGCAAGTAGACTGCAGAAAATAATCAGCACAAGAAACACAGAGAGATAGGTGTGTAAACTCTTCTCTATACACAAGATCCCGGAAAAACTGAATGAGAAAGTGGTGGGGGCTGAGGGGCTATATATACATCCCAGATAGGGCAGTCGGCCAGCAGCAAGAGTGCCCACGAGACTGGAGAAAAATCCCACGACTGCATAGATGCTGTCGGCCAGCATACCTGAAGCCCACGACTGATAAAAAGCAGTCGGCCAGCAGCCCTGAAGCCCACGACTGATGAAGATCCAATCGGCCAGCACTGGGGTGCTCCTGGCATCATCTGGCAGCCCTCCCACCACTAGGAAAAATGGGAAAAAATAGGGAAAAATACGGAGAGTGTGGAAAAATGGTAAAACACCTCATAAGGGCGGGCACACCCACAACAAAGGCCTTGGTGTATACAAATAGACAGGAGATGACTTCTAACAGATACCTGGCTGCAGCGTGGAGAGAAGATGGCGTGGAGGAGCAGCCTGTTATGAAGCGAGTGGACACACAGAGCTGCCTGCAAGAGGAAAGGGCAGCCGCCCGTCGGAGGTGGAGGGCAGCTGTCTGCTGTGAGGGACAGCCGCCTGCTGGGGATGAAGTGCAGCCTGGTATGAAGGGAGTGCACACACGCAGCTGCCTGCAAGAGGAGGGTTCTGCTGGCTGGAAACAGGCGCACAGCCACCTGCTGTGGCAGGTAGCGCAGCCTGTTGGGCTGCCTGTCTGGAGGTGCACAGCCACAGCCGCCTGAAGGGGCATGCGTAGCCTGGGGAGGTGCAGCTGTCTGATTACTTGCTGGTTGTTGCAAACAGTCGCCTGGATGAGTAAGCGCAGCAGTTCAACAGCCGCCTCAGAAAACATGCGAAGAGATGGTCGCCGGTTCCTCTACGTAAGAAGGTGATCGCCGGGTTGTTTCACGCTTGGAGGAGAAGGCTTTTTTTATAAAACTTAAGGTGGAGTTAACACTTTGATTTGGCTGGCCCCCCCACGTTTGCATGTGGGTGGCCAGTTCCAAAGGGATGTGGTAGGTGACCATGCCCACTCCCACACACACTTAAGTGGGGCTCCCCACCTTGGCCCCTAAGTGGGTGCCCACTTTTAAGTGGGTGTGAACCTGTAACCTTATAAATCAAAAGGTTAAAAATAAAGTATTTAAAACAACATGTTAATATACTTACCACCTGTTCACATGCACTAAAACTCGTCAGAAGACAGAGCAGACTTCACGACTCACTAGCAGGCGTCCCCGCTCAGCAAGTAACACGTCAAGCAGGCAAACACAAAAATACATGTCATGCGAAAACAAATTCAAACATGCAAAACATGTGTGCATGTGCAAATAGTAACATGGACATATCTCCCGTTCATGGAACAAGTACAAAATATCTGTCGGCACAAAAACTGGCACGACGTAAAACATAAAAACCTGGTCTTCCTATGGAGTGACAGTCCCATAGGTAAGACACAGTTCCAGGCACGAGCCTCCCTATGGTGTGACAGTCCCATAGGCAAAACACGGCACGAATACTGGCTCTTCCATGGCGTGACAATCCCATGGGTCGAACACAGTCCAGGTCATACACGGGTGGCACCAGTCTGGCTCCCGTCCATATGACACCATCCTGCTAACACACGGGTGGCACCAGTCTGGCTCCCGTCCATGTCAGCAAAATACTGGCCTCTTCACATGAGACACTGGCCTGGCCTCAAGTGAACGAGACAAAATCTTGAGATGGACCAAATGGTCGGCCAATTGGTGACATCCCCCCGGGCTTCTAAAGAGTTGTTTTAAACTGAAAAGCCTCAAGATATGCCTGCAACAACTGTGGGTAATCAACAAAATAATCCTCATTTACCCAGTTGGCATCAATAGGCAAATAATTCTTAAACTTCACAATGTATCTCTTGGAAAGCTTTCGTGCAGGTAGCTTTCTCTCCTTGTGAAAAGCAATCTGTTCTGGCTGGAGGATCTCCTTAAGCTCTTCAATCTCTGGCGGATCTTCTGTGACAGGCTCATCAGGATCTGGCCCCACATATTTCCG
Source organism: Cibotium barometz (assembly GCF_041138505.1). Lineage (NCBI taxonomy): Eukaryota > Viridiplantae > Streptophyta > Polypodiopsida > Cyatheales > Cibotiaceae > Cibotium > Cibotium barometz. Next base: position 50,597,860 of record NC_141068.1, read on the forward strand.
AAATAGACTCACATGAAAAGCATTGTGAATCTTCCAATGACTAGGTAAAGCAAGTTTGTAGGATACTTCATTGATCTTTTGAATCACCTTGAAGGGTCCATAATAGCGAGGAGAAAGCTTAGGATATGATCCTTCTCGTCCTGGCCTCTTCTGAAGCCTAGCCTTCTCAAATTTCAGCAAAACCCAATCACCTTCTTTGACTTCCATGTCCCTTCTGTGCTTGTCAGCAGCCATTTTATGCTTATCCTGAGATCTTGCAATGGCTGTCCGCACCTGAGCAAAGGCAACATCCAAGTCACGAACATATTCATCAGCTGCAAAAATCTCATCCTTTGTACGAAGGATGGGTGGCAAAACCACTCTGCCATAAATAATCTCAAACGGAGCCTTTCCCGTGGAGGCATGGATTGTATTGTTGTAGGCAAACTCAACAAGTGGAAGATACTTCTCCCATGCAGTCTTTTGATCTGCCACATAACATTTCAACAAATCCAGCACGGCTGAATTTGCAGCTTCACTTTGGCCATCCGTTTGGGGATGATAAGCTGATGAAAACTCAAGCTTAGTACCCATATTATCAAATAAAGCCCTCCAAAAGAGGCTTGTAGTCCTGGGATCTCTATCCCCAACAATGGATTTAGGCATACCATGATGCTTGAAAATATTAGCAAGAAAAAGCTTTACCGTATGATCAGCTTTAATGGTTTTCTTGACGGGCAAGAAATGAGCTTGCTTGCTAAACCTGTCCACAGTGGTCCAAATAGCATCATTCCCATGCTCGGATCTAGGCAAATCCATAATAAAATCCATAGTAATACTTTCCCAAGGTTGCGAGGGAATAGGCAATGGCTGAAGCAAACCTGGAGGTTTTTGCATGTCAAATTTCACCTTTTGGCAAGTAATACATGCACGCACATAAGCCTCAATGTCTTTACGCATGCTTGGCCAAAAGAAATATCTCCGAATCATGCGAGTAGTAGGCATGATACCTCTATGACCAGCATATGGTGGAGCGTGACATTCGTCCATAACCTTTGGACGCAAATCCTTCACCACACATAGGCAATTATCCTTCATAAGATAACCCTCGTTGATAACATAAGAGGCATGTGAATGACCAGCCATCAAATCAGTCCATATATGGCAAAAATCAGCATCCAAATGATACAAATCGCGCATAGCAGATAAGTCTCCATGAGAGGCCATTGAGACTGCAGCAACATAAGGCCTCCTGGATAATGCATCGGCCACTACATTTTTCTTTCTTGGAGTATGCACAATCTGGAAATGAAACATGGAAAGAAAGTTTGCCATTCTCATCTGCTTCTTTGAAAGCTTTGTTTGAGATAGAAAGTATCTCAAGCTTTGATGATCTGTCTTGACTACAAATTCAGCCCCAAGAAGGTAATGTTTCCATATCTTTAAGGCATGAATTACAGCCAAGAGCTCTTTCTCATAGATATCCATATGAAGCTCAGCATCATGCAAACGACGGCTCTCGTATGCAACTCCATGCCCTTCTTGATTTAGGACAGCTCCAATACAATCACCACAAGCATCACATTCAACCACGAATGACTTCTGCAAGTCAGGAACAATCAAAACTGGACCACATATGATAGCATGCTTGAGCTGCAAGAAAGCATCCTGTTCCTTTGAAGTCCATTTGAAAGTGATTTTCTTCTTCGTGAGATCATGTAAAGGAGTGGCAATCTGTCACGTGCATCCCGCACTTGGATGCCACGTAGACATTTCTGTACAGAAGGTGCAGGACCTGGGATGGTGAACTGGTCCCATGTGAGCCCAGTCCGGGACGAGTCAGCCAGGGATCCATCTCAGTCGTCCGAGGTCAGGTGTGCATTGTCATGCACATGAGTCCAAGGTCAGGTGTGCACTGTCCTGCACATGAAGCAGTGCCAGTCCGCGCTGTGAGTCTCCCTCTGGAATGATGTCAGATGTTCTGTGTATCTGGTTTGCAACCGGATGCTAGACATATGTAGGCATGTAGGTTTGCATGTAGAGATGGGGCCAGTCCATAGGGCTACCCCAGTGCGAAGATTTGCACTTGCACTTGTAGTATGGGCATGGGGGAGGTGTAGAACCACCCCCAAGGGGCCAGGAGGGCCCAAGCTGTGCCCACCAGCCATGGCATGGGCTGGAAGGGCTGTCGGCCAGCTCTAGAGCTTCTGGACAGGCAGCCGACAGGGATTAAAGCCCTATCCAGCAGGTCGGCCAGGTGTAGGGAGCAGTCCCACACCCATGCGCTGATTGCCCAGCAGTCAGGAGCTGTCCCAGAAGGCTGCGCAGAATGGCCAGCATGTGGCATAGTGTGAAAGCACTTTATTAAACAAGAACCTAGTCGTGGGGCTTTTATTAGCTGGCCGACTGGATGCAAAAGGGAGTATAAATACTCCAGCCAATAATCATTGATCTCATCTCATAATTCACCAAGTGCATCAAGCATACAAGGGCCAGGACAGCCAAGAGGTTGCTAACGCAAAGGGGTGAAGGACTGAAGGTCAAGGGCAGGTTTTCCAGCCAAGAAAAGGTCAAGTTTCTGTATTTGTTTTCAGATTTACATCATTCTAATAAAGCAAATACACCATCCGTGGTGGGGCCCTACAGAGGGTAATTGGGACCCAATACTGTGTCCTCTCCATCTCCCCTTTCTCTCTCTATTTTCTGCACATCTCCTTTCAGTTTGTGCGTTAATTGCGTCGCGAAAAGAGTGTTGATTTCTGAGTTTTGAAGTACCGATCCTTCTCCGAAGTATTCCGCATATTACAGTGGTATCAGAGCTCACTTCAAGGACAAAGATTCAGCAAAGAAAACCAGAAATTTTTTTTTTCGTGTGGTTGGTTTTTAGACGCCGGTGGACTACCCCTTTCGGAGTGACTCCTGTCCCTCGAAGGACGGTTGGTTTTTAGCCTCCGGAAGCCTCCGGAAGTCTCCCACACAGATAGTGGATGGTCAGATTGCGTCTTGGAAAGGAATTGCATTTTCCCGCTATGGCGAGCTTTGGCGACGAGAGAGAACCAGAACCATGGGACCAGAGTGCACCAGGCAGCCCAGCTAGGGCACCCGGCTTGAGTGTAACAGACATGTTCCAGCAGATGATGCGAGCAATCGCAGACGAGACAACCAAGTTGGATGAGCAAAAGGCGCGGATTTTGACTCTGGAGGAGCGTTCTCGCTCTCCAGCGTCGCGTTTTCCATCTCCTCCTCCCTCTCCTTCCGTACCCCAGATACCAGATCCTCGTCACAGGGACCCTCTCGAGGGGTCACAGCCGTAGCCAAGCTCCTTGCTTGAGATGCAGATGCGTGCATTGGAGATTCGACAACGCGAAGACGACGCCATGTGACGAGTGGAACACGAGCGTTACCTCAGAGCTTTGGACGCCAGATTGACACCGGCGGCGCCCTCGAATCATTTTTTCGAGAAAATGAATTTCAATAAGTATAATGGTAAACTCGATCCCACTACTCTTTATTCATGGTTACATCAATTTGAAGCTTACTTTGCCGCAGTTAGGAAAATAGATATTGACAAAGTGATCTTAGCTAGTTGGTACTTGGAAGGTGAGGCCATTCCTTGGTGGACTCAGTGGGCTCATGCCCACACCAAAGCAGGTATGGCAGCTTATGTGTGGGACGAGTTCGTCCGCGACCTTAAGCAGCGGTTTCTACCGCCCCACTACCTTGAGCGACTCGAAGACGAGTTCAGGGGAGCGCGTCAGAACGCGCAACCAGTCCTTCAGTTTGCCAATAAAATTTCGACCTTGTGTCTACAATTAGGCTTATCTGATACGGACAAGAAAGGGCAGTTTTTGTATGGCCTGGACACTCAAATCCAATGGGAGGTGCGTATGTTTAGGCCAGCCACCTTTGAGGACGCACTCTCGCTTGCGCAGAGTGCAGAAATGAAACACAATGGTGGCAAGCCCAAGACTTCTCAGCCGGCTTCTCCCAAGGCTAACGCCTCGGGGGGCAAAAGCCAGAACCAGACGGGGTCTTCCCCAGGACAGAGCCCGGGACCCTCTGGCTCCAAGAACTCGAACAATGCGTCTAAGCTTACTCCAAACCAGAAAGCGGAGGCAGGCAAGACAGGTGGCAAGTTGAGTGCTGAGGAGCTTTCTCAGTACAGGAAGGAGGGTAGATGTTACTTTTGTCACACAAAAGGACATACTTCTCGGGATTGTCCGAAGAAGCCTCCAAAGGCCGCCGCCGCCTCCACAGCTTCCGTGGTGAGCACAGCTCCCACACAGACCCCAGCCGCTACCCCTAGTTCTTCAACCCCCGGTGCTTCAGTTGGAGCAATTATTAGCCGAGAGCTCGAAGATAAGCAGAAGGGCGCCCATGACCAGGAGTATGAGCGCAACGAATTGCTCAAGTCCTTTGGCTACATAGGTGGCCAGAGAGTTGTTGTCTTGTTTGACAGCGGCAGCACAGAGGATGTGGTCACGGAACAGGCCGCTAGGCGTGCCCGTTTCGAGCTGACTTCGGTGGACAAACAGGTTGAGGGTTTTAGCACAAGTATGACAACGAGCGTCAAGTATGAAGCTCTAGGTGCTAAGTTAGTGATTCAGGGCATAGAGTTTGTGCGTGACTTTATGGTTGCCCCTCTTGTAGGAGCAGACATAATTTTGGGTATCCAGTGGTTTCACAAGTTTCTTCCTGATGTCAAGTGGGACAAGCACACGTTCCAGATCGATCGGAATGTGTCAAACACCCCGGTGACCATTAAGTGTGAGCCAGGTATTCCAAACTTTCCGCTCATAAGCCACTTGCAGGCTAAGCGAGCAGTTAGGAAAGGCGCACAGTGTGCGATGATTTACATCCAGACAGCCCAGACGATGGCCAGTGCTTCCGAGAAGTACTCGGTTCTCCATGAAAAGTTCCAGAAGATTTTTCTTCGGGACAGTCTCCCTCCCCAGCTTCCCCCGTCCAGACCGGAGGATCACAAGATTGACCTCCTCCTAGGCTCGGAACCCCCGAGCAAGTTTCCTTATCGCCTTTCCAAGGCAATGGAATCGGAGTTGGACCGCCAACTCCAAGAATTGTTGCAAGCTGGCTTCATCCGCCCCAGCGTGTCGCCATTTGCAGCGCCGATCTTATTTGTCAAGAAGAAAGATGGGTCTTCTCGGTTGTGTGTCGATTATCGTGCACTCAACAAGCTGACTTTCAAGAGCAGATTCCCGATGCCTCGAATTGACTATATTCTCGAGAGGCTGAATGGAGCTAAGGTGTTCTCCAAACTGGATTTAAAGAGTGGGTACCACCAGGTACGGATTGTAGAGGGGGACATCCCCAAGACAGCCTTCCGTACAGAACGGGCCCACTATGAATTTGTGGTTATGCCATTTGGATTGACGAACGCCCCAGCTACATTTAACCGCATGATGATGCGTATTTTCTGGGAGTTGATCGGAGTGTGTGTGTTCATATTTTTGGACGACATACTCATATTTTCAGCTACAGTTGAGCAGCATGACATTGATGTGGAGAAAGTCCTTAAGTTGCTGGAAAGCAATGAGCTCTATGTCAATGAAAAGAAGTCGGAATTTTATCTGTTCCAGGTACATTACTTGGGATATATAATTAGTGCCGAAGGCATTCGACTTGATCCAGCTAAAGTGGCCAAGATCGTTAACTGGGAAGTACCTCAGACCGCTTATGACATTAGATCATTTGTGGGTATATGCCAGGCATATTCCACCCACATTGACAAGTTTTCTGATCTCTCGACAGACCTGACCGATCTGCTAAAGGGAGTGAAAACAAGAAGGCAAAAGATTCGAATGACTCCACGAGCGTTGGAGGCATTCCAGAACCTCAAGGTGGCTTTGTCAGAAGCGCCTTGTTTAGCCCTTGCCTCGTGGGACGAACCATTTCAAGTGATCACCGATGCGAGTAACATCGCAATTGGAGGTGTATTACAACAGAATGGTCATCCAGTAGCTTACATGTCTCGTAAGTTACCGCCCGTCGAAAAGAACTACTCAGTCTATGATCGTGAACTCCTAGCAGTTATTCAGGCCTTGAAACATTGGAAACATTTCTTGTATGGCCGTGACTTCGAGGTTCGCACTGACCATCAGGCATTGCGCTGGATTCAGACGATGCCAAGTGCACAGTGGAGTGATCGACAACACCGCTGGAGTCAGATATTCCAGCAGTTCGGTGGTATGATTGAGTACCTTCCAGGAAAGGCCAATCCAGTGGCCGATGCTTTGAGCAGGAAGGGACAAGTATCTGCGATTCAGACCACTAGACTTGACCTTGTTGGTACAGGACTAGAAGACATGAAGCACACTTACGCGGATTCCGAGGAATTCGGTACACAGTGGGAACAGGCATTGGATGCCACAAGACCATGCCATTTTCTGATACGCGATGGTTGGCTTTTCTACAAAGGCCGACTATGTGTCATGAAATCATTCCGGGCAGCTCTTCTCCATGATGCCCATGACGCCATTACAGGTGGTCATAGGGGCATGAATTCGACTCTGGAGAAGTTAGAACGGCAATACTATTGGCCAAAGATGAGGCGTGATGTGTTTACATATGTACAACGCTGTGACATTTGTCAAAAGGTGAAAGCTCCTCGTGGAAAGAAGATAGGGTTGTTACAGCCTTTGCCAATTCCTGAGGGTCCTTTCCAGGACATTTCGATGGACTTTGTCACAAATCTGCCTCCCAGTCCGAGTAAGCGTAATACGCAGTGTTTAACGATTGTTGATAGGTTCAACAAATTTGTTATGCTTATTCCTTGCAGGGCCAATGTGACCGCCGAGGATGTTGCCCAGCTATTCATTCGGCATTGGTACCCGATTGGTGGGATTCCTAGGACCATAGTGTCAGACCGAGATGCCAAGTTTACCAGTCATTTTTGGAGGGCATTGTTTGATAATTTTGGTACTAAGTTGAATTTTTCCAGTGCATTCCACCCACAGACAGATGGCCAGACAGAGATATACAACCAATTGGCCTTTGATGTGCTGAAGTGTTATGTCCACGATCAGCAAGGTAAGTGGGAATCGTTTTTGCCTTTAGTTCAAGCTGTTTTGAATGACTCTGTTTCTTCAGCTATTGGCAGGACTCCATATGAGGCAGCGTTTGGAAGGCCTTTCCAGTCGTTGTTAACCAGGACTTCGTCTTGAGTACCGGAGGCGAACAGAGTGACGGAGTCTTACCAGGAGATCCTAGAGTCCGTTAAAGACAGATTGGCTAAAGCGCAAGAGGCCTACACTCGACAGGCCAATAAAGACCGAAGGGACATGAAGTTTTCGGAAGGGGATTGGGTGTATCTTCGGATTATGAAGCAAAGATTGAAGCAGGTGGGCAAGCGATGCCCAAAGTTGTCTTTCAGGAGCTTCGGACCATTTCCCATCCGGAAAAAGATTAATGAGGTGTCTATGCAGTTAAAGCTACCTCCGAGTTGGACTATGCACGATGTATTTCATGTCAGTTGGTTAAAGCCATATGCAGGTCCACCCCCTTCAGAGGTCAAAGACGAAGCGGAACCAGACATTATTGATGAAGCAGAAGTAATGGTTCCAGAACAGATCCTTCTGCACCGTTTCAAGCATGGCTCAGGCCGAAGACTACGACAGTTCCTCACGAAGTTTCAGGACCGAGGAACTCATGAAGCGGTATGGCTCGACAAAGAATTTTTCGAAGACTATCCGGCATTATTGACGGATTATTTGGAGGCTATGCAGCTTCCGTCAAGTTAAGCAGAAGGGGATGTCACGTGCATCCCGCACTTGGATGCCACATAGACATTTCTGTACAGAAGGTGCAGGACCTGGGATGGTGAACTGGTCCCATGTGAGCCCAGTCCGGGACGAGTCAGCCAGGAATCCATCTCAGTCGTCCGAGGTCAGGTGTGCATTGTCCTGCACATGAGTCCAAGGTCAGGTGTGCACTGTCCTGCACATGAAGCAGTGCCAGTCCGCGCTGTGAGTCTCCCTCTGGAATGATGTCAGATGTTCTGTGTATCTGGTTTGCAACCGGATGCCAGACATCTGTAGGCATGTAGGTTTGCATGTAGAGATGGGGCCAGCCCATAGGGCTACCCCAGTGCGAAGATTTGCACTTGCACTTGTAGTATGGGCATGGGGGAGGTGTAGAACCACCCCCAAGGGGCCAGGAGGGCCCAAGCTGTGCCCACCAGCCATGGCATGGGCTGGAAGGGCTGTCGGCCAGCTCTAGAGCTTCTGGACAGGCATCCGACAGGGATTAAAGCCCTATCCAGCAGGTCGGCCAGGTGTAGGGAGCAGTCCCACACCCATGCGCTGATTGCCCAGCAGTCAGGAGCTGTCCCAGAAGGCTGCGCAGAATGGCCAGCATGTGGCATAGTGTGAAAGCACTTTATTAAACAAGAACCTAGTCGTGGGGCTTTTATTAGCTGGCCGACTGGATGCAAAAGGGAGTATAAATACTCCAGTCAATAATCATTGATCTCATCTCATAATTCACCAAGTGCATCAAGCATACAAGGGCCAGGACAGCCAAGAGGTTGCTAACGCAAAGGGGTGAAGGACTGAAGGTCAAGGGCAGGTTTTCCAGCCAAGAAAAGGTCAAGTTTCTGTATTTGTTTTCGGATTTACATCATTCTAATAAAGCAAATACACCATCTGTGGTGGGGGCCCTACAGAGGGTAATTGGGACCCAATACTGTGTCCTCTCCATCTCCCCTTTCTCTCTCTATTTTCTGCACATCTCCTTTCAGTTTGTGCGTTAATTCCGTCGCGAAAAGAGTGCTGATTTCTGAGTTTTGAAGTACCGATCCTTCTCCGAAGTATTCCGCATATTACACAATCATAGCAAAATGCCTTATGAAACGCCTGTAATACGAACATAATCCCAGAAAACTACGTACTTGATGTACGTTTTGCAATTCGGGCCAATTCCGAATGTTCTCTATCTTTCCAGGATCCATTGTAACTCCATCCTTGGATACAATATGTCCCAAATAATGAATCTCTGAAAGGAAGAACTCACTTTTCTTGGCATTAATGAAAAGTTTGTGCTTCCGAAACTCTTCGAACACTGTGACCAAATGAGGTTTGTGTTCCTGCTCATTCTTGGAGAAAACCAAGATATCATCAAAGAATACCCTTGTAAATTTGCGATGGGGTCGGAAAATCCTATCCATCATTCGATTAAATGTGGCAGGAGCATTAGTGAGACCAAAAGGCATTACCAAAAATTCATATAATCTGAAGGCCGTCCTGAATGCAGTCTTATGGACATCTTGTGGCACCGCGCGTATCTGGTGATAACCACTCTTCAAATCAAGTCTGCTAAAGCAAGCCGAACCATCAAGCTTATCCAAAATATCATCAATACGTGGAATTGGGAATCTGTTCTTGATGGTAAGCTTGTTTAATGCTCTATAGTCCACACACATACGGAATGATCCGTCCTTCTTTTGAACAAGAAGCACAGGAGAGCAGTAAGGTGAGGAACTGGGCTGAACCAAACCTTTCTCTAAAAGCTCGTTTACCTGCTTCATGATTTCTTCTTGTTGTGCAGCACTCACTCGGTATGCGGGTTTGTTAGGTGGAGAACTACCTGGCACAAGATCTATGCGATGATCTTCGAGCCTTTGGGGAGGTAGTTCACCTGGCAATGAATCAGCAAAACAGTTGTTGAATGCATTAAGAAAATTCAGCCTATCATTAGACATAGCATCCACATTTTGATGATTTGGCACAAGGCTATCTCGCATAAAAACCAAGTACGCAGAAAGACTCTTTTTCATTGCTTTATTAATTTGGATGTGTGATACAAGTGGGATGGAATTCCCTTCTTTGCCAGCATCAATAAAATGCATGCGGCCTTTATGCATAAAAGAAATCATATTGGACTTGTAGTCTTTGCGGGGCTCAAGCCTATGATGCCACGGCTTGCCCAACAATACATCACATCCATTCAGTGGAGCAACTAGGAAATGTTCATTATCAAGGTAGCCCTGGATATGGATGCGTAACTTCCCTATCAATGGGGTAACCTGCACCTCTTTACCAATAAATGCAGCTTCGGCTTCAATCTGAGGTCGCATGTTCTCAACCTCAATACCCAATGCAGCTGCCGTTTGCATAGAGATGAAGTTGTCAGTTGCACAGTCATCAAACATGGATCCTTGATTTGCCCTCAAGCCTTGCAAACCATTCGCTCTTTTGCATCATGACTTGTATTTCCTTGCACATCAGGAACTGCATGTACATTAGCCTTGGTCTGCTTGTCCTCGTGCTTTGGTTTGCGATCTGGGCATTGTCGGAACATGTGGTCTTTGCTACCACAAGAAAAGCATTTTCCATCCTTGGCATATTGCTCTCTTTGCTCCGGAGTTAAGCCGAATTTGTTCTTCCTTGGGCCGTGATCTTTAGATGTGTTATTTTCAGCTTTACCACCCTTGTAGGTGTCCCGGAAGTTCTTTTTAGGTGGCTGTCCACCCTTTTGCAGATTTGGGACAGCCTTGTCTTTCCCTTTTGAACCTCCTTGATCCTGTTTAATCTTGAGCACCAATTGCTCCGTAGCAAGAGCAGAAGCTGTGAGCTGTTGCAACGTATGTTTCGGGTGCAATTCAATGCCCGATCGATATGCTGGTTGCAGTCCAGAACGAAACTTCCTTTTTCTTTCATCCTCAGTGATTTGCATGAAGGGAGTTACTTCCAGTAACACTTTCCAGAACTTGTTAACATACTGTTGCACGCTTTCATTGTCTCTTTGTTCCAGCCTGTCCCACTTTTGAGTGAGAGTTTGCTCCGCATTTGGTTGCAAAAACTGAGCATAGAATCTGTCTTTAAATTCCTTCCAAGTGGAGATGGGATCCTTGGTGATCTTTTCAGTGATCCACCAATGAGCAGCGGTCCCTTTCAAAAACATGCTAGCATGGCGTACCTTTGACTTTTCTGTGAAGTCCTCATCGCTAAAAGCAATGTCGAACTGTGCCACAAATGCTAACACTTTAGAAGCATCATGTTCACCATGAAAGACATCAAATTTGACAGATTTGTCACCTGCTTTGAATTCCTTGAGCTTCTTGGCATGAGGCTCATGGTCTTCTCTTTTTCTTTTCCCCTTATCCAACGGGGCAGCCCTATCTGCATGGGCTCCATGGGCCGTCATAGAAGTTTCATGAGGCACGGTGGCATGTGCTCCTCGAACTCGAAACTCAGATGAATGTGACTTACCTGCATATGGTAATGTCTCTCCATGAGACAATTCAGAAGGCAAAATTTTTCTGGAAGCAGACCTGTCACCATGAGATACATGTCTTGCATGCATGTGACTTTCATGCCCTCCATGAGCACTGGCATACATATATCTGTCAGGCTTAGTGCCTTGTGGAGAAGATGCATGTCGAGAGGTGACTGTCACCTCTCCCTTTTGCATAAAAGATTTCAGCCTTTGAGATGCGGGATCTCCATGCTTCAAACGAGGTGGATTTCTGAATTTCAGCTCTCCGTCATCCCCCTCTTTGATATCACCTTTACGGAGAAGGTAGGCAAGTGCCAACTCCCTTGGTTTCTTGCCCACTTCCCGTGCCATGGACTCGAAAGTTACATCTACCATTGCATCAGCCTTCCTGGCTTCAATAGCACTTTGCACATGGGGATCTTCATGCAAAAACTTTAACTCTTGCTCTTGAGCCTGCAAAAGTTTTCTCATATGTTCCATTTCAGCCCTCATAGCATCAGGCTCTTGTTCAAGCATGACTGTCTTTCCTGGAGACAGTCGACCCTTTGATTCACTATCATTAACCCTTTCAAGGGGCTTGTGTCTTCCTTGCAGGGCATCAGACCCACGAGAGGCACTAGATGGCCCCTCGAATTTGGCACTTCCAAAGGGTTGCCTTGGCTGTCCATTGTGTTTAAAGTGTGCTAAAAGCGGGATGTCCAGTACAGAGGTTCGTTTCCCCACTAGGAAGAGGGAAACAATCGTGCTCTGATACCAATGAAACCGATCCCGTCAAGTGGGAAGACTCCGTTGGACACCCACACACTTAATAGCACAACTTTAAAACCACAATTTGAAATGGACAACTTAATACAACTTGAAATTGAAATGAAATGAAATGGAAAGATGGACACTAGCACTGGGGCCGGAACGGGCCGACCCCCCCCCTCAATATACGATATATTTATTGGGAGTATTTAACAAATACAATGCTCCATGGGTTCCAAGAACCAGATGATGTCCATGTACATATGAAAACAATACCAAACAAATATGCTTGAAGTCGGCGCTCGAAGTCGATACTCGAAGCAGAACGATCACTAGCATGGTCCAGTCTCTATGGTCCTGTGCTTTCACTGGACTCCGCGGAGAGCGCCTCACTGGTGTTCCGAGACCACGCACAAACAGGCGCTCTCGTACTAACGCCTGGCTCTCCCGATCTCAGCACCTTTGGACCGAGGTTCTCCAATAGACTTGGACTACTCGGCACCGAACGGGTGTTGGCCGTATAGGGAGTCGGGAATCCCTTATCAGATTTAACACAAAATACTTTACTTAAATATGAAATTCACTTACTTGTGGATGGCTGATAGAGGACCGATACCCGTGGTATTTGTGTAGAAGATGTAGCCACCCAGGAGATGTGAAGTCCTCTTGTTGAAGAAACAGCCACCTTGTTGGGGTGGCACAATCGCCTCGTGGTGAACTTAGCGCAGCCACCAAGACAAGTATCACCGCAAAGACCATAGCCGCCTGCTGTGAGAGAAGGAGTACCCTCTTGCAAGGGAGAAGATACCTGGCTGCAGCGTGGAGAGAAGATGGCGTGGAGGAGCAGCCTGTTATGAAGCGAGTGGACACACAGAGCTGCCTGCAAGAGGAAAGGGCAGCCGCCCGCCAGAGGTGGAGGGTTGCTGTCTGCTGTGAGGGACAGCCGCCTGCTGGGGATGAAGTGCAGCCTGGTATGAAGGGAGTGCACACATGCAGCTGCCTGCAAGAGGAGGGTTCTGCTGGCTGGAAACAGGCGCACAGCCACCTGCTGTGGCAGGTAGTGCAGCCTGTTGGGCTGCCTGTCTGGAGGTGCACAGCCACAGCCGCCTGAAGGGGCATGCGTAGCCTGGGGAGGTGCAGCTGTCTGATTACTTGCTGGTTGCTGCAAACAGTCGCCTGGATGAGTAAGCGCAGCAGTTCAACAGCCGCCACAGAAAACATGCGAAGAGATGGTCGCCGGTTCCTCTACGTAAGAAGGTGATCGCCGGGTTGTTTCACGCTTGGAGGAGAAGGCTTTTTTTATAAAACTTAAGGTGGAGTTAACACTTTGATTTGGCTGGCCCCCCACGTTTGCATGTGGGTGGCCAGTTCCAAAGGGATGTGGTAGGTGACCATGCCCACTCCCACACACACTTAAGTGGGGCTCCCCACCTTGGCCCCTAAGTGGGTGCCCAAACGGGGTGCCCACTTTTAAGTGGGTGTGAACCTGTAATCTTATAAATCAAAAGGTTAAAAATTAAAACAACATGTTAATATACTTACCACCTGTTCACATGCACTAAAACTCGTCAGAAGACAGAGCAGACTTCACGACTCACTAGCAGGCGTCCCCGCTCAGCAAGTAAAACGTCAAGCAGGCAAACACAAAAATACATGTCATGCGAAAACAAATTCAAACATGCAAAACATGTGTGCATGTGCAAATAGTAACATGGACATATCTCCCGTTCATGGAACAAGTACAAAATATCTGTCGGCACAAAAACTGGCACGACTAAAACATAAAAACCTGGTCTTCCTATGGAGTGACAGTCCCATAGGTAAGACACAGTTCCAGGCACGAGCTTCCCTATGGTGTGACAGTCCCATAGGCAAAACACGGCACGAATACTGGCTCTTCCATGGCGTGACAATCCCATGGGTCGAACACAGTCCAGGTCATACACGGGTGGCACCAGTCTGGCTCCCGTCCATATGACACCATCCTGCTAACACACGGGCGGCACCAGTCTGGCTCCCGTCCATGTCAGCAAAATACTGGCCTCTTCACATGAGACACTGGCCTGGCCTCAAGTGAACGAGAGACAAAATCTGGAGATGGACCAAATGGTCGGCCAATTGGTGACAGTGGACCTCTTAGATGCTGGCCGACTTCATTCTGCTGGCCGACTGGTGTTGAGTGCAGTCGGGTGCCTGTCGGCTGCCCCTGCTACTGGCCGACTGCTCTCTTGGGGCCATATAAAATGGCCCCATAGCCCCTTGCCATTGTATCTTGTATCACTTCGAGATCTTGTGTATATAGAGCAGAGTTACACGCATATCTCTCTCCTTCTCTTGTGCTGTCTATTTTTTGCAATCTACTTGCTCTTGTGGTCTCAGATTTGGTTATCATCTCCACTGCGTATTTTGACATGGTATTAAAGCCCGGGCGTGTGTGGTCCTGGGCAACCCCCTCGCGCCTCGGTGGCTTGCAGAGCCTCGAATCGAGGGAGGGTGTTGGAAGGCGATTTCGAGCGTGTGATCTATGGCTAGAAGGTGCCTTGGATTATCCCATAAGTGGAAGCATGGGAAGTTGAAGAGCCATATATAGGCTAGAGTGGCACCTTGTCATAGTCATCTCCTCCGGCTGGTGTATTGGGAGGCAGCTCACCGGGAGATGGGAGCCCGGTGGAGGGATGCTTGAGTGCCCGTTGTTGGCGGTGTTCGTGGTGCTCGATGGTGATGCGTCTCCTACGTGCGTTAGTCTTCCGCTGTGCATTCTGACAGTTTCTTCCAGACCCAGGAGGTGGAGGACACCCATACAATGGATCTTGTGGACTGACGTTGGGCTGCTGCTCCGGACCCACATTGCCCGAGAGGAGTTATCACGGACCGAGCTGTGAGGGCAAAAGGACGAAAGGACTATATGTACAAAAGATCAGAGCAAAACAACATAGCATGAAATAGGTGAGTGAGTCTATATATAATGGTGAGTGAACATATGTACAAGAGCCCTCTGATGTGAGGTGACTGTGAGTAGAAAGACCAGTGTAGAAGCAGAAATGATGTCGGAGTTGAAGCACGATCGATGACAAAGGCTCGCGTCGATGTGAGGCAAAGCACTCCGAGAGGTGGTCGGTGTCGAAGGCTCGCGTCGGTGTACGCAGAGGCACTTTGAGGTGGTAGTGGCAGTGGAAGATGAGGTGATGCAGGCTCTGGTGACAAGGGTGTTGCTGTACATGAGGTGGTAGATGAAGAGCAGAGAGGGCTCCTCTCCCGAGTTGTAAACGCGAAAGCTCTGAGGGTCTTCTTTCAGCCCTAAACACTACTGAGAACAGGCTGATGCAAAGACGCAGACAGAAGGGAGAGTAGAGAGAGAGAGAGACATGCTGGAAATTCAGTATATTTCACATAGTAGAATAAGGTACTTTTCTGAACCCCCCTGTCATCCATCCAACTCTGGCAACCCTTTTCACTGAAAACCTGTCCCGGTCTCCAAAACCACTCTGACTCTGAATAAGATCTATGCATCTGTTCCATCGAGTCCCCAATCCGTTCCTGCCTTGACTCTGAACACTGTCTTGGTCTTCATTCCTGAGAAATGAGTCTGGCACTCTCACTCCACCCCTTGGAGGATAATCCTCCCTTGGAACCGTTGCCCGAGAACCTATCTGGCTCACAAGACTGCCATCCCCTCTGGCTTTGTGGAACACCACCAACAAACCTCCTGGGAGCTCTTCCCGATCTTGTGTTCCTTGCCTTGGGCTTCGTACCTGTGCACTTTCTTGTACCTTGGACCTGTACACCATCATATGGGGCTGAAACAACGTTTAGCCTTGCTGAGCCTGATGCTCTGATACCAATGTAACACGCGGAAGGTCTGGGGGTCTTCTTTCAGCCCTAAACACTATTGAGAACATGCTGATGCAAAGATGCAAACAGAAGGGAGAGTAGAGAGAGAGAGAGACATGCTGGAAATTCAGTATATTTCATATAGTACAAAAAGGTACTTTTCTACAGCCCTAGGCTGCCTCATACAAAAGGTGATAAACACCAAAATCTAGTCCTACTCTAAGGACCCTAAGGACCCATTCCCTAGAGGAATGAATGAATACAACAATGAGCAAACATGCCTATTTATAGGCTGGAAAATCACTGATGGCCTGGGCGACTACTGGTCGGCCAGCTTCAAGTCCAAAAAGACACATGGTATGCAGCCGACATGTTCATTATTCTATTCTTATGTTGGCCGACAGCAACACCACCTCTTCCATCAGATATCCTCCTGCCAAAACAGCATAACATGCTCCTAAATTCTGTTTCTAACTGATCTTTTTCTGGCTGCACCTTTTGGACTAGCTTTTGGACATGCCCATGGGCAAACTTGCACATGACACGAGTGGTGGTGGTGCAAGCTCTGATGACAAGGGTGCTGCGAGACGTGAAGGGTGTAGGCTCTGATGACAAATAATACCAAAAATACCCAGAAAAATCCCCTTTTTAGGGCTGGGAAAATACTGTTTTCACACAGCCTCTGCATTCCAGCATGCCCGATGCCCCCAGCCCCTTGGACTCCGGCCGCAATACCCCCATGAGCTCCAGATCCAGAACTTGCTCCAATGCCATCGAGCTACCTTTCCACGAGATGTAGGTGAGGGAGACCTCTTGGCCATACTCATTAGCACCATGCTTGATATTTTGGAGAGTGGGGGCTGATGCTCCTCTCATGTCTCTATGTTCTTGGTATTCCATTTGTATCACCCAGTGAGATAGTTATGTTTTTGTTTCTATTTTATTTTCCATTCCATGATGAGATATGCCATGAACATTATTGTATCACTTTGGTCTCATACATTTTCCACACCTCAGGACCGGTTCGACGACAGGCCATCTTCACACTAGCAGGAGGATAGGTAGAGGTGGTAGAGTTATATGTGTACCTGGGGATTACATTTACGAGTGTGCCAGGAAGATTTACTATTGCACAGGCAGCCAGGGATAGACTCACACGAGGGTATGCAGCTCTAGCCATGCTAGAGAGACAGTGTCACCAGACACACTTCCAGGAGCCCCGCACGAAGGGGTGGTTGTTTGACACACTGTCACCCCTGCTTTGATGTATGCTGCAGTAGTATGGGCACCTGGGCTCGCCACCTCCACATGGTCTCAGATAGAGAGGCCTCAGATTCTCATGCTCTCACGGATGATCCGCAGCAAACCCTCCGTCCCACATGACATTGTCCGGACGGAGTTTGCTGCACCTCCTATGCTAGTAGAGGCCCTCTTCCAGACGATCTGCTTCATAGAGAGGATTAGAGATATGCCATCAGATCGACTCTCACATAGAGCTTTTGAGGCGTCCAGGCAGCTCGCAGAGAGTGGAGATAGGAGATCATGGTATTCACATATGATACAATGGCTCACTCAGCATGGTCTTGACATAGATCACCTGCCACCTTTCTAGTATGATATACATGCACCACACATCCAGCTGTCTCACAGTGAGAGGAACAGACTCCTTCGGCACGATTTATGGCAGCGATACACTCAAGAGACTTGGATTACACCCAGTCAGCCTCTACCGCCAAAGATGCTATAATATAGAGATCAGTTTATGCGTATCTCGGCGGATGGATTCATACAGAGACATGGATACATGGATGTGTACATGCCTCACAGTGTCCGAGTGGCGATTAGCTAGCTTAGAGTGTCATCACACCAGCTTGAGATTGAGGCAGGTAGGGTAGCACGGATCCCCAGAGTAGAGAGGATATGCAGACTATGCCAAGAGAGGAGGTTGAGAGTGAGGAACATTATGTATGTAGATGCAGAGCATATAGTGTCATTAGAGAGCGATACACCACCATCTTCAGTGGACATCCCTTAGTCTGCCAGATCATGGAGTCCGTAGACCAGCGCAGATTTGGCCAGTTCTTGTTAGAGACACAGTGCCACAGAGAGACACTGATATGGACTCATACCACAGGGAGAGGTGGGCGACAGCTCCAGCTCATTGATTTCTTCGAGAGATCTATCCCAGTGCCTACCCTGACACAGGAGGGGGTTACACTTCAGCGCGCTGCGGACCTCCGAGCCGGGCGGAGACCGAGCGCACCAGGTTACCAGACTCCCAGACTACATCAGAGGGAGATCACAGAGATACGGGCTCGACATCAGCACCATATCCAGGAGCGGCTAGCTCACTTACACTCACACCCGGAGATCATGCTCCGAGGTATTTTTGCCTCGCCATCGCCTATGTATCACATATTACACCCCCATTATGGTACTGGTTGGAGCTAGACAGATCTGCATTGCATTCTTGTATACCCTACGCATATAGGTTGCATACTGAGCCTCTAGCAGTAGTGCTCCATCCATCACACCCCCCCACTAGCTCAGTACTTTCATACTTTATTTCATGTTCATTTTGTCCTTTTTTTTTGGACATCCAGAAGACATTGGCAGTTGTACATTGATTTGTCTCATAGGTCGAGTTCGGCCTCTAGTAGACGTTAATACAGCTCTCTCTCTCTCTCTCTCTCTCTCTCTCGCTTTCTTAGCACAACCGGACATTAGATAGCAGTCGATAGGCAGAGTCGGGTAGTGCAAGTGACACGTGGCAATGATGATGTTGCGGTAGTGACACAACATTTGGGTGGTGGACAGCAGTACAACTTGGCCGACCAAGAGCGTTGGTGCATATATATGTATGGGTAGCCAAATTGTCATATTCATATGTTTTCCTCAATGTTGGGCTTCACAGAGAGTTTCTCTGTAGGCAAAGTGCTAATTAGGAGTGCAGAGTAGGTCATAGGGCTGTGATTTGACGTCTTCATTCTCAGCCACATCTTCTACTTAAATTTTAGTTGTATTACTTTTTTCTTGTACATAATATAGAGCGGTAGTTTAGGACTCTTGTGTGTGGTGTATGTATGATTCCGCAGCGATCTTCTTTCTTTCTCTAGAAAACCCTAGCACACAGGCACAAGTGTTCTACAGTTTTTAAGAAGATTACAATCCTTTGTGTTAATGCCCAAAAAGGGGGTCTAACTTGTAGAATTGCAAGGTTAAGGAGCCCTCCAGGTAATGTAAGTGTACAAGTGGGTGCTATAGGTTGCATCATGCACTACTCCATGCCCTCTTTTAGCTCTTGTATGTAATGTAATTGCACTTTTTGTTACAGAGTGAAATACATGTTCCATGCAAGCAATTCCCCTACTTCCATTGTTATTTTTTGGGACACAATTGCACCTCAAAGGACCATTTTCTTACTCCATCTGAGTTTTGAAGTCCTATATTTCACATTATTCTTGGATACACAGCTATGTGCACTGTATTTTTGTGCTTTGGATTCAATCAAGACTTCCTAATGACACAGGTTTCAAGATTCTTGAGAATTCATAGGATAGTGCCACACTTCATCAAATTTTTTGCATGCTCCTCTAGTTGCCAAACTCACTATATGGTCTTCATGTGTCTTTCCTGCTGCTTTTTTTCCCCGTTGATTCTCGATGTTGTTAAGTTATTACTTTGATTCTCATAGAAGGCCTACAAATTTCATGATGCCATCACCTTGATCAGGGATGTCATAACTATTTTTTGGGACACAATTGCACCTGACAGGACTATTTCTTACTCCATCTGAGTTTTGAAGTCCTATATTTCACATTATTCTTGGATACACAGCTATGTGCACTGTATTTTTGTGCTTTGGATTCAATCAAGACTTCCTAATGACACAGGTTTCAAGATTCTTGAGAATTCATAGGACAGCGCCACACTTATCAATTTTTTTGCGTGCTCCTGTAGTTGCCAAACTCACTATATGGTCTTCATGTGTCTTTCCTGCTGCTTTTTTTTTCATTGATTCTCGATGTCGTTAAGTTATTACTTTGATTCTCATAGAAGGCCTACAAATTTCATGATGCCATTGCCTTGATCAGGGATGTCATAACTACGTTTTGTTTTTTTTGTGCTCAAAGGTTGTTACTTCACGGACGAGCCACCGAAAGAAAATGGTTTCGAAGTTATTAAAGGTCAAGAGTGGTGCCTTGGCTATGAAACAGCACCAGATTCTGAGGAAAGCTTCTCTGCAGTGGTATTTCTGATTTGTTTTATGTACACAGATCCTTTCAGGTTCCTTTAGTGAAAAAAAAAATCCCCTTCCTTTCCAAACTGTTTAGACAATGCGTACACTCATAAGGGTTTTAGACATGACAAAAAATGCAAATTCAAGCTCCTAGCCATTACAACGTGTAGAAAAAGCTCTATTGTCCTCATGTACTCCTTGATCCACTTTTTGGAAATTGTGGCATGATGAATGTGTCTCTGGACTCTGTATACCATGTGCACTCACTTAAAAGCTTTCATGCTATGAAATAACTGTTACTGACCCTTTTATTATTCTTAAGTATACTTGCTGATGAGTCGAAATTCTCAGGTAGGTGCTGGTGGCTGGAGCATAGCTCTAACTGCATCTGAGTTCAGTGACTTTTGTCACTTAATACAGGTAGCAGAGTTTTTTTAAAATACCTTGCATGTATGGAGGGCAACCTGACATTAAGCAAAAGGAAGCTTTTCTTGTATTCTTAGGAAATATTCATCATCTTTGAGGTTTTGTTGCCGTAGACTCTTCGCAAGGGCATTGCAACCATGGATGAAGATGGGTTTATTGGAAAAGATGACATTGCTATGCAGGTGAAAGCAAGGCATTTTTTTTCGAAATCTCTTTTCCAACATTTCTTTTACATTTGGGAAAATCAGTCATAAAAAAAAAGTTTCTTGCGCTTTGATTGCACAATGGTGGGCTTCAGGTTGAGAAAGGGAGTGTTTGGATGGAGTGCAGCATACCCAAAAAAAGGGTAGCAATCCTGCAAAATTTCTGGAAGGTTTGCAGTCAAGCCTTAATTTCAATTCTGATCTAGTTTTTTCAGCCCAGTAATAATCAAAGAATTGGAGTTATGTTTTGGATTGTCTAGTTTACAAGGACTGCTGCGATGCTGGCTTCTTTGAGATAAAAAAACTTTGCATATTTGTTGAAATGTGCTGTCTCAATGGACTTTTATAGGTGAAGGCTCTTACTTGTGGTCAGCTGTCTAACTATATAATCAAGAAGTTGTAATGAACTGCATGGTCACAATCGGTTTTCAATTTCTAAGCATGTGAAACTATGCTTGTTGGGATTGCATCATCCAGTTCTCCGGGGGGAGAATTAGAAACTGGTTGAATAGGAGGGTGTGATGAAGTGGGAGTTTGACCAGGCATTTTGGCATTACCGAACACAGGGTGATCCATCACTATTTGATCCATATTTGGGGCTCTATGGCTCATCACTATTTGATCCATGTGTGGGGCTCTATGGATCATCACTATTTGATGCATGTTTGGGTCTCCATATTTGTAGATCTCCTGAACCTTGACTTTGTGGTAAACCAGCAAGATAAATAGAAAAAGAATCATATAAAAGCCTCAAAAAGAAAAAGAAAAAGAAATGTGTTAGAGGGCAGCGGAAAGATATAGATGAATGACAAAAACGCTGAATCTCCAAGAGAGAGATGAGAGAAAGCAACAAAACGCTGGTGCATTAATCCTCAAGAAAAGAATGGATACAACCAGCCCGTAGGTGAGGAGTGGACTCCGTAGGCAGAGGGCTGAAGGTGCTCACCAACGTGATCAACAAGAATGATGATCAAGAATGATCAAGGAATGATGGAATGTGAGGGAGAGGGCAGCACATATATATACTTCTGAAACCGGCCTCTGATAGAAAACCAGAGTGCGGTAGGAGCAATCACCCGTCCACTTGTAGTCTAGATGAGAAACAAAACACAGATTGGAGCTAGAGTGCCCAAATCTGAAAACACAGCGACACCTGTTGGCCCCAAAGCTTGGCGCCCCTTGCGGTATTTCTTTATTCAATTAAAAATAATATGTATGGCTGAGTACAACACAAAGACCAGCCAAGAGTTTACACCTGTAAGTCCAATTTGACGGCCCACAAATCCTTCTCAGCACAGAGGATCTATGCACACAGATCTGTGTCCTCAAGCAACACACTGTGCCTCCCTCTGATCAGCCAAGATCACAAAGCAGGCCAGCCATGGGCATACATCTGGCATAATGCGTACATCATGCACGGTTCTCAAAGCTGGCCAATTAAGTATTGCCTCAACCTTGGCTGGATCCATACGGACTCCATGACCAGACACAATATGCCCCAAGAAATGTATTTCCTGCAAGAAAAACTCACTCTTCTTGCCATTAACCACCAACCTATGGTTTCTGAGTTCTGCAAACACAATGGCCAAATGCCTTCTATGCTCTTCCTCAGTTTGTGAATGCACAATCATATCATCAAAGAATGTGCCCACAAACTCTCTATGAGGCCTGAAAATCCTGTCCATCATTCTGTTAAATGTGGTAGGCGCATTCGTTAAACCAAAGGGCATAACCAAGAACTCATACAACCCAAACGTGGTTCGGAATGCTGTCTTATGCACATCCTCGGGTCTAATGCGTATCTGATGATACCCGCTTTTCAAGTCAATACGACTAAAAACTGTGGAGCCCTGTAAGCGGTCCAATATGTCATCGATCCTCGGTATGGGGAATCGATTCTTGATGGTATTCTTATTCAACGCCCTGTAATCTATACACATGCGCCAAGAACCATCCTTCTTCTGCACTAAAAGCACAGGTGAGCAAAAGGGTGATGAGCTAGGCTGAATCAACCCCTTATTTAGAAGCTCCTGCACCTGACTCATAATCTCTTCCTGTTGGGCTGCACTAACACGATACGGCGGTCTATTCGGTGGAGTACTACCAGGAATCAGATCTATGGCATGATCTTCTGGCCTCTCAGGAGGTAATTCTCCTGGCAATGACTCGGAAAAACAGTCTTGAAACCCACTTAAGAAATCAGCCCTGTCCTTATCTAACATTGACAAATTAGACTTAGACTCATCATCCTGTGTATCCTTTACATAAATCAAGTACGCGGAAAGATGCTTTTTCATTACTGATGAAATCGCCGAAGCGGATACAATAGGAACAGATTCCCCTTTGAGTTTTATATCCAATACATGCTCTTTCCCTCTATGAGTCAGAGTAATTTTCCTATTGTAAGTATCCACCACCGCATGTACCCTGTGGCACCATGGCATCCCCAACAAAACATCACAGCCATCCAAAGGCATGATGAAGAACTCCTCGCTGTCCACATAACCCTGCAAATGAAGCCGAAGCTTCCCAATGATAGGAGTAACGGGTTCTGCATACCCTGGACAAGCCATATTAGCCTCATGTAACGGCCCCATCTCCTCTGCGCGAATCCCCAATCGGCTAGCCAAATCTGGTGAAATGAAGTTGGCTCTAGCACCTGTGTCAAAGAAGATCAAAGCATTCTGATCTCTCACTTTGCCCCATGCCCTGCACAACTCTGTAGCTTCACCACCTAGCTGCTCCCCCACAAGATCAGGAACTAAGCCTGCAGAAGGCTTTGGTTTCTTTGGCTTGGGCTCTCCTTTATTGTCAGGGTCCTTCTTGGACGTTCTTTTGGGACAATTGAATGACATATGCCCCTCTTCAGTACAGTAAAAACACTTTTGAGCATCTCTCAAAGCCTGTCTTTCCTCAGAAGTCCTCTTGGGCATTGGCAACTTCTTATACTTTGTCTCTGTAGACCCTTTAGCATCACGAGAAGCATGCCCAAATTTTTCAGCTTTCTTGCCCAATTTCTTACTGCCTTTAAACCCAGATGAACCACCTGTGAGTAACGCATTAGCTGTCATAGCATTTTCAATCATCTGTGACATATTCGTTACTCTTGTCTTTATACAATAATCTCGTACCTCCTTGGGCAGCCCACAACAATATTTCTCAACCTGCTCAGATAATGGCACGGCACGATAAGAAGTCACTGGGAGTAGAGCTTCCCAAAACTTCTTGTTATAATCCTCCAAACTATCACACTTTGAAGCATCCAGCTTGTGCCATGCGGTCATAACATCCACTTCAAATGTAGATGTGAGCCATACGGAAGAGAAAACCTGTTTGAATTGGACCCATGTGGTGGGTGCTATGCCCTGCAAAAGAAGAGTAGACCACCACTGCAAAGCATTGCCCTTGAGAAAAGTGGCAGCTTTCCTCACCTTCGAGGACTCTGTGTAATTCCCACCAGAAAAAGCAGCATCAAACTGTTGTAAAAAGGTAAGTGCCTTCAATTTATCCTTGGCCCCACTGAAAGTGTCAAACTTCACTGCAGCTCCCCCTTCCTTGTAATCCTTCGCCTTTCCCATAGGCGTTAGATTATCATATGGAAGTGGTTTCGTGAGATTGCTGCCCCCAACATTCATACCCATCATTGGGTCAACATTTCCCATTCCAACACCAGGCATACCATACATCCCAGCCATGTTTCCAAACATTCCATGCTGCATACCTGGCTGCATGCCACCAAACATATTGCCTTGCATCCCAGGTTGCATGCTTCCAAACACATTTCCTTGCATACCGGACTGCATACCACCATACATATTCCCTTGCATGCCAGGCTGAAAATTGGCTTCAAAAGGCCCATACATACCCATGCCTCCCTGAGGATATCCCCCAGTCATGGATTGGAACACCGAGCCACCACCAAAATAGCCTGGATGCATATTCTGCTGAGGAATAGGTGGCTGTCCATAGAAGGAACTCTGTGGATTAGCACCAAAAGCATGCTGCATGTTCGGAAACTGTGCAGGAGATGGATCCTGTGGAGTGGTACCACTATGACCATGAGAAAGATTCTTTGAACGAACCTTCTTCTTCTTTTTCTGGGGCTCTGTGCGGGGCTCTGTACGAGATCTCATAAATTCAGCAAATCTCTCACTCTGTGTGAGCTGCATAAAAGTATCCATAACACTAGCCAAGCGATCTTTGAACCGAGCATCATCATCCTCTTTACCATGCACATCTTCTGGCTGCCTTACATCCTCATAAGGCTCATCATCTGCAGCCTGTTCTCCTGCAAAAATATCCTCAGATACATCTCTTTCAGGAGAAGTCTCTTGCTCTTCTTCTTCATGATAGAAGTACTCTTCCTCTGTATCAGACATGATTGCTGAATTTTCAGCGATGGCTTTCTTCAAAGCAACCACGAGCTCACCCCCTTCAGAAAGTTGATGATTAGTCCCGGGGACGGAACCTTGAAACCGGCCTCTGATAGAAAACCAGAGTGCGGTAGGAGCAATCACCCGTCCACTTGTAGTCCAGATGAGAAACAAAACACAGATTGGAGCTAGAGTGCCCAAATCTGAAAACATAGCGACACCTGTTGGCCCCAAAGCTTGGCGCCCCTTGCGGTATTTCTTTATTCAATTAAAAATAATATGTATGGCTGAGTACAACACAAAGACCAGCCAAGAGTTTACACCTGTAAGTCCAATCTGACGGCCCACAAATCCTTCTCAGCACAGAGGATCTATGCACACAGATCTGTGTCCTCAAGCAACACACTGTGCCTCCCTCTGATCAGCCAAGATCACAAAGCAGGCCAGCCATGGGCATACATCTGGCATAACTCAAGTGCATGATACATCTTCTCAGCTCAAACATACATGTGCTGTCCAATCTCTGTCTTAATCCCTTGTCAATCTGCCATACCCCTCCTCTCACAAGGGGCCAGATAACACATATCTGCAACAGACATCAAGCAGTAGAAAGAGAGATAGATGAACAGAAACAGAGCTTACCAAGTTCAGCTCGTGAAACAACACTGGAGGAAGCAACAGCACCAATCTGTGCTTGCAGGCACTTGTATCCACAATCCTGCTTCACACGTGTGCTTGAACTTGCCTATATCCTCCCTCCTGATGCTCACTCCTATGCTGTCCTTGAAAATACAGATCTGAAAATCAGCACTGTACCCGTCTGTACCGCCTCGGGATACGTGCCAGGAGTTGTACTTGCACAAACAACCTGCTGTCCACTCTTGTACCAACCTGAACCTGTGTATTCAGGTCTGTCCAGCCACCTGACAAGCGCCGCCTGAAGCTACAGAATTCAGAAAAGCATGCGTCAGCCCTGTCCGTACACTGTACGGCTGTCGTACAGGGCTGTACGGCCTGTGCACTTGCTGGTACAGCCTGTACTGGCCTGTGCGCAGAGTTTCCAGCAGCAGTTTCTGTGCGCAGCCAGCAACAGAGGAGAAAGAGAGAGAATGTTTGCCCAGTTCTGGCCGTACAGTGCTGTACGGCTGATTCCACTCAGAAAAACAGCAACAGCACACAGCAAAAAAACAGCCTTTTCTCCTCTTGAGCTTTTCCACGCTAGTAAACATGCGCATGAAGGAACTCCCACTTTTGCTACACGACTCCCCAAAAAGGGAAGAGAGAGAGAGAGGAGAGAGAAACACTCCTCCCCAAATTAATCCCTAGGGCCCCAAACTTTAATAAGTTCCTAGGGCCACTAAGGCCTAGGGGCAAACTCCAATAAACATTAAAACTTAATGTTTTTAGTTCCCCCCTTCACACCTAGGGATGTCCACACATCTTAAACTCTGTCCGGGCACCCCCCATGTGAATCATAAAATATTCTGACTCTGCAACCACCATGCCCACACTTGTCCTGCTCCATTTTCACAGGGCCATGACAACTTCTATATGAGCTGGCCGATTGCATCCTAGTCCCTCACACGACCTGAAAATAGGTGAAAAACTCCATAAAAGGGTTGGCAACCCACATCAAAGGCCCATAAAATAGGGGAAAAATATGGGGAATGCTTGAGCATGGCCCCCGTAAACACCAGAAAAGCCACCACTAGGAGATGATATAAGCTAACACCCCCTCGCAGGTCCTGGGGGTGGCCCAAGACCCAAGGAGCTGCCATGAAAGCCGATAGCTGATTGAGATAATCCTTTGGTGATTAAGTTTGTAGCGTTGTCCTGGGTAGGACAATATTCAGGCATAATGTCTCCCTCCAAGATCTGCTCCCGCACAGAGTGGTACTGGATCTCAATTCGCTTGGTCCGCGCATGAAATACCAGATTCTTAGCAACCAAATCACCTCACAAGTAGGCGAACAAGCCGCTCGATACCACGCCTCAGTTGATAAAAGCACCATCGTAGGCTGCTTTTTACTCATCGATGAAATGGCTCCAAATCCAAGAGTAAAGCATTACCGTGTAGATGATCATCGGGAATCTGCATCTCTAGCCCAATCGGAGTCACTCTAGCTACGTAAAGTGGCTCCCTGGCCATAGAAAATGTCAAAATCCTTGGTATCTTTTGAGCACCGCAATGTGCGGAGTGTTGCCTACCAATGAGTGTGAAGGAGATAGCACAGGCGGAAGCATAAACAGTAAACATATAAGAGAGTGCCAAGGAGATAGAGAGAGTTGGACAAGATCACCTTTTATAACAACAATATAGCTTTACAATGGCAATGGCCAGCAACTGGATGTTGAACTATGTGCAAGTGAATTGGATGAATGAGTGAATGATGGGGAACTCCTTATATAGTGCAAGAGGGAACTGGCCGACTGCCTCTAGGGCTGGCCGACTGCCGCTAGACAAATAAATAGGAGAAAAATCCAGTAAACTACCAAATAAATGGTAAAGCCCCAGAACACTGAGATGCACAATTCTAACACCCCCTTTGCAGCTCAGTGTGTGCAAGAGTCAGAAGAAGATAAGTCGATGAAGATGCAACCATGGACCCTCCAGCATCACGAATAGTGGAATCACCTTGGAGAAAGCATCTACCAACTTGTTTCCTTGAAAGAAGATGCCACCACGAACAGCAAGGAACTTTGCTTGGCCACGAATTCCCACACAAGTGTGCAGTGAACTCCAAAAAATAGATGATGAGCTGTTGGACACACCGTGCCCATAATCCCCAACAGTGGACGGAACACATCACGTCCCAAAAAGCCTCGAACAATGAACTTGGAACAGATCCAGTTCATAATCTCTGTTGTACCAAAGATAACCATGTCTTGCCAGATGTCTAATGCTTGGAACTCCGAATCACGGTCCCCATGCACCAGTAGACGGAGCTGTAATCAGCCCCCTCTCCCGTCCACAAGCCTCTTCTGCCTGGAAGCACATGGGGGGAAACTACATGTGTACTAGAGAAGCACACCATCTGGAGTCTCCTGAGCCGGAAGCGCCCTGGGAGCCCTAGAAGTGGTACTAGAATCTGTATCACTATCCTATCTTTGCCTTTTCTCTGAGATGAAGCCTTGCCCTCTTGTCCTTCTTCTTGGACAAACAATCTTTGGACAGATGCTCTCTTTTCCCACACGAGAAGTAACGACTCCGACCTTTCTTTTGAATTGAGGAAAGTGCCTGGTCAGAATTGTTGACTGACACCTTCGACTTACCCTGTGAGATGAGAACGAACTTGTTCTCCAAAAGTAGGGAGCTAAGATCATCAAAATCCAACTGAGTGGATGTGACCTGGCACCGCAAAGATCGAGAAATAACATCATAGTCCGGAGGAAGCTTGGTGAGGATAAGAGTAGCCAGCTGAGAAGAGGACAAAGCAGCACCCATAGCCAGTAACTGGTCATGGATAACCTTGGCCTTCATGAGAAAAGATTGCATTGAATTGCCTTCAGGAAATAAATTCCACAGCAAATTCATCCTCCTGATCTTGAGTCCACCTCCTAGAGTTTTGAGGACGCTCGGGCTTCCTTTTAGTGCCCTGAACAATGTCCCACAAACCCTTGTGGATGAACCAGACCCACATCTGAAGCTTCCAAATAGTATAGTTGGGTCCTTTCAACTTGTCATCTTTGTTCGTACAGGGGGGGAGCCATATCCACAGCAGCAAAGAACAAATCTCAGCTCTCAAACACTTCTCTCAAGTGCTTTCCAACGAAACGAGGCACCAGGAACAATCAGCCCCCTCTCAAACCGTAGAGAGAAAGAGGTGGGACAGCAGCAAAACAGTCCAAGATCCACCGGGAACCGCCTACTGGAAGGGTAGGGAGTCGTGGAGGAAGAAGAAAATGTACAGCCACTTGTCTGGCAACTCCACATGCAAGAGAACTCACCAAATCTGATGCTGGTGCAGAAAACACAGCCACAACTCCACCTTATACCTCTGTAGAAGAAAACGCAGCCAAGTGAACTGGTTGGATTGCCTCTGTAGGAGAAAACGCAAGCACCAAAACTGGCCTGCAGCAAACAACCAGCTGGCTGGACCTGAAAACGCAGCACTGTTGGGGAAACGCAGCCCACTGTTGTCACAGATCTGCAGCCGGGAGAGATGTGGAGAAAAACGCACAACAAAAGGAGGGAAAGGTGGGCAGATTTGCAAAGTTTGGAGCAGCCTGGACCTAAGCATATGATACCATGAAGGAGACAGCATAGGTGGAAGCATAAACAGTAAACATATGAGAGAGTGCAAAGGAGATAGAGAGAGTTGGACAAGATCACCTTTTATAATAGCAGTAAAGCTTTACAATGGCAATGGCCAGCAACTGGATGTTGAACTATGTGCAAGTGAATTGGATGAATGAGTTGGACAAGATCACCTTTTATAATAGCAGTAAAGCTTTACAATGGCAATTGCCAACAACTTGATGTTGAACTATGTGCAAGTGAATAATGGGGAACTCCTTATATAGTGCAAGAGGACTGCCCCTGGACAAAGAAATGGTAAAGCCCCAGAACATTGAGATGCACAATTCTAACAGAGTGTCCAAAGGTTCCTGCATGAAAGCACTAAGAGTTCCCACCACAAATGCACAATCAAGTCGTGTGTAGAGCAACCAAATCAAGGAACCAACTAGTTTCCTGTAAAGAAGTGCATCTACCGCTGGATCGGATCCAGAAGAGGAAAGTTTGATGTCGGGATCCATGGGGGAAGTGATGAGCTTACAATCTGTCATCGTGAAAGCCTCTAGCAGTTTTGTAACATGCCGTTGCTAAGAAATGAATATGCCATCTGAACGTTGAAAAATCTCCAATCCAAGAAAGAAGTGAAGCAACCCAAGATGTGTCATCTCAAATTCTTGACTGAGGGCAACCTTTGTCTGAGCAATGTGTGCTGCATGGCTGCTTGTGATGATCAAGTCGTCGACATAGAGAATGATAAGAGTATACAACCCTTTCTTGGGATAAATGTAGAGATTTGGATCAGGTGCTGACGTCTTGAAACCCTTTTGTTGAAAGAAAGCATCAATCTTCTCATACCAAGCCTTGGGGGCTTGTTTTGAAACCATATAAGGCCTTTTTTAGCCTGTAGACCATACCTTTAAAACTAGGAATCTGAAATCCCGAGGGCTGTTCTACGTAAACTTCCTCCTTTAGCTCCCCGTTGAGGAATGCCGACTTGGCATCCATCTGAAAGATGAGCCAATGAGAGTGTGTAGCAAGAGTAAGAACAGTCCGTATGGTTGCCATCTGAGCAGTCAGTGCAAAGGTATCATTAAAATCCAGGCTAGCTTTCTGACAATAGCCTTTTGCCACAAGCCTGGCCTTGTGCTTATCCAGAGTCCCATTTGATTTGTACTTGGTCTTATAGACCCATTTGATACCAATCACCTTCCGCTTTGCCGGTCTCGGAACCAGCTCCCAAGTTTGATTCCGTTCAATAGAGTCATGGTCCGCTTCCAAGTCGGTAGGTTCCGATTCCTTATGGATGCGTGACATCAGTGCATAATTGACGTGCAGGTTCTCCTGAGATGATGTCGTGGTACGCAACGCTCCGATCGACGGGGACCCCGTGTTGGAGGTAAAGGCAACCGTGTTACCCTTGAGTTCCGCAATGTCTGGTACAACCAATTGGGAAGACGAGATTCCCCCTCAGAAGTCGAGCCCTGCTCTTGAGATGAAGCTTGTTGTGGAGGATCCACCGAAATCTCCTCCTCTTGATCGATGTCGGATGATTTCTCTGCCTGAGGTGCTCGAGGACGTGCTGGGTCAAGTCGAGGAAGAGGAACAGGGGATCCTGTGAGGAACCAAGGAGAGGCTGAGTCGAATCAGCCTGCGAAGATGAAGAAGCTCCCTCTACAATGGAAGATGAAGTCTCATCAACCACCACTTCTCTGCTAACAATGATCTTCGAGGTTGCAGGATTGTAGAGCCAATAACCTTTGAATTCTGAGTTGTAACCAACCAAAATATGATGCCTGGACTTAGCGTCTAGTTCTCCTTGTCATTATTAGGTACATGAACAAATGCATCTGATCCAAAAACTTGAAAGTGAGAAAGTGTGGGTTTTCTATCGAGGTAGGCTTAAAAGGGGGTTTGTCTTGGAACAACAGTAGTAGGGGACCGATTAAGAATATAAACAGCAGTAGCAACTGCATCCGCCCAAAGCTTTTGAGGAAGACGCCGATGTTCCAACATTGTTCGAGCCATCTCAATCACCATTCGGTTCTTGCGCTCCACCACGCCATTCTCTGAAGGCCTGTGTTGGCAAACTCTTGTTGAATGCCATGTAGCTCACAATATTGGTTAAATTGACGAGAAGTAAACTCACCTCCTTTGTTGGCTCGTAATGTCAAGACAGAGTGTCTGGATTGTTTCTCCACCAAGGTTCTCCATGTTTGGAATCTGTCGAAATTATCATCTTTGGATTTGAGAAAATAGGTCGAGGTATACCGGCTAAAATCATCAACCAAGAGAAAAACATAATTGGCAAAGCTAAGAGATTGGGCCACACAAATCTGCATGAACCAACTCCAGAGGTGCCGTAGCTCGTCGTTTAGCCTCCTCCCGATGTTGTTTCCCTTTGAGACAAGAGTGACAAGGGCCCTCACGTGTGCCAACATCTGGTAATCCATCCACCAGCTGCTCTTGAAAAGCCTTCTGCAGGGCCTCCAAATGAAGATGTCCAAATCTAGCATGCCAAAGATCACTTGTGCGGGTACCTGTGTGAGAGTAAAGAGCCTTGAGTTTGTAGAGGCCATGGTCCTCGATGCGTTGCCAAAGGATCTTGTTAGTGAGAGGGTCCTGAATGATTACTGAGTCCTCCATAAATTCCACCTTAGTGTCCAATTCGCAAATCTCGTGTACAGAAATGAGATGAAATCCTAAATTTGGCACATATAGCACTCTCGAGGTGTACTTCCCTCCATTGCTATCCGGAACAAGAGGCATTGTCTCTTCGCCAAGAATGGGGACAATAGAGTTATCTCCAATGGCAAATTTGCCGTGGCGTTGCCGTAGTTCATCCCGCACCCATAAATTTGCCGTGGCTGCGAGGGAATAGGCAATGGCTGAAGTAAACTAGGAGGCTTTTGCCTATCAAATTTCACTTTTGACAAGTAATACATGCGCGTATATATGCCTCAATGTCTTTTCGCATGTTTGGCCAAAAGAAATATCTTTCTATCATGCATGTTGTAGGTAAAATACCTCTATGACCAGCATAAGGTGGAGCGTGACATTCCTCCAAAACCTTTGGACGCATATCCTTCACCACACATAAACAGTTATCCTTCATAAGGTAGCCCTCTTTGATCACATAAGAGGTATGCAAGTGACCAGCCACCATCAAATCAGTCCAGATATGGAAAAAATCAGCATCCAAATGATACAAATCACGCATGGCAAATAAGTCCCCATGAGAGGCCACTGAAACCATAGCTATATAAGGCTTCTTGGACAAAGCATCTGCCACTAGATTCTTCTTTTCCGGAGTGTGTACAATTTGAAAATGAAACATGGAAAGAAAGTTTGCCATTCTCATTTGCTTCTCCGAAAGCTTTGTTTGAGATAGAAAATATCTCAAGCTTTGATGATTTGTCTTGACTACAAATTTAGCCCCAAGAAGATAAGGCTTCCATATTTTTAAGGCATGAATTACAACCAAGAGCTCTTTTTCATAAATGTCCATATGGATCTCAGCATCATGCAATTGACGGCTTTCATAAGCAACTGCATGACCCTCTTGATTTAGGACAGCCTCTATACAATTCCCACAGGCATTACATTCCGCTGTGAATGGCTTTTGCAAGTCGAGAACAATCAACACGGGTCCACAAATGATAGCATTTTTGAGTTGCAAGAAAGCGTCTTGCTCATTTGAAGTCCATTTGAAGGTGGCTTTCTTCTTTGTAAGATCATGCAATGGCAAGGCAATCTTGGTGAAATGCCTTATGAATCGCCTATAGTATGAACACAACCCAAGAAAGCTACACACTTGATGTACATTTTGCAACTCTGGCCAATTCCGAATGGTTTCAATTTTAGCAGGATCCATTCTTACACCCTCTTTGGATACGATGTGCCCCAAATAGTGTATCTCTGAGAGGAAGAACTCACTTTTCTTAGCATTTATGAAGAGTTTATGCTTTCGTAACTCTTCAAACACTGTAGCCAAGTGAATCTTATGCTCCTCCTCATTCTTGGAGAAAACCAATATATCATCAAAGAATACACCTGTAAACTTACAATGGGGTCGAAATATCCTGTCTATCATTCGGTTGAATGTTGCTGGGGTGTTGGCAAGGCCAAAAGGCATTACCAAGAATTCATATAATCCAAAAGCTGTCTTGAATGCAGTTTTATGGACATCCTGAGGTACCACACGAATCTGGTGGTAACCACTCTTCAAATCTATACGGTTGAAGCAAGCCGAACCATCAAGCTTATGCAAGATGTCATCTATGTGTGGGATTGGGAATCTGTTCTTGATGGTGAGGCTTGATTAGCATGATCTAATCACTCTTGTATCTTACCTATAAAGGGGTACATGCTAATGGAAGCTGAACATCAGTTTTTTATCTCATTAGCTCTAATTATGATGTCAATAATTTAATCCATTCGTGATTAGTTTAACCTTTTGCTTTATCTCTCTAATACGCATCAATCATGATCTTTCACATCACCTATGAGTCCCCTTGATGCTAACAATTGGTATCAGTGCTTAGATCAATATTCCCACCTTTTGCATTGATTAAATTAATCACAAGATTAATCACTAATTAGCCATTAATATTTTTTAAAAGTCTTTTTTATCTTCTCCTCCATACCTTGCAGCCATGAAGTCTCGATTTCTTCTTTCACTCTCAATCATTGCTCAAAGCTCAACTTGGACTCTCTTTCCAGCTAAAAGGCGCAATCGTAGCCAGCTCCAATCATCAAAACATGCAGTCTGTTGTGCCGACAATAGCCAAGCAATAGTAAACTAACATTATTTGGACAAAGTTGACCATTCGAGCTTGTCATAGCTTTTTAACTTGATTCCAATCACCCCTAAGGGTTTTTGGTGACACTCGATACGTTGGTGGCATCAAATCATGTAGAAAACAGAGCTATACTCGAGATCTAGCCTTGATAGTTTCTCAGAAGGCAGTTTTGGTAAACTCTTGATTAATATTTAATTAATATACCTAATGAAGATATTTTGGCTTAAATATCAAGTAAACACACTTCCCTCTTTCTCGCCATGGCTACTTTCGTTAAAATTGATACATTTGAGGGTCATTCATTCCATACATGGCAAACCAAAGTAAAATTTACACTTATGAGGAAGGGGCTATGGAACATAGCATGCGGGAAAGAAAAGAAACCTTCGAGGAGGGAAGCCGAAGCCACATGAATGTCCAAAGACGAGAAAGCTCTTGCCATAATAGCTTTGGGTCTGAGTGATCAATTCATTCAGCATATCGATGGAATGGATACATTCTTTGAAGCTTAGGAAGAGTTGGAAAAACTCTTTGGACTGCAAGCCAAGAGCTCCAAGAGTAGCGTGCTAATTCAACTGTTTGAGCTCAACATGATGAAAGAAGACTCTCTTGTTGTACATCTTAATCACATGAAAAGTCTCGCAACTCAACTTGTAGGTATTAAAATGAATATTGATGAAGATATTTGAATTGCTTTGCTTAAAAGTCTACTACAGGAAGACTATGGAAACATAGTCATTACACTCACCAATCTACCATCTCCAAAGTTGGTTGACATCACTGTATCCTTGATGGAGGAAGAGAAGAAGATAAAGCAAAAACATGGAAGAAGCCATCGCTTCTCCCATAATGAGGCTTACTACACAAAGAATATATCCAAAGGGACTACATCAACAAAGGGTACCTTAAAAAACAAAGCAAATTGTAAATGTAACTTTTGTGGTAGGCCAGGGCACTTCGAGAAGGATTGCTACATTAAGAAGAAGATCTCCGCCAACTCGTGGAAGAAGACAGTCAAGAAGAAGGTGAATACAATATTATTGAGGCCTCACGTGAGGCCAACCTTGTTGTTGAAATTGATTGGGCCTTCTAGGCCAGCGCTCACTTGCATCCTAATCCATTGTACTCATTATATGCCTTTTGAATTCCACTTACTTTGTAAACCTATACACTAGAGTGAGTTCTAGGTTGGGGTCATGTACGCTGCCACAAGGGTGGACAAGTCATGAAGTATCCCATGGGCTATAACTAGGGGTTGGGGTCATCAATTTGAAGGGGGGATTATCGGACAAATTGATGTACTTGGGATTTATGGATGCACAACATAAGCCTTAGGTCATTTGTCAAAGGTTAAAATCTCGCAGTAGTTGTAAAATGTGCCAATAAAGGTGAGTGAATCCATGAGTTATGCGATGAGCAAGAAGCTATTATTCATGGGCTACTCTTGGGGAAGAATATGTGGAGGCTAGAATCATGGAGAGTATTTAGCACTTAAGCTTGATTAGCATGATCTAATCACTCTTGTATCTTGCTCATAAAGGGGTACATGCTAATGGAAGCTAAACATCATGTTTTTATCTCATTAGTTTTAATTATGATGTCATTAATTTAATCTATTTGTGATCAATTTAAGCTTTTGCTTTCTCTCTCTAATATGCATCGATCATGAGCTTTCTCATCACCTATGAGTCTCCTTGATGCTAACAGTTGTCACAATAAATGACAACAACCCTATCTACGGGCTCACCCGTATCACCAAGTAGCTTTTAAAACTAGACTACCTCACAAGCTGCCATAGCAATGCCCCTGTACTCTGTCTCTGTACTTGACAAGGCAACTGTCGGTTGGTTGGTATCATCTCGATGTCCAAACAATGATTTATCATGGAAAGGATAGTGCTTTTCATAAGATCCCAGAATGCATGAAAAATTCTATAGTAAGACCATCCCATCCTGGAGATTTTCATATGTCAAATGCTTTCAGTGCATCATGAAGCTCATCTTCAGTGAATGGTGTTTCAAAGTCATGAGCCTCTTGTTGTGTCATTATACTTGTCGCAGTGTCCAGCAGAGTTTGATGGGTGACACAAACTTGTGTAATAGTAGCAGGTGGAAACGCAAACATCTTAGCAAAATGCTGTAAACATATCTCCTCAAGCTGTAGCTTGTTTGTAGTCCATTCACCATTGTGTTGCTTTTGAGAAACAACCTTTGCCAAGCAATGGTTTTTGTCATGCTTTTACTTGCCATTTTTAAAGTTTTCTTTGGTCATCGGGTTTCAAGGTTTGTTGCACATTCTACAAAATGTCGTGCTCCTTGGTATTCAAAATTCTATGGTGGCTTGTATTGTTGCAAAAGGTGTTTAGCAGTGGACACCCTTTGTCTTTCTTCCTGCAAGTACCATCTATCATAATCTTGTATAACAGCTTGCATTCTTAATACAAAGCTATACCAGGGCACATCCAGGTCCTCATGCATATGCATGGAAAATGGATGCAAAACATCTCTGACCATTTTTGCAAATGATCTATCCAAGAGATAGCTATTGTTGACAATCTACAATCTGGGATTCCTCAAGGAATAATCACATGTGCTCATTCAAAAATACGATGCTAACCATAGCGGTGCAGGATCTGAAAGCTGTAGTGAGTGATGTAGCCACATTTTGCTAGTGAATACATCATAGTGTGTTGCATTCAGAAGATACCATCGATCTAAACGTGCCTAATAATCAATAATAGCATTATGATGGAAGGTATATTGTCACCATTTGGCCATCCAACTGGTCCACCCGAGCTTTCTCATTATGTATATACATTGGATTGGCGTCCATGGCACTTTCATTGTCATGTGCATCACAGATGCCATGGACATTCTCAGGGCTAGATCCAAAAGAGGCAAACAGATAAAGACTATGAACCTAGTAGAAGAACCAGGATGATGGAGTACAAAGCACAGAGCACCTCTGCAGTGTAGACTGAAGCAAGGCTTGGAGAAGAACCAAAGGGATGCTGTCGGCTGCTCACAGAACCAGTCGGCTGAATCAGAGGACATGGGCAGCATCAGGCGCATCATGAGCAAGCAGTATAACCAGTCGGCTGAAGTAAAAAGGGATTTATGAATATATGAACTGGCCGACCAGCAGTCGGCCAGTTCCCCATGAATATCAAGGGGCTATAAATAGCCCAAGTGCCCATCATTCTATTCATTCAATCCCACTAGGGGTTTGGATCCTTAGAGGTCCCATAGGGGACAGATTTTGGTGTTAACCACCTTTTTATGAAGGCAGCCCATGGCTGCAGATATGTACCCTTTTTGTACCATAGTATATACTGAATTTCCAGCACTTCTCACTCTCTCTCTCTCCTCTCTCTCTACCTGCGTTTTTGCATCAGATGGTGCGTTTTTGCATCAGAAGGTTTCCAAGAGTGTTTAGGGCTGAAAGAAGACTCCCAGAGCTTCCGCGTGTTACATTCATATGCCGGGGATTGATGCCACTCATGTGATACTGTGGACTTGGCTTTCCGTTGGGACTTGTGCCTGTGTGTACATGCCTGGAAATGCTTGGAGGATTGGTGTTCCATTGGGTCTGGTACCTCGTGTGCTTGCCTAGAACACGTCTATTTTGATGTAGTCTCATGAATGAGGATTGTGTTCGCACACACTGATGTACGGAGGTGGACAAAGCTTAATGTCCACCGCCCATACCTTTTCCCAGTCGATGACAGCGGAAGTCTTCGCGATGGAAGTCCTTGGAGTGTTGACATCTTCGATTTGTTGCATTTCTTCGCGACAAACGTCTTCAAGAGGATGAAGGGAACCTTGGGAAAGCTTCCCCTATGGTTCAACTTGAGAAAGGAGGACTGAAATTAGGGTTTTTAGCAAAAAAAGTAGAAATTACAGCAATACAGAGAGCTGTTTTGCTGAATTTCAGTCAGTGGGAGTGTGTAGGAGAGTGATTAGCATCCGGAAACACTCTTGGAAGCTTGAGAAACTGTCACCAATTGGCCGACCATTTGGTCCATCTCCAGTTTTTTGCGTCTCGTTCACTTGAGGCCAGGCCGGTGTCTCATGTGAAGAGGCCAGTATTTTTGCTGACATGGACGGGAGCCAGACTGGTGCCACCCGTGTGTTAGCAGGATGGTGTCGTATGGACGGGAGCCAGACTCGTGCCACCCGTGTATGACCTGGACTGTGTTCGACCCATGGGATTGTCACGCCATGGAAGAGCCAGTATTCGTGCCGTGTTTTGCCTATGGGACTGTCACACCATAGGGAGACTCGTGCCTGGAACTGTGTCTTACCTATGGGACTGTCACTCCATAGGAAGACCAGGTTTTTATGTTTTTATGTCGTGCCAGTTTTGTGCCGACAGATATTTTGTACTTGTTCCATGAACGGGAGATATGTCCATGTTACTATTTGCACATGCACACATATTTTGCATGTTTGAAACTGTTTTCGCATGACATGTATTTGTGTGTTTGCCTGCTTGACGTGTTACTTACTGAGCGGGGACGCCTGCCAGTGAGTCGTGAAGTCTGCTCTGTATTCTGACGAGTTTTGGTGCATGTGAACAGGTGGTAAGTATGTCGCACATATTGTTTTAATGTTTCATATTCTAACCTTTTATTTTATAAGGTTAGGTGTTCACATTCACTTAAATGTGGGCACCCCCTTTGGGCACCCACTTAGGGGCCAAGGTGGGGAGCCCCACTTAAGTGAGTGTGGGGGTGGGCATGGTCACCTACCCAAACTCCCTACCCACATGCAAGCGTGGGAATCACCAAAGTAAACTTCACTTTTATTTTATTAAAAAAAGGGCTCCCTCCTTCAAGCGTAGAAATAAATCGCTTCCATCTTTCAAGCGTTTATTCACCAACCTGCGCCTTCTCTCTCTCAGGCGACTGTTTCCCCTGCACTACTGGTTGCAACCAAACATGCTCCCAGGCGGCTGCTGCTGAATTTTTATGTGCCTCTGCTCCTGCAGCAACCAGGCTGCTGGCTGCGTTTCTGAATAACCAGGCGGATGTGATCCTCTACAGGCGGCCAGAACTGGTTGCAATCAGGTGTGCTCCTCTCTGCAGGCGACTGGCTGCTACTCCTTGCAGGCTGCGTTGCCTTCTCTTGCAGGCAGCTGAGGGTGTTCTCTCCTTTCATCTCCCTTCCTACAGGCAGCTACTCTCCCAGGTGATAGTACTTGCAGGCTGCCCATCCTCTACCGGCTGCAGGCTGCTGCCCATCTTCTACTGGCTGCACCTCTCCAAGCTACGCATGTCCCTACAGGCGGCTATGGCTCTGCGCTTGTGTTCCAGCCAGTAGAACACTACCCTCAGGCGACTTTGCTTGAGCTCCTCCACACTGCAGCCAGGCATCTCCTCCCTTGCAAGTGGATGCTTCTTTTCTCACAGCAGGCGGCTGTGTCTTTTGCGGTGATACTTGTCTTGGTGGTTCACCACGAGGCAATTGTTTCTTCAACAAGGGTGGCCTCATCATATCACGAGTATTGGTTTTCTATCAACCATCTACAAGTAAGTGAATTTCAGACTTAAGTAAAGTATTTTATGTTTAAATCTGATAAGGGATTCATCCCGCTCGGCAACACCCGTTGGGTGCCGGGTTGTCCAAGCTCTATTGGAGAACCTCGGTCCAAAGGTGCTGAGATCGGGAGAGCCAGGCGTTAGTACGAGAGCGCCTGTCTGTGCGTGGTCTCGGAACACCAGTGTGGCGCTCTCCGCGGAGTCCAGTGAAAGCACAGGACCGTAGAGATTGGACCACACTAGTGGTCGTTCTGCTTCGAGCTTCTACATCGAAATTCGACTTCGAGCCTATTTGTTTGGTACTGTTTTC
The DNA here is from genome assembly GCF_041138505.1 of Cibotium barometz. Classification (NCBI taxonomy): domain Eukaryota; kingdom Viridiplantae; phylum Streptophyta; class Polypodiopsida; order Cyatheales; family Cibotiaceae; genus Cibotium; species Cibotium barometz. Next base: position 50,637,776 of record NC_141068.1, read on the forward strand.
ATATGTACATGGACATCATCTGGTTCTTGGAACCCATGGAGCATTGTATTCATTAAATACTCCCAATAAATATATCATATATTGAGGGGGGGGTCGGCCCGTTCCGGCCCCAGTGCTGGTGTCCATTTTTCCATTTCATTTCATTTAAATTTCAAGTTGTTTTAAGTTGTCCATTTCAAATTTGTGGTTTTAAAGTTGTGCTATTAAGCGTGTGGGTGTCCAACGGAGTCTTTCCCACTTGACGGGATCGGTTTCATTGGTATCAGAGCACGGTTGTTTCTCCCCTCCTAGTGGGGAAACGAACCTGTGTACTGGACATCCCGCTTTTAGCAAACTTAAAACACAATGGACAGCCAAGGCAACCCTTTGGAAGTGCCAAATTTGAGGGGCCATCTAGTGCCTCTCGTGGGTCTGATGCCCTGCGTGGTAGGCACAAGCCCCTTGAAAGGGTTAATGATAGTGAATCAAAGGGTCGACTGTCTCCAGGAAAGACAGTCATGCTTGAACAAGAGCCTAATGCTATGAGGGCTGAAATGGAACATATGAGAAAACTTTTGTAGGCTCAAGAGCAAGAGTTAAAGTTTTTGCATGAAGATCCCCATGTGCAAAGTGCTATTGAAGCCAGGAAGGCTGATGCAATGGTAGATGTAACTTTCGAGTCCATGGCACGGGAAGTGGGCAAGAAACCAAGGGAGTTGGCACTTGCCTACCTTCTCCGCAAAGGTGATATCAAAGAGGGGGATGACGGAGAGCTGAAATTCAGAAATCCACCTCGTTTGAAGCATGGAGATCTCGCATCTCAAAGGCTGAAATCTTTTATGCAAAAGGAAGAGGTGACAGTCACCTCTCGACATGCATCTTCTCCACAAGGCACTAAGCCTGACAGATATATGTATGCCAGTGCTCATGGAGGGCATGAAAGTCACATGCATGCAAGACATGTATCTCATGGTGACAGGTCTGCTTCCAGAAAAATTTTGCCTTCTGAATTGTCTCATGGAGAGACATTACCATATGCAGGTAAGTCACATTCATCTGAGTTTCGAGTTCGAGGAGCACATGCCACCGTGCCTCATGAAACTTCTATGACGGCCCATGGAGCCCATGCAGATAGGGCTGTCCCGTTGGATAAGGGGAAAAGAAAAAGAGAAGACCATGAGCCTCATGCGAGGAAGCTCAAGGAATTCAAAGCAGGTGATAAATCTGTCAAATTTGATGTCTTTCATGGTGAACATGATGCTTCTAAGGTGTTAGCATTTGTGGCACAGTTCGACATTGCTTTTAGCGATGAGGATTTCACAGAAAAGTCAAAGGTGCGCCATGCTAGCATGTTTTTGAAAGGGACTGCTGCTCATTGGTGGATCACTGAAAAGATCACCAAGGATCCCATCTCCACTTGGAAGGAATTCAAGGATAGATTTTATGCTCAGTTCTTGCCACCCAATGCAGAGCAAACTCTCTCATTAAAAAGTGGGACAGGCTGGAACAAAGAGACAATGAAAGTGTGCAACAGTATGTTAACAAATTCTGGAAAGTGTTGCTGGAAGTGACTCCCTTCATGCAAATCACTGAAGATGAAAGAAAGAGGAAGTTTCGTTCTGGACTCCAACCAGCATATAGATCGGGTATTGAATTGCACCCGAAACATACATTGCAACAACTCACAGCTTCTGCTCTTGCTACGGAGCAATTGGTGCTCAAGATTAAGCAGGATCAAGGAGGTTTCAAGGGAAAGGATCAAGGAGGTTTCAAGGGAAAGGACAAGGCTGTCCCAAATCAGCAAAAGGGTGGACAGTCACCTAAAAAGAACTTCCGGGAGCCCTACAAGGGTGGTAAAGCTGAAAATAACACATCTAAAGAATAGGGCCCAAGGAAGAACAAATTCGGCTTAACCCTGGAGCAAAGAGAGCAATATGCCAAGGATGGAAAATGCTTTTCTTGTGGTAGCAAAGACCACATGTTTCGGCAATGCCCAGATCGCAAACCAAAGCACGAGGACAAGCACACCAAAGCTAATGTACATGCAGTTCCTGATGTGCAAGGAAATATAGGTCATGATGCAAAAGAGCGAATGGTTTGCAAAGCTTGGGAGCAAATCAAGGATCAGCCCGCACTCTTTATGTTTGATGACTGTGCAACTGACAATTTCATCTCTATGCAAATGGCAGCTGCATTGGGTATTGAGGTTGAAAACATGGGACCTCAGATTGAAGCCGAAGCTGCATTTATTGGTAAAGAGGTGCAGGTTACCCCTTTGATAGGGAAGTTGCGCATCCATATCCAGGGCTACCTTGATAATGAGCATTTCCTAGTTGCTCCACTGAATGGATGTGATGTATTGTTGGGCAAGCCGTGGCACCATAGGCTTGAGCCCCGCAAAGACTACAAGTCCAATATGATTTCTTTTATGCATAAAGGCGCATGCATTTTATTGATGCTGGCAAAGAAGGGGATTCCATCCCACTTGTATCACACATCCAAATTAATAAAGCAATGAAAAAGAATCTTTCTGCGTACTTGGTTTTTGTGCGTGATAGTCTTGTACCAAATCATCAAAATGTGGATGCTATGTCTAATGATAGGCTGAATTTTCTTAATGCATTCAAAGACTGTTTTGCTGACTCATTGCCAGGTGAACTACCTCCCCAAAGGCCCGAAGATCATCGCATAGATCTTGTGCCGGGTAGTTCTCCACCTAACAAACCCGCATACCGAGTGAGTGCTGCACAACAAGAAGAAATCATGAAGCAAGTCAACGAGCTTTTAGAGAAAGGTTTGGTTCAGCCCAGTTCCTCACCTTACTACTCTCCGGTGCTTCTTGTTCAAAAGAAGGACGGATCATTCCGTATGTGTGTGGACTATAGAGCTTTAAACAAGCTTACCATCAAGAACAGATTCCCAATTCCACATATTGATGATATCTTGGATAAGCTTGATGGCTCAGCTTGCTTTAGCAGACTTGATTTGAAGAGTGGTTATCACCAGATACGCGTGGTGCCACAAGATGTCCATAAGACTGCATTCAGGACAGCCTGCGGATTATATGAATTCTTGGTAATGCCTTTTGGTCTCACCAATGCTCTTGCTACTTTTAATCGTATGATGGATAGGATATTCCGACCCCATCGCAAGTTTACAGGAGTCTTCTTTGATGATATCTTGGTTTTCTCCAAGAATGAGCAGGAACACAGAACTCATTTGGTCACAGTGTTCGAAGAGTTGCGGAAGCATAAACATTTCGTTAATGCCAAGAAAAGTGAGTTTTTCCTTTCAGAGATTCATTATCTGGGTCATATTGTATCCAAAGATGGAGTTACAATGGATCCTGCAAAGATAGAGACTATTCGGAATTGGCCCGAATTGCAAAACGTACATCAAGTACGTAGTTTTCTAGGATTATGTTCGTATTACAAGCGTTTCATAAGGCATTTTGCTATGATTGCCACTCCTCTACATGATCTCACGAAGAAGAAAACTGCTTTCAAATGGACTTCAAAGGAACAGGATGCTTTCTTGCAGCTCAAGCATGCGATCATATGTGGTCCAGTATTGATTGTTCCTGACTTGCACAAGTCATTCGTGGTTGAATGTGATGCTTGTGGTGATTGCATAGGAGCTGTCCTAAATCAAGAAGGGCATGCAGTTGCATACGAAAGCCGTCGTTTGCATGATGCTGAGCTTCATATTGATAACTATGAGAAAGAGCTCTTGGCTGTAATTCACTTCTTAAAGATTTGGAAACATTACCTTCTTGGGACTGAATTTGTAGTCAAGACAAATCATCAAAGCTTGAGATATTTTCTATCTCAAACCAAGCTTTCAGAGAAGCAGATGAGAATGGCAAATTTTCTTTCCATGTTTCATTTTCAGATTGTGCATACCCCAGGAAAGAAAAATGTGGTGGCCGATGCACTATCTAGGAGGCCTTATGTTGCTGCAGTCTCAGTGGCCTCTCATGGAGACTTATCTACTATGAGAGATTTGTATCATTTGGATGCTGATTTTTGCCATATATGGACTGATTTGATGGCTGGTCATTCACATACCTCTTATGTTATCAACGAAGGTTATCAAGCCCAAACGGGTGGCCAAAGTGAAGCTGCAAATTCAGCCGTGTTGGATTTGTTGAAGTGTTATGTGGCAGATCAAAAGACTGCATGGGAGAAGTATCTTCCACTTGTTGAGTTTGCCTACAACAATACGATCCATGCTTCCACGGGCAAGGCTCCGTTTGAGATTATTTATGGCAGAGTGGTCTTGCCACGCATCCTTCGTACAAAGGATGAGATTTTTGCAGCAGCTGATGAATATGTTCGTGACTTGGATGTTGCCTTTGGTCAGGTGCGGACAGCCATTGCAAGATCTCAGGATAAGCATAAAATGGCTGCTGACAAGCATAGAAGGGACATGGAAGTCATGAGGGTGAATGGGTATTGCTGAAATTTGAGAAGGCTAGGCTTCGGAAGAGGCCAGGACGAGAAGGATCATATCCTAAGCTTTCTCCTCGCTATTATGGACCCTTCAAGGTGATTCACAAGATCAATGAAGTGTCCTACAGGCTTGCTTTACCTAGTCATTGGAAGATTCACAATGCTTTTCATGTGAGTCTATCTCGGAAATATGTGGGGCCAGATCCTGATGAGCCTGTCACAGAAGATCCACCAGAGATTGAAGAGCTTGAGGAGATCCTCCAGCCAGAACAGATTGTTTTTCACAAGGAGAGAAAGCTACCTGCAGGAAAGCTTTCCAGGAGATACCTTGTGAAGTTTAAGAATTATTTGCCTATTGATGCCAAATGGGTAAATGAGGATTATTTTGTAGATTATCCGCAATTGTTGCAGGCATATCTTGAGGCTTTTCAGTTGAGGTCAACTCTTTAGAAGCCTGGGGGGATGCCACCAATTGGCCGACCATTTGGTCCATCTCCAGTTTTTTGCGTCTCGTTCACTTGAGGCCAGGCCGGTGTCTCATGTGAAGAGGCCAGTATTTTTGCTGACATGGACGGGAGCCAGACTGGTGCCACCCGTGTGTTAGCAGGATGGTGTCGTATGGACGGGAGCTAGACTCGTGCCACCCGTGTATGACCTGGATTGTGTTCGACCCATGGGATTGTCACGCCATGGAAGAGCCAGTATTCGTGCCGTGTTTTGCCTATGGGACTGTCACACCATAGGGAGACTCGTGCCTGGAACTGTGTCTTACCTATGGGACTGTCACTCCATAGGAAGACCAGGTTTTTATGTTTTTATGTCGTGCCAGTTTTGTGCCGACAGATATTTTGTACTTGTTCCATGAACGGGAGATATGTCCATGTTACTATTTGCACATGCACACATATTTTGCATGTTTGAAACTGTTTTCGCATGACATGTATTTGTGTGTTTGCCTGCTTGACGTGTTACTTACTGAGCGGGGACGCCTGCCAGTGAGTCGTGAAGTCTGCTCTGTATTCTGACGAGTTTTGGTGCATGTGAACAGGTGGTAAGTATGTCGCACATATTGTTTTAATGTTTCATATTCTAACCTTTTATTTTATAAGGTTAGGTGTTCACATTCACTTAAATGTGGGCACCCCCTTTGGGCACCCACTTAGGGGCCAAGGTGGGGAGCCCCACTTAAGTGAGTGTGGGGGTGGGCATGGTCACCTACGCAAACTCCCCACCCACATGCAAACGTGGGAATCACCAAAGTAAACTTCACTTTTATTTTATTAAAAAAAGGGCTCCCTCCTTCAAGCGTAGAAATAAATCGCTTCCATCTTTCAAGCGTTTATTCACCAACCTGCGCCTTCTCTCTCTCAGGCGACTGTTTCCCCTGCACTACTGGCTGCAACCAAACATGCTCCCAGGCGGCTGCTGCTGAATTTTTATGTGCCTCTGCTCCTGCAGCAACCAGGCTGCTGGCTGCGTTTCTGAATAACCAGGCGGATGTGATCCTCTACAGGCAGCCAGAACTGGTTGCAATCAGGTGTGCTCCTCTCTGCAGGCGACTGGCTGCTACTCCTTGTAGGCTGCGCTGCCTTCTTGCAGGATGCCCATCCTCTACCGGCTGCAGGCTGCTGCCCATCTTCTACTGGCTGCACCTCTCCAAGCTACGCATGTCCCTACAGGCGGCTATGGCTGTGCGCTTGTGTTCCAGCCAGTAGAACACTACCCTCAGGCGACTTTGCTTGAGCTCCTCCACACTGCAGCCAGGCATCTCCTCCCTTGCAAGTGGATGCTTCTTTTCTCACAGCAGGCGGCTGTGTCTTTTGCGGTGATACTTGTCTTGGTGGTTCACCACGAGGCAATTGTTTCTTCAACAAGGGTGGCCTCATCATACCACGAGTATTGGTTTTCTATCAACCATCTACAAGTAAGTGAATTTCAGATTTAAGTAAAGTATTTTATGTTTAAATCTGATAAGGGATTCATCCCGCTCGGCCAACACCCGTTTGGTGCCGGGTTGTCCAAGCTCTATTGGAGAACCTTGGTCCAAAGGTGCTGAGATCGGGAGAGCCAGGCGTTAGTACGAGAGCGCCTGTCTGTGCGTGGTCTCGGAACACCAGTGTGGCGCTCTCCGCGGAGTCCAGTGAAAGCACAGGACCGTAGAGATTGGACCACACTAGTGGTCGTTCTGCTTCGAGCTTCTACATCGAAATTCGACTTCGAGCCTATTTGTTCGGTACTGTTTTCATATGTACATGGACATCATCTGGTTCTTGGAACCCATGGAGCATTGTATTCATTAACTACTCCCAATAAATATATCAGATATTGAGGGGGGGGTCGGCCCGTTCCGGCCCCAGTGCTGGTGTCCATTTTTCCATTTCATTTCATTTAAATTTCAAGTTGTTTTAAGTTGTCCATTTCAAATTTGTGGTTTTAAAGTTGTGCTATTAAGCGTGTGGGTGTCCAACGGAGTCTTTCCCACTTGACGGGATCGGTTTCAGAAACACCTTAGCAAGCTTGGAAATGGAGTTGGGAAGGAGAAAGTGCAGAAAATGTAGCCGAATAGCCGTCATGAAGGAGGCACCAATCTCTAGAGAGAGGAGGAGTGAGGTGGCGAGTTGTCCAGTGTAGGTGGCACTTATAAATTAGTGCTAACTCCTAAGGCTAGGTTTATGACCAATACTTACCACCTGTCACATGCCACATGGCTGGTTACTCCCTTTGTACAAAGGGGATAAGGTTTGGGCGGTGGACATTGGGTTATGTCCATCTCGGGACATCAGTGTGTGTGAACACCGGGCTGGTCATAATTTATACGTGAGTTTTGGTCGCCCAAAACAAATACACACTCACTTATAAATTAGTGCTAACTCCTAAGGCTAGGTTTATGACCAATACCTGTCACATGCCACATAACCATGTCAGTAGACAGATTCACACCCACGGTTCGGGGGCGGGCGTCCCCTTACCTGGAACTACACATTGGTCAAGCAAGCATGAAAATAACATGCAATTTCAATTGCATGCAAGCACATAAAGATGCTATGCAATGCAGCATTGGTATGGACAATCCCTGTTCAATTGCAAGCAAGCACATAAAGATGCTATCGAAGAAAGGTACGTGTTCAAAAAGCTTGCTGTTTTTTCTGTGCATACTGGTGTTTTTCAGATTCAGTATCTTGTTTTTTTCATCATAGGAACCCGTGATGATAGCGATTGTGGTCTAGAAAGGGTTGTTTGCTTTGCAAAGAAGAGGAAAGATGTTTTTGAACTGTATAAACAGTTTCAGGTGAGAGAAAACAGAAAAGAAGCGTTGTAGGTGGGCAGGCGTTAGGCAGGCGAACTTTGTGTGAGGTGGAACTTTTGGAACTGCCCTCCACTTGAAGAGTCTTGGGCGCAGGTTTAGATGGGGAATAGTAACAATTTGTCTTGGTGTGAAGTCGTGCTAAGTGGTTGTGGATCTTGCCCTCCATGTATTGCCACTTTGTCCGAGCGTGAGAGTATGCATACTCTGTGCTCCATCGATCATAGTGAAGATACCTGTAAGAAAGGGGGAGAGGTACTGTGATAGAGGTATGCAGCATGAACACAAAGAGCAGCACCTCCAGGTTGGAGGTCACCATCTCCCCTTCCTGGTCTCTGTGGGCTGATCCACCAAACTCCATCCTGGCCAAAGGCCATAGATGAGTAAGAACGTCGGTGATGCGGAGAGCTTGAAGATGATGTGATAGCTCAACTGCCTGGCCTTGAATGGTAGCGGCCACCGACTTTGGATCCCATTTTGTCCCCAGGGCGGTACTCAAGGGGAAAGAGAAAATCATCGCGCCATTCTCTGGCGTAGAGGGTCTGGAGTGGTGTCCAAGACCACACATATCCGAATAGGGGCTACGGTCTCCTCAAAACTGTCCTCTTTCCGTCGGAAGACACCGGAAGAAACTATAATCCACAGGCTACCCCAAGATCCTAGGGGGCCCGCCTAGAGACTCAGGTGGGAGAGCCCTCACCGGTGAGGCCGCAATGGTCATCTCCATCAGCTCAGAGAAGCGATGAATCAGGCAAGGAATGGAGCTCGCTGGCCATCTCCTCTCCGGATCAGGGGCTGCAGGGGGCGGTTAGGAATGCTTTGGAGAGGCGGAAAAAGAGAGAGGAGGGGGGGGAGGGGGGGGGGAGAAAGGGGAAAATGGAGTGACTGCGGGTAGAGTTGGAGGCGAGGGTGGGGAGGAGGCGAGGGGGAGTGGGCAGGCGGAGAGGCTGGAGAGGGACGTTGCTGAGAGGCATCCATCGGAGAGCAAGGCTGTTGGGATGGAGAGAGGGTGGGGTCAACCGGCCCCACTGCGCACTGAGGGCTGGAAGAGGAGCCGCGACGAGGAATCGGCCGCCAAATGGGGGGGGGGGAGGGGGGCGCGGAGGGGCCCTTTCTGTGACTAGAGGGGGCCCGCTCTCTACGAGCGGATGGTTCTCTAACAGAACCGAATCCTCCTGCATGCTACCAGCTTGGCGCGCACGGCGGCGACACTCAGCTCTGGTGCTCGGCCGGCGACCCGGGCGGGAGCCAACCGTCCGTCACTCTCTGGCTGATGGGTCATGCATGGTCAATACCCGGTGCTCCGCGGCCTGGGAACCTCTCCTCCCTTGGCCCCCCGGTGCAGATCTGTGCGGGAACTAGGAGGGGGAACCATCAGGGGCGGTCTCCTAGACTGACGCAAGGGCAAGCTCTGGCCAGATGACCCATCTGCTTGCAAATGAAATATTGGCCTGGAAGGCCGGAATACTCCAGTCTCTGCATAATGGGGTTGCCCTGAAGACTGGGAATAGATATCATCTGAGACATTGAATCCGGCGAGGCAACATAGATGCAGAGAGATGGGATCCCGGCTGCCCGTTGTCGTGATGTGGGCGGTGTTGCTGGGAAAGTGCGAGACTTTTGGCTGTGAGAGTTGCTTCAAATTCCAAGCATTAAATGTCTTCTCAGCTTCTCATAGAACAAGGTATAGCATGGTATTATCTCAATCTCTTGTCTCAGGCATACATTCAATGGGATTGTCTCCACAACTCATACAAGACACACTCATCTTCGACTCTGATGATACAAGGCTTATGCCAGGAGAACTCATCATCATCTTCATATATCATCATCAAAGCTTCATCATCATGAAAGATCTTCACATAACATATGCTATATGTTTGTACAATATGTTTGACATGCAACAATACTCATGAGACAAAACAAATAAAACTCACAAGACATCATCAAATACAAAGGTATACGTATCTTCAGCATATACATATGCCGGCAGCCCATAACATAGCTTCAGCACAACTTGATATCTTCCACAAGAAAGAGACACATCCTCCTCATACAAAAAACAGCAGCTTGATGTAGCCCAGGCTTTCTCTCCACATCTTCACGACAGCAGCAGCATGGCTCTGCTTATGGACCATTTCGGCGCGATCCAGCAGCCTTGCGGCCCTCTGTGCTCGCCTCTGCACTGTAACAAACTCCCAGCCCTTGTGGCTGCTGCTCCCCAGTCACTCTCCTCTGCACACGCTAGCCGCTGCACACGCCCAAGAGCCCCCCACAGAATCCCTAGCCCGGTTCTGCCCACACTAGTTGCGCCTCAGAGCCCCCAGCAGCTCTTCCCAAGGCGGTCCCCCCCACACACAAGGCCCTCTCTGTCAGCAGCTGCGCTGCTTCTCACACTGGAAGCCCCCCTTCTTTCGTTGCAGCATGGAGACTCCTCCACGCCTGAATTGGGCTCCTTCGACTGCGCCTCTGCTCTGCGCTTCTAGACGACCACCGCCTTCACCTTGAAGCAGCAAAACCCACAACACCTCTGTACTGTCTCTTCTCTTCCCACCGCAGCTCCTTCTCTACAGCCGGCACCTCAGTCACCACCACCTTGCACACACAGCTGCGCCTCAGAGCCCCCTCTTGTCTCAGGCATACATTCAATGGGATTGTCTCCACAACTCATACAAGACACACTCATCTTCGACTCTGATGATACAAGGCTTATGCCAGGAGAACTCATCATCATCTTCATATATCATCATCAAAGCTTCATCATCATGAAAGATCTTCACATAACATATGCTATATGTTTGACATGCAACAATACTCATGAGACAAAACAAATAAAACTCACAAGACATCATCAAATACAAAGGTATACGTATCTTCAGCATATACATATGCCGGCAGCCCATAACATAGCTTCAGCACAACTTGATATCTTCCACAAGAAAGAGACACATCCTCCTCATACAAAAAACAGCAGCTTGATGTAGCCCAGGCTTTCTCTCCACATCTTCACGACAGCAGCAGCATGGCTCTGCTTATGGACCATTTCGGCGCGATCCAACAGCCTTGCGGCCCTCTGTGCTCGCCTCTGCACTGTAACAAACTCCCAGCCCTTGTGGCTGCTGCTCCCCAGTCACTCTCCTCTGCACACGCTAGCCGCTGCACACGCCCAAGAGCCCCCCACAGAATCCCTAGCCCGGTTCTGCCCACACTAGCTGCGCCTCAGAGCCCCCAGCAGCTCTTCATAAGGCGGTTCCCCCCCCACACACAAGGCCCTCTCTGTCAGCAGCTGCGCTGCTCCTCACACTGGAGGCCCCCCTTCTTTGGTTGCAACATGGAGACTCCTCCACGCCTGAATTGGGCTCCTTCGACTGCGCCTCTGCTCTGCGCTTCTAGACGACCACCGCCTTCACCTTGAAGCAGCAAAACCCACACCACCTCTGTACTGTCTCTTCTCTTCCCACCGCAGCTCCTTCTCTACAGCCGGCACCTCAGTCACCACCACCTTGCACACACAGCTACGCCTCAGAGCCCCGCCGAATTCCCTTTACTTTGCCTGCACACTCTCCCGCGCCTCTGCCCTCTGCAGTTCGATCAGAGCCCCCCCCACTTGTAGCCCGTCGGCTCTCTCTGTCAGCAGCTGCGCTGCATATCCCCACCACACTGTAACGCCAGCAGCAGCTCCCTCTTTGCTGCTCTTCACAAGGGAGGCCCCCACACTCTGGTTGCAGCCCCCGACGACTCTTCCACGCCTCTTCTCTGCAAATCAATCAGAGCCCCCCCCCGCTTGCCTGCACCCCCCCGAAGTATTACCAGTCTGTTCTTCGTACCCCCAGGCGGCCACGCATCGACTCCCCACAGCTCTTCTCCCCCCAGCCTTCTTCTACAAGGCGGCTGGCTTGTCTTCCACGCCTACTCCCTCCACCCAGAACCCTCCAAAAACCAGATAGCAACCTTTTCGAAACCACCCGATCTCTGCAGAATCACCCCCCCATCTTCTCACGAAGCGGCCCTCCGTGTATACCTGCAGCAGCTGCGCACGGCTTGACAGCGTTCGAGAAGGGGGGGGGGGGGGGGCAGATCAACGCGGCGGCCCCCTCTTTTCTTCCTCTCCTCGCCACCTTCTAGACTGCGCACGCTGGCAGCAGCGTAAACCTTCCACATGGCTATTCTCACTAGTGCCACGTAATGCTTTCATTTCACACCAAATGCTCTAAGCTACATCCACATCACTTTCCTTTTCACACCATCTACAAGGCAACCTTGGCCCCTCTTTCCTAATTGCCCATGCCTTCCATACACTTCAAATACAATCTTCGATGCCCACTTATACATTGGACGTGCACACAATCAGGCGACTGAGGAGCTGAAACCATCTCCAGCAAACTACGTTCCGGACAGGCCTGCACATGCTCACAGCAAAACCGTTCACCCTGTACATCTGCCAAGGCATCCCCGGGCAAAACTCTCCACACTTCATGCATTCCATATGTACACAGGCACAGGGACTTCTGCTAGCCCTCGGAATATCATGTACACTGTGGCACTTAATCCCATGCATCTGGATTTGCATTTAATGGCCTCACATGCATGGTTTCACACCATAGACGTGCCATGGCACAACACCATGCAAGGGCCGAGGCAGTGGTGGGGGGGATTCCATCACTCTCTTGATTGCACCACCAATCACCGGGAGAAGAGGAAGGTACTCCTTCCTAAGGCATGGGAAGCAAACTGTCACTGGGAAGCCCGAAATGCCAGCCAATGATCAGCGGGAACGAGCTCACGACTAGTTTTGTCGATACAAAACCATGCCTTGCCTTATATAGGACCCCAAGAAGCTGGTCAGCCAGTTTTCATGCTGTTGGCCAGTGAAATCTGTCCTCTGATGATAATTCCCTATCAATAAATGCGAGAAAAATCACATCAAATACTGCAAATGCTGCCGACTGGGAAAACGACTGCTAGCTGCTGGTCTGAGTCCTAAACAGGCTGTTTATTAGCTGCCAAATCCTGTGTTAACTTTGGATTAGCCATGTCCATGTGGCATGCACATGACAGTGTGTGTGACATATACATACATACGCTGGAAGGGGGTCCCTTCATGTAGGCAAGAGCAATCCTAGATTTATGATACCAGTCTCTAGCTGGCTGGTAGGCTCCTCCCCACTTGAGCTGGTGGCCTGCACATGTTCTCGTGATGCTCACATGGCAGAGGCTAAATCGGCTATCTGCATTTGTTCTTACTTGCTGAAATCGAAGTATGGATACTGGCAAGGCTTCTCAAGTTAATTATTGATTGCCCACATAGTCCAAGGTTACAGCTAGCTCACGACCACCATAAGATGTGAAGTTCCTTTATGTTTTCTAAGGTGACCTATGGTTCATTGGATGGATCCTTCTAAAAGGTTTTAATTTTTCGACCATGCTCGCATGTTCTTCTGAGTAAAACAAAATGTGTATTGTGGCTGTTGGAATCCTGCATGCATTAATTCAGGTAAATAGAGAGCCAAAATGAGGAGCTTGACTTACACATTTAGGCTTGTGGGGAGTTTCGTTGGTTTAGACATGCTATGCATTTTTGAGAATATGAAAGAGCTTAACAAGGATTTTCTTACGAGGCTTTCTTAGGAGGCTAGATGATGCAGTGTACTGATATTCTTGCATTTGGAACAGCTTGGAAATTGGGGACTTCTGGACAGTCAGCAAGCATCTGCCTTCGAGCTTAGATTTGTCATTTCTGGTACAGGAAGACGACAGGTAATGTTGGTGTGTGTGAGATGTTAACTCAATTATTTAGGTCCACTGAGAGTTTCCTTTGTTTTTGTGTCAGAATGTATAACTGAGATACTTTGTTTATATTTCCGGCTTCTGTCTGCCTGCCTGTACTCTTTTTGTGCTCACCCTCAGTCAATGGGTTTCAGACCTTCTGCAACTTCGTCATGTTCATCAAGATTCAAACATCCATTATTTCAGGAACTCTGGTCAACGGGTCGACTCAACGCTCGCTGAAGCTCCCGCCTCCCCTCTCCCTGCTCGCGATACTGCACTGCGCCTGTCGCCCCCCCCCCTGCCTGCTTGCCCCCCGTCTTCCCCTTGCTCCTTCCCCCCTCCGCCTTCCCTGCATTGCCCGCCACCTGTCATTTTAGCCCCCCCCCCCCCCCGCCTGCTTCCGCTGCTGCGCCCCCCCCCCCCCCCCCTTTTTGTTCCGCTTGCTGCCGCCGCCTTGCTCTGCTCGCCTTCCTCTCCTCGCGCCTCCCCCCTTGTCTTCGCCCCCCCCCCCCCCCCCCCCCCCCCTCCCCTCTGCAGCGCCTCATCCCCCCCCCTCTGCCAGCTCGCTTCCTCCCATCCCTCTTGCGCGCAGCCCCCGCCTTCCCCCTTTTTTTGGGTTTTTTTCTTTTTTTCTCCTTCGCCTTCTCCCACCCCCCCCCTCCTTCCTTTTTCTTGCTTCCGCCCCCCCTTGGGGTTTTGTTTTCCTTTTTCGCTCCGTACCCTGCCTCTCTGTGTGCAGCTCGGTTCCAGCAGGATCCCGCCTTCGCCTCGCCTTCGCTGCAGCTTCAGACTCTTATGGAGGCTCCTCCTGCCCCGCCTCAGAGGGACTCATCCGCAGCCCCCTCGCCCGCCCCTGAGGTCACCCCCATCAGGCTTTCTCTTTCGCCGGAAGAGGAAGCGAGCCTCACCGCAGAGATGGAACGCCTCCAGGCTCATTCCACCATCTGCCGTATAGTCGGCACTCGCCCCAGCAGAGGGGAGATCAGGGATCTTCTTCAGGCCCGCCTTCTTGCAGATGTGGGCAAGATCCTGGATGTACAGCTCCTGGGCCGGGGACATTGTCAGATCGAGTTCGAGGCCGCCTAGAGCGTTGCCAAGGTCCTTGCCATGAGTCCCCTTGACATCAGGGGTGCTCGGGCTTTCTTCAGACCTTGGCAGCATGGATTTGACCCAGCAGCGGCGGAGCAGGGAGAGCGCCTCTTCCATGTTACAGTTTGTTTCCCTGGTCTCCGGCGGGAGTATCTTCCGCTCCTCTCCAGGCTCAGAGCATTGGTGGGCTCGGTACTAGAGACGGGCCCCTCAGCAGCTTCAGTGGTGGCCAGAGCAGCTGGGCTACCTTCGGTCAGAGTGTTGGTGTCTGACATCTCCTCCCTTCCCAAGGTCATTCAGCTACCTAGGATAGGGGGGGGTGGATAGATCAGAGAGTGGAGTTCTCGGGGCTCCCGAACCAGTGCTTCATTTGCAGGCAGGTCGGTCACCTGGCCAAGGCCTGTCCTCGCAAGAGACCCCGACCCTCACCACAGCAGCAGGCTACTGATGGCCCGCCCACAGATTCGGCTCGGCAGGCTGCCTCCGGGACACCTGCTCAGGCCACAAAGACCTCGGAGTGGTAGCCTGGACAAGGGCGCCGCCGAGGGAGACAGCCACAGCAGCACGCCCAGAGACCGCTGCAGCAGCAGCCACAGTCTCAGCCTCACTGGGTCCCCGTGAGGAACATCTTTTCTCCCCTCCAGGAGGAGACCCCCGCGGCGACGTCTGAGGACCAGGAGATGCCAGCACCCCCACCTTCACCCCCCCCACCCCCGTCCCCTCCCACCGCCTCGCTTCCACCATCGCCTCCTCCCGTCTCCGCTCCGATTTCGGCAGCGGCTCCCTCTCCACCTCCCTCGCCTCCCCCTCCTCCCCCTCCGCCCGCCTCACCTTCCCGGGAGGCCCTGGCAGTTCCCTGGCGCTCACCTGCAGTCCGGAGAGCGCTGAGCACTGACCTCGCTCGAGCATCATAGAGGAGACCTATGCCAATTAGGGCTTCACGGATTTCATCTATCCGCAGTCGGCTGAGTCGCCTTGGCATTAGACAGCGCTCGGAGGCTTTTGATTATACCTTCACACGGCTTTTTGGAGCAGAGGGCCCCCATGAGCTAGCACCCATCCGAGTTCATGTAGTGATACCTCCGGCCCGCGGGGAGGAGGCACTAGACTCAGCGGTGGCCTTCTCGTTCCCTCTTATGTGGCCCTTGCGACCGGGAGTGGACTCTAGAGCTCGCTCTCAGCACTTTGAAGACTCAGGCAATTGAGTTTTCTCATCACATGAGCGATCTGGGGGTGACAGATGTGATAGGACGACTTTGGGAGTTGGCTCATTTTTTCTTGGATCCCGGGAGTGTGGATACCTCAGGGATTCGGCATTTGGTCGTGCGCACAGTGGCAGACTTGGCACGCAACCCTGGATATGTGTGTATACACGAGGTTGCTCTGTCAGAGCGGGAGGCAGTCGCCATGGGCCACAGCCACTGGCGCCTGATCCGGGATTCTTGCAGTACACCGGGTGGGCAGATTCGCAGCCGTTCGGATGGGGACTACTCTCCATCCAAGCCGCTTGCGAAGGCCCGCCGTACGGCTGAGACAGCATCCACCTCAGCAGGGCATCCATGAGGATCATCTCATGGAATGTACAGGGCCTTGGCGGAGCACACTTTATACGCTATCGTGGTTGCTTGAGGCAGGAGCTTCAGAGATGCGTGGTTGGTGGCAGCATTGATATTTTGATGATGCAGGAGCACCACTTGGGTGAGAGCAGGATCGGGAGATATGGTTCGGTGATGCCTGGTAGATGGGACACTTTTTGGTCTGCAGGGTTTGGTCCTTTGGGTGGATAGGGAGGAGTATGCATGGTCATTGCAGATGTATGGCGGCAGGCCATTGTGGATCGAGGGATCATTGTGCCTGGTAGAGCACAGTATGTCATTCTGAGGATGCATGATGAGCTATTGGGTGTACTCAACATCTATGCGCCCAATCATGCTAGTGCCAGAGCAGAGTTCTGGACTCAGGTTACAGATGCATTGCCAGAGGCCGCACATTGGTGGGTGGGGGGGGACTTCAACATGCTTGAGGACCCGGCAGATAGGGTGGGAGGCAGTCATGTTACAGTGCACGGCACGGAGCTTGCAGCTTGGGACCGGTTTTGCATGTCATTGAGGATCACCGATGCATGGCAGCATGGGGCTTTCTCCCGGTCTCAGGACAGTCTTAGTTTCTCTCGGTCGGATCGCCGGCAGGGAGGGACTAATCTATCACAGATTGATCACTTTTATGTGGGCGACTGGTTAGGGGAGCGAGGGGGCTCCGTCGGCATTCTCGCTGGCACCTCATTTTCAGATCATGCGCCAGTTATATTGACATTGGAGGAGGGGACACGGGAGCCCAGCTTGCAGTTGAGGATCCCAGAGAGGGTACTTACAGATCCCAGTCTCGCTGAGGACATTGAGAGGATCTGGCATGATAGTCAGTGCTCTGACCAGGATGCAGCGGGCCAGTGTGCCCAGGGACTCATTGATCTTAGCTCTTTTCTACACGCTGCAGTTTTGACACGACTGGGAGAGATTCGCGAGCGGGAGCAACGGCTGAGACGCAGCCTTGCTTCGCTACAGCGCCTTTAGGAGCAGCAGCCTGCATGTGAGTGGGTGGCGTCCCAGCTGAGCCAGGCACGCCAGGAGGTTAGAGAGGTAGAGGAGCAGAAACATGAGTTTTACTATCGTCGTCAGGCCTCTCAGTGGACGCAGCTTGGTGATAGAGTGACTGCAGAGTTTTTTGAGATCACTGGACCCCGTCATGCGCGAGCAGGAGTCCGCCAGCTTGGTAGACCGGATGGATCGGTAGCTACTGAGCTCGGGGAGATCAGAGCCATTGCCACTGCATTTTATAGTGACCTGCTTTCAGCGGAGCCAGCCACTGAGGATCGAGATGTTTGCAGACAGACTGTGTGGGCCCATGTGCATAGGAGGGTCACAGACCATATGCGTACAGTTCTAGGTGCGCCTTTGTCAGAGATTGAGCTTGCCGAGGCCTTGACGGTCCTGCCGCGACATAGTTGCCTAGGGGAGGACGGACTGACGCCGGCCTTTTTTATGCGCTATTGGGACCTTTTGGGGCCAGGCCTCCGCAGGGGCTTTCAGCATGTTTTGGACACTGGGGTGATGCCGCAGAGCTTTTCAGAGGGCTTGATCTATCTTATCCCCAAGGGGGAGGGAGTATCAGATGACATTCGGCATTGGAGGCCTATTACGATCCTCAATTATGTCTACAAGGTCTTAGCAAAGGCCTTGAGTTTGAGGATCCAGCCCTTTCTGGGGGAGTTGATTCATGCTACTCAAACAGGATTTGTCAAGGAGCGCAGTATCCTTGACAACATCTTTACTTTCTGGGAGGCGATGGCCCGAGCTAGATTTCTTGGCGAGGACTTGGTCGTGATGCTTCTCGATTTTGAGAAGGCATACGATAGAGTTGATTGGGGTTTCTTAGAGGGCACTATGCTTCGCCTAGGCTTTGAGCCAGGATGGATCAGAGGGGTGGCAGCTCTGTATTCCACAGCTCGCAGCCAGGTGTGCTGATTGCAGGAGGACGGGGGCCGAGTTTTGAGCTGACCAGATCAGTCCGTCAGGGGTGTCATCTCGTCCCTTTCCTTTTTCTCTTCTTTGCGGAGGCTATGAGTATGTATTTGACGGCAGAAGAGGTTGGTTTGAGAGGACTGCAGCTCCCAGTCCGGGGGGAGGACCTGCTTGATGCTGAGTTTGCAGACGACACGGGCTTATTTTTGCATGGCCATGAGGGCAATCTTATTCGGGCTGAGCAGTCGCTCCAGGTTTTTAGTGCAGCTTCGGGAGCATTGATCAATTGGCGCAAGACAGTGGCCTTTTGGATCAGTAGTGCTCCCACTCCGGCATGGAGCCCGGACCCCGGTTTTAGATGGATTCCTCCAGGCACAGGAGTGCGGTATTTGGGATGCCAGATTGGCCTAGATTTGTCACCTCAGCACCAGATTGCCCCGCTTCTTCTGAGCATTCGGAAGAAGCTATTGTATTGGAGTACAGCTCGACTATCCTTGGCTGGAAGGGTGGTGGTGGCAAATCAGGTGCTGTTAGCGACCATGTGGTACATTACGTCTTGCTAGATTTTCTCTAGCTCTTGCATCAGCCAGGTACAGAGGCTGATCAGGAACTTTCTGTGGTCTGGGCGGGACGGTCAGCCAGCTCGGGCGAAGGTTGCATGGGCAGTTATTACACTTCCACTGGCTCAGGGAGGTTTGGGCATTATAGATCTAGTCGATCAGAGTAGAGCCTTATTGGGGAAGCTTATTGTTCGGGGGTTGCTTCCAGGCGCTGAGCCTTGGAAAGAGCTCCTCTTGCAGCGGCTGCAGGCTCGGGCGCCCCCAGCAGGGGGTACTTGGGCACCAGAGATTCGCTGGATCTTCATAGAGATGAGGAGGACAGGCCTCAGTAGAGGATGGGAGGACAGATTTGCTTTGAGTATCCTGAGAGCTTGGGAGCTGCTGAGACCGGGGCTCTCTCAGCGACCTCCTTCTTGTGTTGAGGAGCGGGCCAGACAGCCGCTCATCTGGAGCCCAGCGGTTCGCACGGAGCAGGGTCATATGCTGGGTTCTCGGCCTCGTCTAGCCTGGGGACCTTTAGCGGCAGGCCCAGCTCGTAGTTTTGGAGACTGGCAGGCTTTCTGCAGTCTACCAGAGGAGATCCAGGTGGAGAGGCTGAGTCACTTCAGAGGGGGGTTGATTATGAGGGATGATATTCAGGAGGCACTCATAGAGGAGTGGTTCACGCCTCTCGAGCCAGTGGCCCCACGGTGGATGGGAGCCTTTACACAGTTGGAGATCCTGATTGCTGTCAGAGCTTGCACTGAGGATGGCAGATGCCACTACTATGAGATTCAGGATGGGGGCAGACTCGAGAGAGTGGAGGTGGAGTCGCCTTTGGTTGCAGAGTGCACCTTTCAGAGGATTCGGGTAGTGGCCGCCGCTTCTCGGAAGTGGCATATTGATCCCGACCCTGCTGATGTGCTCCCGGATTGGCGCATATGGGCATATGCAGCGCGCCCCTTGGCCCGGCTACAGTGGGACCCTGGGGAGTACGAGTGGCATGATCCTTATGCATCCCTTGAGGCCACAGAGATCACCTTTTTCCAGTATACTGTTCGGCTGGGGCGGCATATTTTGACGGCGAGGAGGACGGTTTCTCCAGCGGCAGCGGGGCATTGGCGACTACAGGGACTCTCACAGGAGTTCTTGGAGGATTTCTGGGCTCGGCTCTGGGCTAGTCGACAGGCCCGCAGGATCTCGACTTTTCAGTGGCTGGTCGCCCACAGGGGCTCAGCAGTTGGCACTTGGCTTGTTTACAGCGGTCTTCCGGCGGCCTGCGTCCGATGCGGCCACCCTATGGAGACACAGAGACATTGCCTTTGGGATTGCCCTCAGGCACAACAGATTTGGCTGCGGATGCTGCGTATTCTGGCCCCCCTCTCTCCAGAGGGTATGTTTACGTGGGGTGCCGCTGCTTGGTCGACTTCGTCAGGGCCTGCTATGGGCTATGAGATGGAGCAGGGCAGTCAGGCCATCAGATTTATTAGGGGCTAGCCTCGCCTGGTTCCGGCACCGGATTTCTCGTCCGCCAGCTGGACACAGGAGAGGGATTTACGATGGGAGCTCCTCAGCAGCCTCACCATCTGGTTCACCTGGAGGGCCCGGTGCTTTACGGCCTTTGAGGGGAGATTGGAGCCACCAGCAGAGACTGTACGGGGGATTTGGCAGGAGTTGATCCACACCCTGCGAGGACAGTACGACCGCATCCGGGGAGACTCGGATGAGGCGATCTTACGGCGCCAGGCCTTTCACACCACTTGGCGTTGTGGCCCTTTCTACACCTCACACACGGGATCCCCCCGTTGGCACTACAGGCCACCTGTTTGGCTCTTCCCCCCCCTATTGTATGATTTAGCTGCTCAGTTTTTTGTACTGATGCTTGTATTTTGCAGCACCTAGGGAGAGTCTCCCGGGCTGCCATGCTGTATTCGCTGCTCTGTCTCTCTTAGGAGCAGGAGAGATCTTTTGTAGCCCTACGGGCGTTTTTATATAACTAATGAAAGGATCTTTTCTCGGAAAAAAAAAAAAAAAACTTCGTCATGTTCATCAGTTGGCTGAAAAATGTTTGTGACCATCCATCACTTATACTATCCAACTTTTAACATATCTTTGACAACTCAGCAGTACTCAGTCACAAACTGACACATACCCACAGATTCGATATTGTTATACCTGCAGGAAGATAGACCATTTGGCAAAGCAATGATGGTGACACAGGGCAGGAAGGGGACATTGGAGGTAGGTGTCTGAGGGATAGCAAACAGCAGACAATGGTGTGAATGCTACTGGAGTGCATCAGGCAGCTTCTTCCCCCTGCCCAGGCAGAGCGACTTGCAGATCTCAGAGGGGGGAGGAACCTTCTCCTTGACATCAACTTTGCAGTAGCGGACTCCCCTAGCCTCAAACACAAAATGCCCTGCAAAAACGCCCATCGTGCAAAGCCCCCCACCCCCCCCCTCTTCCCCAAAACAAAATGGGCCGTAGAATTCAGATGTGGGACTGGAGGACGGTGAGGGTCTCTTGCTTGAGCTGATTTATTCCAGAGTCTCCTCTACTATTGCCACAATGGCTTCAGTGGCTCTGCGGACCTTGCAAAGTCACACTGATCAATGATGGGAGCTCATTAGCAGCATTGCTACCTGGCATGTCTGGCGGGTGTAGTGCAATGAAACCACGGAGGGCATAGGCACCCCACCGGCAGAGACGATTCACACTATCTGGATGGATCCACACCCTGTGGAGCGCTTGGAGTGCCTTATGAGTGATTTTTACAACACCCAGGAGCACCTCGTGGCCTTCCTTTGTACTTGGAGCCGAGGTGCTTTTCTCACCCGAGGAGTTGACAGTGTCACTCTAGGCATTACAGGCCCACAGTGTGGTTTCGTACACCTTCCCCTCCCCCCGGTCCCTTTTCTTCCTTCCTCCCCTGAGCCAGAGCTCGGTGCCATTGATAGTGGATTCTGGCGTGATTGTCCCGGCCGCACCCAATGGTTGATTGTTTGCATTGGGGAGACTCACCTTTGTCTCCTCAACATCTACGCCCCCAATGGGGCTGCCAACTTGCCAAGTGCACCTCCTCCTGACTCCACATTCGACAGGGGCTCCTTGTGGATGACACTCGGTGTATGTGAGGAGACTTGGAGGACCCTGAAGACCGGAAGGGAGGGAGCACTAACCCTACTGTTTCTGGATCTGAGTGCTCCACTTGGGAGAAGCTTCTCTTCCATATTTGAGGGCTCCTAGGACACTTGGCACCTGCCGGAGTTTGGTCGCATGCAGGGCAGCCTTCCCTTCTCCCGTTCAGTTCGACATGCTCAGAGGCCCACCCTCTCATGCTTGGACCACTTCTACGTGGGATGAGTGGGGCTGTGACAGAGGAGGGATGGTAGGCATCTTAGCCAGCACGACCTTCTTAGATCATGCCCCTATGCTTCTCACCTGAGCAGAGGCCAACTGCTCACATATGCACTAACATCATCTGCCTAACATTACTAATCTCGTCATGCTAACACATCAAGAAGGAAGGGCAAAATCAAGCTCCTACCAGCCCAGCGGTGGCTGACATATTTTCGTCTTATGTTTTACAGATTGCTAGCCAGCAGTCTGCATGGATTCCAGATTGCCTCCTTCAGGATCTAGTTGTTTCTGCCTGCATTGAGGAGATCCGGGCCTCCCACAATTTCTTCTCAAGGAGTGTTGCGATTTATCTTGATGCCGTATTATTCAAGATTAGTTCCTTTCTTCAGATGGCTGCTCAAGAGAGACTCAGGGCCTTCCAAGTGCAGGAGAGGAGTCTCCGCTGTAGCCTAGCCTCACTGCAGAGGTTTCAGGAGAAGACTCCGGAGAGCGCCTATGTTAGAGAGATACGCACACCGCTTTAGAGGGCTTGGAGGAGCTGAGGATTGAGTACAGATACCTGAGTATAGATACCATGCAAGAGCTTCGTTTTGGACCCAGGCTGGGGATCGGGTCTCCCAAGAGTTCTTTGCTGCTTCAAGACCTCACTTCCGTTGGGAAGGGGATCAGGGCTCTCTGCTGGCTGGATGGATCCATTGCCTTAGAGCCTCAGCAAGTCAGAGAGGTAGCCTCAGCCTTCAACTGGATTCCGATCAGAGAGAGGAGGCCTGCCAGCTAGTTTGGAGGCATATTCAGCCGTGTTTCAGAGTCCTTTAGGACTCACCTGGATTCCCCCTTCTGAGTCATGGAACTAGCTGAGGCGCTTCAGGCCCTCTTTGTTGGAATAATCAGAGTCTTAGTGGTGTGAAAGGTTAGTAAGTCTTGGTGTGAACACATTAGGTGTGAACCACCTCTTATTAAGAGATTAAAGGGCACCCTAGTGCCTATAAAAGCAAGGTCTTGGGTTGTATTTCATACTTGCCAAAGTAATGAGTATCACTTGAGTTCTTGCAATCTTGCTTCCTTGTGTCTATTGCAAGATCATATCTTTACACTATAGGGGATCATTGAGGAGGGGAGAGTTCACGGGCATCGGATATACTGCTGCTTTGTGGATTTCTGCAAAGCTTTTGATACTGTCCCATGGGCCAGACTGATGAGGAGACTGTAGGATATGGGAGTGCCAGCAGAGATGCTTTGGGGGATCATTACACTCTATGAGTCAGTCACAGGTAGAGTACGGGCTCAAGGAGGTGACTCAGAGATCATACACAACACTTTTGGGGTGAAGCAAGGCTGCCCCTTGTCTCCTACTCTATTTGGTCTATACATTGACGAGATCTCGGATTACATAGACAGACAGGGAGGACGAGGAGCACATTTAGCAGGAGTCCTGATACCTATCCTCTTGTATGCAGATGATATTGTTCTTATTTCTGATTCACCAGAGGGGCTGCAGAGGCATTTGGATGCATTACGGGCCTTTTGCGAGGACCGGGACCTCACTGTGAACCTTGGAAAGACCAAGGTCATGATCTTTAATACCTCCCCACAGCGGATAGGTGGATCTGCAGTACAGTTTACATACAGTGGAGTATGTTACCCTACCTTGGGATCACTTTTGTTGGACCTCAGTTGTGGATGCGGAAGGTGACCGAAGCTAGATTGATGAGGGGATATGCAGCCCTTGGCTTGCTAGAGAGGCAATGCTCACAGATACAGTTTCAAGAGCCGAGGACGAAGTTTTGGCTATTTGATACTCTGGTTACACTTGCACTACTGTATGGTGCCCCCATCTGAGGTCCTAGCTTATACCACAGGAGGAGAGAGAGGAGAGAGCCGGACGAGACGGATAGAGAGGAGGTATATGATGGTTGGAAGCTGAAGGAGAGGCCCCTAGTGGCGATGATCTCACACCTGATTAGGAGTAAGCCATCAGTGCCACATGAGATTTTGCGGGCAGAGATGGGGGCTGCACCGATAGTGCCAGAGGCTCTATTCCAGACAGTGACATACTGGCACAGGCTATGGGAGCTTCCACTAGATAGATACCCCCGGCTAGCCTTGGAGTCCTCGAGACGGTTGACACTCGAGGGAGATACATAGTGTTGGTATGCACAGGTAGGCACTTGGTTTGGCATGTACGGCATGTAGATGGAGGCACGCCCCCCGTTCCAGTACAACATGGAGGCCCCGTCATTTGTTCTTAGCCGCACATAGCGGAACAGGGTTATTAGGAAGGACATTGTTAGATTCGATACTGAGAGGACATGGAGTTCACCTAGTCGTCCACTGGGGACGAAGGTGGCCTTCTACAGAGATCACCTCCTATGCCTGATAGAGGATGGTTTCATCATCCGCCCACCCTACATGGACACACACCTATCTTTTGGGGTGAGATGTGCGATTGGCCAGATCCGCACCTCGGCCCGCTGAGAGTGGAGACTACCAGATATGGGCCCAAGGCGGACGCACCAGAGGATAGGATATGCCAGCTCTGTTAGCCCAAGGCGGACGCACCAGAGGATAGGATATGCCAGCTCTGTTACATAGAGCCCAAGACAGAGGATCATTACATATGCGGATGCCCTGTATACTATGAGATTCGGGGGAGGTTCCACTACCTCTTCCGAGCCGGGTTCGGACCACTTTCCAGGATCATGGACTTCCAGATCAGAGATGCGTGGGACTTTTTCTTCTAGAGCTCCGTAGACACAGGGAGTCCTTAGTGAGATCCAGATCAACTGCTTGCTCGAGGACCAGCACAGAGAGCTCTCACTGACTTCTTCCATACCAGCACTCCGAGGGCCGATCCACCCATCATACCCGGACCATAGGCTAGTGCAGGAGCTTGGCCGAGAGGTGTGACACTTGACAGAGCCCTTGAGTTATGCAGAGCTCGATGGCCCAAACCCCTTGGCCCTCGCCCACGATCACGCCACACAGGAGGATCCAGGTCATCATCTCCCATCATCGTAAGACCTTCTCATGCCGGCTCAGTTTTACCACCTTGAGCACCATGTCACAGTGGCCCATGAGGGATGTATTAGGGTGATATGAGAGGTCTTTGCTCATGTACCTAGATGAGATTTTATAGTTCTAGATTTTTTGTATCTTTCTTTATTAGTATTTTGTACCCAGGATGGTGTACCTCATGGATATAATGTAACCTTTTGGTCTCATAGGTCATTTTGACCTTTTGAAGACGTTAATACAACTTTCTTTCTCTCTCTCTGTTCGCCTTTGCTCATTTGGCCCTCGCCTGCACATTTCGCCTCTGGCCCTCGCCTGCCCATTTCGCCTCTGGCCCCCTTTCGCACATTTCGCCTGCCCATTTCGCCTCTGGCCTGCCTTTCGCACTGTTCGGCTTTGCTCATCTGGCCCTCGCCTGCACATTTCGCCTCTGGCCCTCACCTGCCCATTTCGCCTCTGGCCCCCTTTCGCACATTTCGCTTGCCCATTTCGCCTCTGGCCTGCCTTTCGCACTGTTTGCCTTTGCTCATCTGCCCATTTCGCCTCTGGCCCCCTTTCGCACATTTCGCCTGCCCATTTCGCCTCTGGCCTGCCTTTCGCACTGTTCGCCTTTGCTCATCTGCCCCCCTTTCCCCACCCACCCTTGCTCAGGCCCCCAAGGCAGTAACATAACTCTCTCTCTCTCTCTCTCTCTCTCCTCCCTGCCTATGGGAAGGACTGCAGAGTGATCTGGAGGAATGGCCCCGAGTCTCCAAGAGAAACTCGAGGCCCTCGAGATGGCAATGAAGGCACTAATCAAGGAGAACAAGAAGACATCCGATTCCAACCTCAATGAGGTGGAAAACAAACTACACCGGCACATCATAGCTCTCGAAGCACGGGTCACGAACCTCGAACAAGAGAACACGGCACTCAAGGAGGAGGTGAGTGCATTGAAAGTGGAAATGGTAGCCATCAAGAATACTGAGACGGAAGAAGGAGAGATCAATGACAACACTCTCACGGCCATCAAAGAAGAGATCTCCAAGGAGATCACAAAGGACATGGAGGGAAAGCTCGAAGCCAAGCAATCAGGATGGGTCGAGGTGGTGAAGAAGAACATCCGTAAAGAAGTGAGGGAAGAGACTCAAAGGGAAGAACACCAAATCATTCACACCACCATTGAGGAGGAGAAGATGAGGCATGCCCGCCGCCTCAACATTCGAGTCATAGGTATAGCCGAGACACCCGACTCCACTCCCGAGAAAGATGGACATCTTCTATGCATGAAGCTCGGCTACAAGGAAGAGCACCCTCTCCCCTTCACCAAAGCATGGAGAGCCGGGAAAGACTCAACACGGAAGCGAGCCCTCATCCTACAGTTTGCAGGAGAGATGGAGAGGGTCACCTTCATGAGGAAGAGGGTCATACTACGGGGTTTAGAGGGAGCTCCTATTTTCTTGGATGATGATCTCACGAGGATGCAGCTTGAGCATAGGAGAACTTGCATGCCACGAGTCTTACACGCGAGGAGAGAAGGCAAGAAGGCCTTCTATCAAGATGGTCGGGTCATCATTGATGGCCGGCCCATGGATTAGCGGTTTGGGGCCTATGGGACACAGACCAGGCCACTGACAGAGATACACATGGCAGTATGGAACTGTAATGGTTCACTATGGGTGCAGCCTGGACGACTGGAGCATGTTATGGTGGGGAGAGACATCATACTTCTGACAGAGACACATCAGAGCCCAGAGAGAGGGCTACCTCGAGTAGAGGGATTCCAGTGGGAGTCAGCATACAGGAGGACCACACGCCAAGGTACCTCGAGAGGGTTGGGGGGAGTAGCAGTCCTATGCAGACGCAGAGCAGCACGGATCCCCCGAGAGGAGAGGGTATGCAGATTGTGCAGAGAGGAGGTGGAGAGTGAGGAGCATTATGTATGCAAATGCAGAGCATATACAGCCATCAGAGAGAGATATCCCATTTTATTCAGAGAGCCACATTCCCTACGCCAGATCTTTGAGGCAGCAGACCAGCGCATACTGGGTAGATACATTCTAGACATACAGCGCCACAGAGAGACATTATTACAGGCTCAGACAGCTCCAGAGGGGGGGCGACACACACAGATTACTACATTTTTTCAGAGATCCATCCCCCTCCCAGCCCCCACACGGCAGGGAATTACTCTCCAGAGAACAGAGACGCTTAGAGCCCGCAGGAGACAGAGGACACTTGGCTTTCGGACACCACGCCTATACCAGAGAGAGATGACAGAGATCAGAGCTCAGTTTCACAGAGAGGGTGCGGAGCGACTGGCTCGCTTGAGAGCACACCCAGGCATGTTCTCCAGGGAGCTGTGGACACCCTCTTCACTGATGTATACCATTTTATACCCCCAGTATGGTACAGGATGGAGCTAGCTAGGTTGCATATCATGATTGTATACTCCATGCATATAGCTTTGCATTCTCCTAGTACTAGAGCTCCATCCCCTACACACCCAGATTCAGCTTTTTTTTGTTCAGTACTTTTTCATTTTGTTGGGATGACAGAGGATACCCCATACAGGTACTCCGATTTGTCTCATAGGCCGAGTTCGGTCTTTTGGAAGACGTTAATAAAATCGACCGATGAGAGACATCTTTGGATAGTGATGTGTATGATGCTTACCTTTGTTGCTGGAGTTTTCCTCCCAGGTGTTATCCATTAGGAGCTCCTAGTACCGTACTTTTCCTCACAGTTATTTCAGTTTCAGTTAGTTGTTTTTAGCTTTTCTTACACAGACATTGTATCAGATCCACCAATTGTTGTAACCTTTTTGGTCTCATAGGTCATTTTGGCCTTTTGAAGACGTTAATATATCATTTCATTTCATTTCTCTCTCTCTCTCTCTCTCTCTCTCTCTCTCCACCCCCCGCCATCTTTTCCGCCTGTGCATGCCTGTGCATGTGGTCTGCGCTCTGTCCGCCCCCCGCCATCCTTTTCGCCTGTGCATCTGGTCTGCACTCTGTCCGCCCCTTGTCATCCCGTTTCCGCCTGTGCTTGCCTGTGCATCTGGTGTGTGCTCTGTTCGCCCCCGCCATGCCGTTTCTGCCTGTACCTGCTATCTGCTCTGCGCGCCGCTCCTCTCGTTTCCGCGCCCGCCATCCGGTCTGTTTGTCCCCAGTAATGTAAATTGTCCCTACCCCGGACATATGGTTGATCCATCAACCAAAAGCCACTCCCACCCTTACCTCATCGTGCATCGGGATGGCTTCCGTGTTCTCCTGAGTCCTGGACTACAGCTTGAGGTAGGTGACTATGACAATGGTGCTCTATCTTGAAGACAGAGTGAACAAGATCGAAAAACAGGCTCGGAAGGCACTTTCAGACAAAAGAAGCTGATAGACAGGACTCTGAACCAGCATTAAAAGGAGATTCATGCTGTTAGGACTGAGATCCAAGGCAAAGACAACTGGGTAGAGGAAATGTACAAAGAGCTGCAAGATGAAATGCGACAAGAAATGGAAGCTTGGAAGGGCGCATGCCTGGCTGCATGCATGGAGAAATGTATGGAATTATGCAAGGAAGAGATGCAGAAGTATGGCAAAGAGGAAGGAGAGCTAGCCACACAAGAAGCCCTTGCTCTAGAGATTGCCCAATTGCGAGATGCCAATGCCAAACTTGAGGCAGAACTAGAGAAGGCTAAGGAGGCAATCACAGCAGAGGTTCAAGAGGCCAAATTAGGATTCCGAGAGGAGCATGTAGGCCTCCGAAAAGACATGGGAGAAACCAAAGAAGAGGTTGGAGAAACCTCCAAATGGGTTGAGGTTGTGAAAAAGCAAAGACAGTCCACACCCCAAATGCCACATCCATCATGATGGCCATGGTTGAGGAAGAGAAGCTTCGCCAATCTAGGGCTCTACATGTGCGAGTAAGAGGCTTGCAAGCGGGCAACTCACCAAAAGAGGACGGAGAGACTTTTTGCAAACAGATGGGCCTCACTGACACCCCTTTTGTAGATAAGGACTTGACGAGGGAGAGGCCTCTCCTCCTCAAGTTCAAAGATATGGCAATCCCATTTGGCTTTCTTGAAGAAGAGGGCCACTCTCCGAACCACCAAAATATACCTTGGAGATGACCTCGTCTCCCTAAAGGTGGAATATAGGAAAGCTGGGATAGTTCAAGCTATGGAAAGAAAATGGCCCGTTTATCGTGATGACGGAGTCATCATCACGGATAAACGCCCCACATGACGGTGCGGGGTCTGTGAGACCACAGATGCATTGAGGATGGGAGTATGGAATTGCAATGGAACTCTATGGTCAGACATAGGAGGCTTCACAGAGACTTACCCAGGTAGGGATATTATCTTCTACACAGAAATGCATCAGATAGGGATATTTTCTTCTACACAGAAACGCATCAAAGACATGAGAGAGGGCTACCCAAAGTGGAGGGTTACACATGGGAGTCAGCTTTCAGAGGACAAACACGCACCACTGGGGGGGGTGCGTGGCTCGGGAGGAGTGGTATGCTTGTTCCGCTCTCATTTGAGAGACATGCTCATAATGGTTAGACATGATGAGGAGGCTCGCTTTATGTGGATGCGATTAGCCAGACCTGGCTTGAGAGATACATATTGCAGTATGCCACTTCCCACCAGAGAAATCAGAATATGCATGCAGGTTGACAGAGAAAGGGAAGATCCATATGCGCCATTATTTGCAGACATTGCAAAGTTCTCCGAACAAGGAGAGTTCCTATTAGGAGACTTTAATGCAAGGACAAAAGGGGAACAAGTGCAAACATATGACTTCATGGGAGATGCCATTATGTTGTCAGAAATTGACTTGGCTGAGATGGCCCTCCAGAGGGCCAACTAGGATATGGGGAATGCAATACCATATGGTAGACACTTCTTGGAGATGGGGGACTATGCATGAGCTGGTTATATATAATGGGCTGTCCAGATGACCGTAGTCGGACAACCTTACATCTTTTCCGCACGGGCGAGGCAGTAGAACGGTGGATTACCTCATGGGGTCTCCCGCTCTTATACCGCACATCCTAGACTTCACCATTCCTCCTCCCCCCATACTAGCTAACCGCGCATTACTTTCTTTCACGATCTCATGCCCCACCATACCGCCCACACCCACACCCCCTGCCACCACCTTCACCCGGATTCATTTCCATCAGGATCTTGACCACATCTGATGACCACCTCTCCTGCCACATTTCACTCTTGACTTATCCCTCCCTATCTCCACCGGTACATCCCAGCTCTCCTCCATCATCCATGACTCTGCCCATGCCAGCTTCCCCTACATCACATGCTCCACAAGTTTGCCAGTGGGATCCCAACCCCATAATGGATGGTATGATGAAGAGTGCAAAACCACCAGGATTTGCCTCTTACGCGAGAGGGAACATGGGCTGATTTCAGCACATAAGATGCAATGCATCTTCCGTACACTCACTCGAAAGAAACGGGCATTTCTTGCCAGACAAGAACAAGAGTTACACCAGCTCTTTTTGAGGGAGGACAACTCAGAAGCTTGGTGCATTCTTGAAAAAAAAAAAGAGCACCTACACCCATCACAGATCCAACCTTTGGGAAGCCTATATACCCATCACAAAAACTCAGCTCGTTGGTCTCTATATAAAAATTATGTCCTCTTGGTTGGGGCACTGATGACGTGAGTAGGGATGTTGTAGCACCTAGTCCATGCTATGCATGAAGTTGATGATCTTATACTCCATGCTTTGAGATCCCGGGATACATACAGATACACATGTCACATGCTATGCTTATCACAATCGGCCAGCTCAGGGTATCCTCCCACTTCCTCAGAGTAGAGACTGCTAGAGCTGAGAATATCCCACATGAGGAGAGGACATGCACAATATGCATCACAGGAGCAGTAGAGGATGAGGCCCATTATATGTTCAGCTGCCCGGCTTACTATGAGATATAGGGGAGATTCCATTGCCTCTTCTGAGAGGGGTTCGGACCACTCACATGGGTCATACAATTCTAAGGTGCTTGGGCATGTACTTGATGGAGCTCAGACGACACAGGGATGTAGTGTTGAGGTAGCATGCTGAGAGAGCACCGGCTCCGACAGGATACCTCACAGAGAGCCATCACAGATTTCTTTGTGGTACACATATCCACATTGGAATCCACTGCCCACAATAGTTCCTCTACTACGACATCAGAGCCCACCACCCGTACCCATTCTCCAGCCCCACGCCCCATAGGAGTTCTTAGCGAGGGAGCTCGATCCATTCTGTGAGCCAAACGTCCCCGACCCAGAGCATCAAGACCCATCACCACACAGAGACAGATTTGTGAGGTTCTCCGCCGACATGACATGCTCCCATCACAAAGGCGTGACATTCACTTCACCATCAGATTGGTTTTGGCCGAGGCGGGTATCGTCAATAGCTGTTCACAGCATATCTCGCTCTACACGGGATCATCTGTTGATTACATGTAATATCAAATCTTTTCATTTCACTTTTTCTTTCAGTTTTCCATGGCTCAGTATATCCATGGTACCATTGTATTACTTTTGGTCTTATAGGCCCTTGGGGTCTTCCATAGACATTCTTTCTTTCTTTCTTTCTCACTCACTCCCTCTTGGACCTCGCCATGTTTCCAACATGGTATCAGAGCTAGGCTCCATTCCATGGTCATGCTTCATGTTCTCCCCTTCTGCGTTTTTTAGGGTTTTGGCTTTTTCAGCCTTCCATGAGCATCTATGCGTTTTTCTCTTCATGAGCCACCCCCTTTATATGTTGAATTTTTCTCCCTTCACATGCTGTGTTTTTAGGACCTATTACTTGCCATATGTTGTCCTGCACCCTATGGTTTTTTTATTTTTTAACACTCTGGCTATCATATTGTTTACCAGGCGCTAATTACTAACCCAAACATGCTCTGATTGTGACCAAATTTTGCAAGCATGTGGAGGTGGGTCCCCCCACATGCTATCATCGAGGGTCCTCTACACTAATCTACAACATGAAGACATTCTACAACATGAAGGCATACAAAGGAAACACTAATCTTCATTATGGCTGAGTCTGCCCTGCATCTCCGGAGGTTTGACAGAAACTTAGTACGAAGGGCTTTGTGTGGATATATGCTCTTATGTGTATATGTGTGTGTGTGTGTGGAGTGCGTGTGTGAGAGCATATCTTGATACAGAGATCTACACCCACTATTGGACACTGATGACGTTAGTGGGGATGTCGTAGTATCTAGTCTATACTAAGCATAATGGAGTTGATAGTTATATAGTCTTGTGGGTTGACTACCATGAGTATATAACATGCACATTCCTTAAAGGTGAATTTGGGCATGTTCCTAGATTCATCTAGGTATATACAAAGGCAACATGTGTGTTTTCATTAGCAATTTCTTTATCTACTTCATCAACATGTGCGTTACTATCAGATGACTCTTTAGTAAAATGTTCAATGGATCAATCTTTCTTTCAATGTTTTGCTTCCTTCAAGGAGGAGACACGAGCTGCACCAACAGGTGCTTCAACCTATGATGCTGAGACCCCACAAGCTTAAACCTATGCTTCTCTCATGGAGCCATCGGATCTTTCAGCGTTGATGCCTGTCTCAAGGCATATGTGTTCGGCATCGACACTCACGTCTTCATCGAACCGCCAAGCCACCTTGCGGTTCCATGCCCCAGAACTGTTGGTATGATGACGAATGCCGGGCCACACGCTCCCGGCTTAAGCATGAGGTACAGATTGGGCAAATCACAAAGCGCCAAGCGCAACAAATTTCTCAAAGGCTCACCCAACGCAAGAAACGCGAGTTCTATGCTCAAAAAGAGGATGAGTTATACGGACTTTTCTTAGGGCCGAACTGCAAAGAGGCTTGGAGGAAACTCTGAGATCATCGCCCTCCCACACCTATCACCTGCCCAGACACATGGCACTCCTATATGCACGCTCCCTCTATCATATCCCCCATTAGCCACCCCTACCCCCACAACCAGATTCCTGCCCCACCACCTCCACCTTCACAAAGGGCATGGTCCTCAAGGCCATTCGTAGACTACGCAATGGGCGAGCCCAGGATCATGAGGGACTCACTGCCGAGTACAAGCCAATGATACCGTGGCACCCCTACTAGCTTACATGTTCAATAGACCCCTTTGTGAAGGATTTCCACCCTCTTGGTCCACCAACACTATCACCCCCATCCTCAAAGCCGGAGATCCACTTGATCCTAATAACTGCAGGACGATCATGATTGGCCACACATTGGCCAAGCTTTATGGATCAGTGCTAGAGGCGGAGCTCAGTTCATTTGCAAAGAGCCAGGGATGCAGAGCCTCAGGACAGGCTGGCTTTCGAAAGAGCTACTCTACCCTTGACCACACGTTCATCCTCCGTGCCATCATCAAAGAGGGTAGAGCACGACAGCAGAGGATTTACTGCTGCTTTGTGGATTTCCGCAAAGCTTTTGATACTATACCCTGAGCCCGCCTCTTACACTGTCTACAAGAGATCGGAGTCCCATCTGACATGGTTTGGAGCATCATCGCTCTCTATGAGTCCGTCACCGGACGAGTGAGAGCCCCAGGATGTACATCACAGGAGATTTCCAGCACCATTGGGGTGAAATAGGGCTGCCCTCTATCACCCACTCTTTTCGGCCTCTTTATTGACGAGATCTCGAGCTTCATTGATGGATTAGGTGGGGTTGGTCCCACACTGGCAGGCATATTGATCCCCATACTACTTTATGCAGATGACATCGTCCTCCTCTCAAACGCAGCCGAAGGGCTTCAGAGACAGTTGGATGCCTTACATGACTTTTGCACTCAACGGGACCTCTCTGTTAACCTTGGTAAAACCAAGGTAATGGTCTTCAATACCTCCCGCCCCATCACATCCAAATTGAGCTTCACATATAGAGGGGATCCTATGGAGATTGTCTCATCCTATGTCTACCTTGGTGTCACTTTCAGTGGCCCATGCTTTACCATGCTTCCCGCAGCACATGCCAGAGTGACGCGGGGATATGCATCCTTGAGCTTACTTGAGCGGCAATGCTTCCAGGCACATTTCCAAGAGCCCGGGACGAAGGGCTGGCTTTTTGACACCCTCGTCACACCAGCCTTGATGTATGGAGCAGCTTTCTAGGGGCCAAATTTATCCGATGAGGATTGGCAGCAAGTTGAGAGGCCCCAGGTCATGATGTTCTCCCGTATGATCCGCAGCAAACCATCAATCCCACACCACATTATCCAGGCAGAGTTTGCTGTTGCCCCGAGGGTAGTGGAGGCACTCTTCCAGACAGTCACGTACCTTCATCGCATCAGTCACATGGATCCCCACAGGTACTCGAGGCTTGCCCTGGAGTCCTCTAGACAGCTAGCACTTGAGGTGCACTCTGGAGTACGGTATGCACTGGTTTCCACTTGGTTCTCAGTATACGGGCTCTGCATGGACCGCCTACCCCCCCTTCAATACAGTTCGGACTCCCCTTTTTTTCGGCTGTCTCACGAGGATACCAACCGGGTTATCCGGTCAGATCTTCTTAGCCTCTACACACATTGCACATGGATCACACCCCCCGAGCTCCCCACGAAGATGCACTTTTACAGAGACTAGTTCCTCACACTCACTTAGGATGGATTCATCCAGGAATCGGGCTACTCGAGTGTTCACATGTCCCATGCCATGCGGATTGCGATTGGCCAGATACGGGTTTCTTCCCACCCCTCAGAGTGGAGACAAGTAGAGTTGAGCGCATCTTCAGAGCCGGGAAGCTCGTACGGACACCCGGAGAGGAGAGGATCTGCCATCTATGCCACACAGAGGTTGAGATGGAGGAGCATTATGTATGCCGCTGTCCAGTATACTATGAGATCCGTGGGAGGTTTCACTGTCTATTTCGTGAGGGATTCGGTCCACTGTCTAGGATCATTGACTTCTAGGACCAGCGTTGCCTGGGCCTCTTCCTGCTTGAGCTCCGCAGACACAGGGACACCTTCTTGAGACAGGCCCCAGCCACCGTGCCCCCTCCCTCGGCAGCCAACCATCACCAGTTTCTTCCAGACCCAAGAGGTGGAGGAAACCGACATAGTGGATCTTGTGGACCCTCCACGAGTTGCTCTGGACCTACCTCGCCCGAGAGGAGTTACCTCGGACCGAGCCTCTGCACTCCAGCGTGCCTGACGACCCCCCCCTCCCCCCCCCCCCCCCCCTAGTGAGATAGCTATATTTATGTTTTCATTCTATTTTATTTTCCATTCCATGATGAGATATGCCATGGACATTATTGTACCACTTTGGTCTCATAGGCCCATTGGGTCTTTAGTAGACGCTTAATATATCTTTCTTTCTTTCTTTGTTTCTTTCTCTCTCTCAGTCTGAGAGGAGTTATCTCGGACCGAGCCTCTGCACTCCAGCATGCCCGAGGCCCTCGACCACCCCGTCGGCCATGGTCACCTCATCAGCTCAGATCCAGGACATGCTCCGTCGCCATCGAGCTACCTCTCCACGTGGCATAGGTGAGGGAGACCTTTCGGCCATACTCGTCAGCCCCATGCTTGACATTTTGGAGAGTGGTATACCATCTACTCGGAGCTGATGTTGCTCCCATGTTTTTATGTTCTTAGTATTCCATGACGAGTTTCCATGGACAGTTTTGTATCACCCCAGTGAGATAGCTATACTTATGTTTTCTTTCTGTTTTATTTTCCATTCCATGATGAGATATGGCATGGACATCATTGTATCACTTTGGTCTCATAGGCCCATTGGGTCTTTAGTAGACGCTTAATATCTCTCTCTCTCTCTCTCTCTCTCTTTCTTCCATATCCATGTGTATGCTTTGACACACCATGGCTTGATCTCTCCACCTCTCCTTCCACTCTCCCTCACTCCCTCCTGGACCTGGCCATGTTTCCAACACTCTTGTTCCGGAATGAAGTGCGTGAGAGGATGGCTTGCTGGTATCCCTCTTCCTTTGCTTTTGGGATCTCATGGGAACCAATATTCAGGCTGCTTTCAATGAGGTCATGGAGATAGGCTTGCTTCCCGAGTGCCTGATGAACCTAGGGTTGGATATGCCTCATCCAGAAAGAGGGTGGTGACTGCCTCAAGATCTGTAGTGGAGGCCGATCACTCATGGAGGGCAAGCATACAAGATCCTCACCAAGGCGATAAGCTACTGCCGTCAGCCACCATCACTCCCATACTTGACTTGATCCATGCCATACAGATGGGCTTTATTCGGGATTGTAGCATCCTGGATAACATCTTTACCTTTTGGGGAGGCAACTGCCGCCGCCGCTAAGCTTAGGGGGGAGGATGTTACATCTCGAACTAGATAGGGTTAGTTAACTCAGGGCTTGGGCGTACGGCTAAGCCCTAATGTTACGTCCAGAACTAGCTAGGCTTAGTTAACTCGGGGTTTGGGCATACGGCTAACCCCTATGTTAGTTCAGGACATAACAGAGGATCTTGCAGTTTTGCTTCTCGGCTTTGAGAAGGCCTATGATAGAGTGGATTTGCCCTTCTTGGAGGGGACTATGCGGAGGTTCGGATTCTTGCCTTCTTGGATTCGGAGGAGTAGCTTTGCTCTACTGAGGCACCCACAGCCAGGTTCTTATCCAAGGCAGCTGAGGAGAGTGTCATCCACCATCACGAGCATGTACGACGCCTTACTGAAAGGCGCGGTACTTATAGGACCACATAAGTTTGCATGAACAAGAGCAATTGATGTCGAAGATTTGTGTGTCACCTCCTTTGGAAAGGCGGCTTGGTGTTGCTTCCCTTGTAAACAAGAGGAACAATCAGAAGTTAGAGCCTTGATGGTCAGTAAACCTTCTCAACCAACCCATCCTTTGAAGCTCGCTATAGAAGCTGATAGCTCAAATGGCCAAACCGAGCATGCCAAAGAGCTGAAGAAGAACCAGTAGAGAGCAAAGCGGTCAACTTGTACAAGCCACTATCCTGGACTCCCTGAGCCAAGATGCTACCGGTCTCCTTATCACGAATAGTAATATTGTGAAGACAGAAGATCACCTCCGCAGCTTGAGCTGTAAGAGCACTCACTGACAAAAGGTTAAATGCCAAATGTGGAATGTACAGAACGTCAGAGAAGTACCTCGTCCTTGGAGGAGCAAAAGATGGGGATGGTGGCACGTCCGTGAACTGGCACGGAAGAAGAATCACCCAAAGTGATATTGCCTGTCTTGGCAGTAAAGTCCTCGAACCAATCCCGATGAGGTGTCATGTGAGCAGTAGCATCGCTATCCACAATCCAAGACTGACACTGAGAAGTCACAAGAGCCAGTACACGACGAGCACCGGCTAATAAAAGAATACCATCATCCTTCTTGGTCTCGGACACCGTTGTAGAGGTAGAGTCATTTTCTTCTTCATCCTGCTTCTTTTTGTAACATTGGGGTTGTTTATGACCCTTCTTGCCAGAGTAGTGATACTCCACATCCTTGTTTTTAGAAGATTTATTTTTGTCTTTGTTGTTGTCCTTGGAGTTCTTGTCAAAATCCCCTTTCCCTTTCTTCTGTCGATTCTTCCCTTTATCTCGAGTAGCCAAAGCTCCATCAGAACCACTAGAGGTGCCTGTCCACTCCTCAAAGCAAGACTCAATCTACATAATGAAGGGAAGAACTTCCTCCCAAGTGACTGGAACAGGACAAGGAGAAGAAACAAGAGACTGAAAGAAAGCATCAAACCTCTTTGGAAGCTTGGAGAGAAGTCAAATAGCCATATCCTCTGTAGAGATATCCTTGCCACCTACAACAAGCTCGTCCCAGAGATCTTTCATCTTCGTGATAAAAGCAGATAAAGGTGGAAAGGTAGAAATTGAAAGATTCATAAGTTGTTTTTCCAAAGCCAAAATCCGACCTGGAGACCTTATGTCCTCATAAAGATCTGCAAGTGCCCTCCAAACTTCACGTGCAGCATCTGCTGTACGCATGAACATTATCCACACATCCATCCAGAGAAAACTCTGAACCTAGAGCGATGATACCATGAAAGAGTGCACTAGAGTGTGCTGATTTGAGAAGTGCAAGAGAGAGAGAGAGAGAGATATGAAGCTAATAAGCTGAATATACTGCAATGAAAGCAATCCCGAGCAAGAGACACAATAATCTCATAATTGAAGGATACAAAAGGTGAGAGTGTATCAACACATGAACAACAAACAATGCATCACCCAACCTCGGAGAAATACCAAGAAAATGGGGAAAAATAAGGAGAAAGTAAGGGTGGCCAGCCCACAACCAAGGGCCATAAAAGGGATCAAATGTGGGCACAATACATGGGCAGAATATGGGGATGAATATGCTAACAGTTGGTGGGTGCTGTGATAAATGCTCATGACGGTTCTCTGACAGAACTGAATCCTCCTGGGCTCTGCCAACTAGGCGTGCATGCCGACGGTGCTCAGCCCTGGTGGTTGGTTGACAGTCTGGGTCCGGCCAACCGGCTGCCACTCTCCGGTAGCTGTGTCGTCTGCGGCCAGAACCTAGTGCTCCGCCATTTGAGAACCTGCCACTCTGTCTACTCCCTAGTGAGGATCTGAATGGGATACCGGGGGGAGGGGGGGGGGATTCTCCTGGACACACGTCAAGGGCAAGCTCTGGCTAGATGGCCCATCTACCTGCAAATGAAACATTGGCTTGGAAGGCCTGAATACTCTATAGCTGAAGGATGGGGTCTCCCTGGAGGCATGGGATAGATATAACATGGGGCATTGAATCCGGCGAGGAAACACAGATGCCGAGGGATGGAATCCCAGCTGCCCGTGCAAGGGTTGAGGCAGCTCTGGAGGGGGATCCCATCACTCTCCCAATGGCACCATCAGTCCCCGGGAGAAGCAGAAGGTATTCCTTCCTAAATCTTGGGAAGCAAACTGTCACTGAGAAGCCCGACACGCCAGCAAGTGGGTTAGACGCAGGGTCAAAGCCGTGTAGCCACTGCGCAAAGAAGGCGTGTGCTGTACGCAATGCAAGGGGGCTCAGCTGCATGACTCAGTCTGATGCCTCTGATGAGTCGAACTCCACTTGGTAGTAGCCACACCCCAAAGGGTGGATGTTTGTGATCTTTGCAGGCACGCCAATGAGGTTCACCTGCAAAAGATCCTTGAGTTGTCCGCGCGCGCGGGGCGACTACCAACAATTTTGCAAACTAGGGTGGAGGCCTCTAGTGCTGCAACAGTCGTGGCGAAGATTTGAAGGGCTGCTTCGGGAAAGGATAAACAAGCAATGACGGCCTTGGTCGGGGTTGACGGAGCGATTGCCATGGAAGCCTCCCGAGGGAAAAGACCAGAAAATGCAGAGGCTTGTTGAAAACACCCCAAAGAAACTGAAGAGACTTCCTGTGGGAAGAGGGAGGGGAAAGCAAGCATGGGGAGGGGGGTGAGAAACCGGAAGAAAGAGGAAGGAAAAGGGGGGGGGGGGAGGGGGGGGTGCAAACGGAAAAGAAAAGAGAAAGCAAGGGGGGGAGGTGGAAAAGGGAAAGGGGGCGGTTCTGAGAGAAGAGGGTAACGCGGGGCAGCAACGGGCAAGGGGGGGGGGGGGGTGCGCAGCGAGGCTGGCAGGAAGGGGCGTAGGGAAGGGGGAAGGCGGGTTGGGAGGGGGAGGGCGCAGGGGGCAGAGTAAGGAAAAGGGGGGGGGGGGGTTGGGGGCGGGCGCAGGGGCAGGGGCAGGGGCTGGGAGAGCTAGGGGGAGAGGTGATGAGCACCGCGAAAAGGAAGGGGGTGGGTGGGGGGGAGAGTTTCAGAGAGGCACATGACTTTTTTGATCTCGTTTTGGGAAACTCTTGTTGTTTTATCTCTTACTGTCTCTATCTCTGCTAAACATGCCATACTGCTTCTATTCAAGCCACAATAGCTAGCTAGCTTTCCTCTGTAAGCGCGGATGGCCAACAATAACTACACCACCGAGGACTTTTTTATAAAGGCCTCCTATTCATGCATTGTACAAGTCATTCAATTATCACCGTTTTCTTAACACAATATCTAGCCTCTATCACATTCTTCTGTACGCCTTTCAAGTTCCTGTCTGAGGAACACATCATCAAAGGAGAGCACCGTCTTTGGGAACATTACCTGACATCTGTCACATAGATCAGGTCTTAGATGCACTTGTTATGTCTGCTTATGCCATTTACATTGTAGTTTAGGAGAGATTTAGGCCATTTTGAACCCTAAATGATTTTTGGACAAGGCCATCTAGTGTACAGACAGGATGCACTAGGGTAGAAGTAGGTGCACGTGTGTGATAGGAGATTCGTGTGCCTGCAGTCAAAGGCCCATGACAATGTGAGAACAAATGAGCAAATCGAATATCAGACGCAATTGGCATGAAAGTCAGATGCAGGTTTGGGAATTTGAGGGGTTTCTACAGTTGTGGTAGGCCCGGGCAGGCCCTCAAGGGGGTAGTAGCTGATGAGACCGAACATGAACAGTAAAAAGGGCAGTCCGTCTTGGGGAAAAGAAGAACAGTCCTCTATTGCAGACCATCAAGATGACCAGCAGGGGCTGGGGCATGCTACAACATAGCTCCCGATGCCCTCCAGTTTCTGCATTTAGTGCTATAAAGAGCAGCAGTTGAAGACCAGATTTAGCTGGAACCAGCAGCAAATGGAGTCTATTTGCACGTCAGTTAATTCCCTTTCCCAAAATAAATATGTATACATTTTATTTTCTCTTCCTAGAGCAAAGAAAAGACAAGACTTGGAGGTAAAGGTCCTGTATTGGGTGTACTGAAATTGCCTCCCCTTCGTTATTGTGAAGCGATCCCAAGGATGTGCTTGTGTTTTGTGCAGGTAAGACATGTATCTAATGGGATGTATTTAATCTATATTTGAATGCCAGGCTGAGGGATTTTGGCCTGCTGAGGCGGTCATGGACATGCTGAAAAAAATTGATACGATGCAGTTGGAGCAAGGCAAAGCCCTGAAATCTCATCCAGAAATGAATTAAGCTGCTATTTCAAGGGGGAAAGTTTTGATGGACGGGGATCTTAATACAACTGACCTCAGACAAAAACTTACTAAAGATCAAAGCCAAGAGCAATGGTGCAATGCTTGAGAAAATCATGTAAAAGTCGACACACGAATTTTAGCTTGCTTTGGTATCAGGTGCGATCATTAAATCTTTTTTACTGTACAAATATGTCTTCAGACTTTTAATGCTGTGATATAGGAGGATGCATTTGTAGATTATGGCAACAAGCATCAACACATGCAAATGTGAGTTTCGGTTGTGCTGATCTGCATTATGCAGATTTTTGGAAGATCATGCG
The DNA here is from genome assembly GCF_041138505.1 of Cibotium barometz. Classification (NCBI taxonomy): domain Eukaryota; kingdom Viridiplantae; phylum Streptophyta; class Polypodiopsida; order Cyatheales; family Cibotiaceae; genus Cibotium; species Cibotium barometz. The sequence continues at coordinate 50,679,091 of NC_141068.1, forward strand.
TGCCTTAACCTTGATCTGTGGCAATTCCTGTTCACTGTAAGAATTTCTTTCCACTAAGGGCCTGTGACGTTCACACGAAGTGTACATTATTTTAGAGGCTTGGATCTATGTCATAGTCATAGGAAACAGCCGTTTCAGCCCCTAAAAACGCGTTTCTCCGTTTCAGGACCCCATCCGTTTCCATGGCGGTTTCTCGTTTCCCAAGTGATGTTGTCATAGGAAACGGCCATTTCCACCCCTATTAACTCGTTTCTCTGTTTCCATTCCTCAAACGTTTCCATTCCCGTTTCTCGTTTCTGGTGACTATGATCTATGCTCCTGAACAAGATCCTTGATTGACAGTGCTTTTTGATGTAAATGGTCAAAATGTGTGGTAACTATTATCTGTTTTCTAGGTTTTTTAAAATCATATTACTGTACATGAGGGTTGGTTGTTACTTTTCATTGTAACCGAGGGAGCAACATAGGGCAACTTATGGGTTTGTGTGTAACAGTTGCACTAGCTTGACTAGCCTACAAAAGAGATATAAATTTATTAATGCTTACATGGAAAATAGACCTTCCATACGTTGGTGGAGGGATATAAATGAAAAAAACACATAAGTTCATATTTATGCAAGGAGAACTGCATGTAAACCATTATGATGATTGTATTATTGCACCCTGACATGCAAAGGTCATGTAGATTGTGCCAATAATCCCCCCCCCCCCCAACACACACACACACACACACACACACACATATATATAAACCTTTATGATGATTGTATTATTCGCACCTTGACATGCAAAGGTCATGTAGATTGTGCCAATAATCAACCTCCCTCCCCCCCCCCCCCCCTCCTCTCACACACGCACATTTATATCATAATGGTTTACATGCAGTTCTCCTTGCCATTGTTGATTTGGGATAAAAAAACGATCGGCACATTCATGTCATCAACAATGGAACTGTTATGGAAAACTAGTTCTGATAAGTAGGCTTTGAGGCTACTTAAAATGGTGCATGTTGCAGCCCTAAAATGCATGGAGGACTGAATACTTTGAATGTGCATTACTATGTACTGGCTCGGAAAAGTACCATGATAATAACTTTTGTAGAACAAGGACAACCATGAGCACAGATGCTGGTTGCAATGTATACGTGTTACAAAGTCGATTCATTTGGGCATTGGAATCTTTCCTACTTGGATATCTTGGTAGGTGAGGTAAAAGGAAAAATCCTAGGGTGCTCTTACTCTTTCAGATTCCTTGAAGGTTGGAAGTCTGTGCTCATACATTTGGTTTGCATTGGGCACATGAGCCAATGCCTCTTGGAAACACATATATGCCATTGGTTGTGGCTGAGCCAAGAAAAGCTTATTTTTTAGTACGAAAAGAAATTTGTAAGGTGGGAGATGGCATATCGACTGAAGGTAGACCATTGACGTTTCCACAAGCACAAATACGATGCATTTGGGAGCCCATTACCGTTGTGTATGGAGGCTTTTCGTTGATTAGCTCTAGTAGGACATGGGAATATGTCTTATATATCGTTTAGGCAAAGACAAGATGATTGGTTGCTAAAAAACAGTTGGACTAGGTTATATTACATAGTTTAATGTGTATGGATTGATAGTGGCAAGGACATATCTATTATTTTTTCCACAGCCATGGATAAAGGGACATGCGGATAGGGTGTGGCATATGAATAAGTCCTTAGATTGGTAGAAAGGTAATTTGGGGAAGATATGATAAAACAAATTGTCTTTAAAAAGAAGGTTTTTTTATGGAGATGCCTCATAGGATTGGTCTCGCAAAGTGGAAAATTGTGGCTCCAAATTGTTTGCAGTGCCATCATCAAATGGAGAGTACTATTCATTTGCTATGGTTTTGTACTAACAGAAAGGAGTTTTTGAATCATCCATGTTCAAATATGACAATAAGATCCCTTGGAGTCACATTAGGAAAAATGTTTTGAATGTTTGGAAGATTTTCTTCCAGGTTGTAGGAATATGCTCTTCTCTTCGGGCAGATGAGATATTAGGCTATATAGACATTATGGTTGGATCGTAATTATGAGAGGTGTTTGCATGACAAGTATATTTATTTCCGTTGGATCATTATGTCAGTCATTGCATGATAGTTTTGCGCTGTAGTAGATTGATCAGCAAAACTACGAAGTGTTTTTTCACTACTTTTGGATGTACTTGAATGAGAGCCTCTTGTTTTGAGGTTTCTCCAATATAAGATAAAATAGTGGTTTTCACCAAAAGAAAAAGTGTATATATGTATGTATACATGTATGTGCATTATATGTATGTTTATATATATAAACATATGTACCTCTGTACACACATATATACATATACTTATACACATACATATATATGTATATATATTTATGTGTGTGTGTATATATGTATGTATGTGTGTGTATATGTGTATATATGTGTGTCTACAAAATATAGACATAAATATAAATATAAATATAAATAAATAAAGCATATGTAAATTATATATATATATATATATATATTTGTATACATGCATATATACATACATACATACATACATATATGTATGTATGTATGCATTATATATATATATACATATATATGTTTGTTTGCACACACACTTTAAGTCAAAAGCTTACCTTAGTCTTGCTAAAGCATGAGTTGTTGGGTTTTACATTAGAGTCACAAATTGGAACTTTTCTATGTGGGTACGTTTGTTATTTCGTGATGTCCTCGCTCCGGAATGCACCTTTGCGCAAGGGGTGAAGGGAGAGCTCTCTATGCCTAGATGACGGTGAAAAGAGATAGTCCATTGCCATGGTCCTCTTTAAAGACGAGGAATGAAGGGGAAGCTAATGCAAGATGATAACCTACTATAGACAAACCTATTCAAGCAAGCATCTATCTAGCATACATGAATCGAATAGCAGTATTGCAAAGGAATGATTGTGTATTGCAAAAATGACCTATATGCAAGTGACTAGTTCTCACACTAGGTAGACAAAATTAAAAAATAGCATGATTTCTATTACTAGTCTTTAATCAAGTATGTACACGAAAGTATAAGGTAAGCATCTATCTAGCATACATGAATCGAATTGTAGTATTGCGAAGGAATGATTGTGTATTGCAAATGACTTATATGCAAGTGACTAGTTCTCACACTAGGTCGACCAAATTAAAAAATAGTATAATTTCTATTACTAGTCTTTAATCAAGTATGTACACGAAGTCCTTATAATTTCGTGTTTGAAATTAGGTACAAGTTAAGGTCGTTTTATATGTTCCATGGTTGTCTTACAAATAGGTCAAGTTTTGTTTGAGTGGGTAAGATCAAAGCCCCTTACGTTAGGTCAAGGGCAGGTTGAAACCATGTCAATCTCTAAAGTGGTTAAAATACTCTCCCTCCTAATGGTGACAACGTCCTCATGTCAACCAAGTTGGTGTTGTTGTCAAGGTAGGAAGGTGTGGATGATCTAGGGTACGCCTTGAAGTTGGCATACGAGGTTAAGTGATATGGTTCGAGATTGAATCATAACCAAATGCAGGGTATGTTGGTGAGGAGCTTTGGGTAGCCTTAGTGGTAGGTAGCTTGTTGATGCGCATGAAGGGTAAAGGTGTTAAAGAAGTTCTTCATGCGAGGCTTCCTTTTGTTGTGGAAATGATTTGCATGGGTAGATGATAGTCTAGATTTTCTTAGCGTGACATGATATTATATCTTGAGCTCATAGGATGATGCCTAGTGATTGGGTTTCTTCTTGGTGGTGGGGTAAGGTTTTGTTGGGGTTGAATTAGAGTTGAAGCAAAAGTTGCATGCATTGAAGCTTATATGAGGTACATGCAAGAGCAATGGTTCGCTATGGCATGGGTTAGGTTTGCACTTACCATGGTCTCGCCATCTAGAGTTGTACTCGGAGTGTCAGTGTTGACAAGGTTAGTTGCAGTTGTATATATTTGTGTGTGCCGTGAAATGCGAGGTATGGAAAAAAAAGAAGTGCTCGTAGTGAAATATGTAGTTGACGTGCATGTGCAATGGGAAAAAGGTGTGTCCTTGTGTGTGTGCTCCACCAACTTAAAGATTTCACCAACTTAATTGCTTTCTTCGACATTTTCTAAACATCCCTTTTCATAGGGTGTCACAAGATACATGGTAGTTGTCTTTGTCCATAGTTGCAATGGAGCTGGGTCATCCTTGTGGCTCAAGGTATTTGGCGTTAGGGAGCATTGGGGATGGAGGCAATGTGGGTCAATGTGTTGTGGAGTCAAAGAAACTTCATGTGGATTTGAGGAGAGTCCAGGTGACAGGTCGTATCATGGACTAGGCTTGTGCCCACCATGGTCTCCTCATTTAGAAAAGTACATAGACAACTATCGACGATGTAGCTTAATGCAAGTGCTTGAGATATCACGGTCTATTGATATTGCTTTAAGCAAGATGGCTATAGCATTCTCATCAGGCACATGGGCTTTTACATACATAAGTTGGATGATAATGTTTTTTAACTTGTTTACATAATTGTATTTTTAGACTTATTTTAAAGTGCTTTGCTCGTGCTGCAAAGGTTTTCTCTAGAGTGTCCCAAGCTTTAAATGCAGTGTCACAATCATCAATGTAATGAATATAATTATCATCTAGTGGTGTAGTGATAATGATACCTAAGGCTTGTTTATCCCGTGCTTGATTTGCGGCTATGATAGCTTTAGTGGACACATCATCTTTCTCTTCTGTTAGTTTAACTAATGCCCAAAGATTTTTCTCTATGAGATGCTCTTTGATTTTGGTCTGCCAAGTGTGAAAACCTTGACCATTGAATTTGTCGGGGAACTTTGCGTTGGTAGCCATGATTAGGATAGATGCCATTTAAGGGTAGTCTTACCACTTAGATAAGAGGCTAGGGGTAGTGTCTATAAACCCTTTACAAGTTGTGGCACTCAAATGCTTTCAATTTTGAAAAATTATGTAAAATTGAGATTAATGCTTTAGTTAAGATGGATTTTTGTAAAAAATACAAAAAAGTCTCAAATTGATTTGTACCTTCTTTTTGACCTCTGCCAAGCTCTTCTTCTATTGTCGATTTCTGCTCTAATGCAAGCTCGAATCCAAGATGTCCCCTCTTTTTTTTAAAGATTTTTGTAGCATGTGGTTTTGATGATGGAGGCTCTTTCCAAGCCTTTTTAATAAGAGGCTTTTATCAAGACTTATCCTGAGGCTTGATTAAACCTTAATGCAATCTATGTGGCAAACCTTATTGCAATCTATGTGGAGGGTTGTGCAGCCGGCTGGTAGACCTAAGATTATACGAGCAGAGGGCTGCAAGTTGCGCGATCTTGTATGAAACTGCGAGAAATATGGAAAGCCAAGGTTTTGCCTTCAAGCAATTGAAGTGGTTTTGGCGGAGACGGCAGTACAGAGGTTGGCGGAGATTGTGTGTATCAGCGATGGTAGCACCAACCTTGCGGACGCTCATCTCTGCTGCTAGTAGCCGACTGAAGGTGGTAGAGGTAGTGAAAGCGGGCGAGGCACGCAGGTAATGATCGGCCTATAGACTGGTAAGACAATGAAAGCGCTGCGCAAGCTAAGGGCGCTGCAATGGCCGAGTTAGAAGAAAAATGAAAGTGGGCAAATGAAAGTTGATTGAAGGGGTTTCTACTACGTAAGCTAAAGAAGCTGCAATGGACACGGGTTAGAAGGCAGGCTATAGGTGCGATGACTTGGGTATAGCTAGTAGCGATTGGCGCTACTATAAAATGTAAAGGTAAAATGAAGAAGACCCAAAAGACACCCAACATGAAGAAGTTCCATTAGCTTACACCATTAAGACGGTCCTAGAAATGAAGACGCCACATGGAGATGGGCTAGCATTTGCTAGAAGGATCCAAAATATAAGGCTCCAAAAATTGAATGCAAAGGTTAAAATAAAGATCTATGCTCTGATACCATATTTTAAACTAAGGTGGGAATACAAGTGAGGCATTCATGATAAAAAAAGGATATGTTTGCATTCATACAAATGAGCTTGTACTACATAGAAGAGTGTGACGGAATGCCGAGTGTGACTTCCAAAATCCAGTGTCCACCATGTCTTCAAATGTAACATGCATGTAGGCTGGAAAACATCGTAATCGGTGATAGTACAACATCATTCCTCTGTCTGAAGGCCCTTGATTCATGTCGAACTTCAGGTGTTGTGCTTCAAAGCCATCATAGGTTTCTTTTGGTTGGTGTATTAGTACCATCAATAGTTTCTTTTGGTTGGTGTATTAGTACCATCAATAATTTCATAAACCTGACAAATGGCAGGATCAGGTATCCTTTGCCATGCTCTTATCCATGTCAGAATTTACTGTCTTTGTTCTTGAATATGGCCAAATGTTGTTGGTGTGAAGATAGGAAAGTTATAACAAACACGGGAGTCCCTATTTTTGGCCTCTTGGAATTCCAGTGGCGTCCACCGTCTCTTGATAGGCATGTACAATGGATCTACTCTCATTGTTGGTGGCGCGCTCATGTATACTCTGCTGTATTTTGAAACTGATAGAAACTCCTTCCTCCATGTGGGTTGGATTTCAAAATCTGTCATTTGTGGCTGTTCTTCATTAGTGATGATGGTGGCGTAACCACCTCTCGTGTGCACAGGATGTATCTTTCTCCATCTTCTATAATGTGACAATGTGAATTTCCAGCAAGTCAGCTAAATGAGGGTTGGCGAGCCTTGTGTGTTTTGCGACATTTGCCCACAATGTATCCTCTCCAGCCAAAGAGAGTAATTCTTCTAAGTCGGGACGTGGGCATGGAGAGGGTATGGTACATAATATTACCTTGTTGGTGTGTATGTAGAGTATGCTTCTGGCATGATCTGGCAGGTAGGGTCGAATGGAGCAATCTGCATGAGAACTTTGAACATGAGTTTTGGCTTTAAAAGCAGATTGCATACTCGAATATATTCCTCGTACTCTGCAGCTATCAAAGAATCCAAGACATTATTTTTAGTGAAAGGCGCAATATTATCATGTTGTGGAGTGAGATCACGTACCTCCTGAGGTTGCCGTGGTGGAGATGGGTTAGGTGCCAGTTCCTCCTCGGGGCGAGAGTGTTAGGGAAAAAATCTAACTCCGGAGGAGAGAAAGAAGAGTAAATACAGTCAGCTTGAGGAGTTAGTAGGTGGCACGCTAGGATAGGGATTGAGAAGCTTACTGGCTATATTAGAATATACAAGGTAAGTGGATTTTGAAACTGGAGAGGGTCCTTCTTCTTAACCTTGACCAGTGCTAGGGGGTGGGTGGCTAGACTTACGGGCTTTAAAAAAGTTTTGTATTTCAGGAATTTCTTCATTATCAATATCATGGTAGTTTATGTGAGTGGCGTCAAAATTATATGAGTGGTAGTTTATGTGAGTGGTAGTTTATGTGAGTGGCATCAAAATTATGTGAGTGGTAGTTTATGTGAGTGGCATCAAAATTATATCTTACATTGGTGAGCATAGCTTCTAAATGTTGTGGATATTAGTATAGAGTTTAAGGATACCGACAAGATGATATAATGTAGACTCACAGAGATTCAAATGTTGGTGAGTATTGTACACTTCCAGCCATGCAAGCATGACTAATTACCCATTGATAAGTATTTGCAACCACCTCGTAGTTGACTGGCGTCGGTATGTCATCTGGAACAAACAGGTCGAGTTTTTCGATACTGTTGTCTAGGATTTCTGAATTTTGGAGCACGCGATACCAACTATGGAGGTTTAGCACTATAGGATGCAAGGGGTAGAAGAAGATGTCCTGAGGGTTAGTTAATATAAGGTCACCCCTTAAAATACCCATGATGATTGTTGGGTCAGCATCGTGTTCAGTATTTTGTTTAATTAGTGTCAATTCACCTAGGCTTATATCTTTAGCTAAGTTTATATTATACTGAAGTAATGAGAGTGTTAGTGTAGATAAAAACAAAGTAAGAGTGTGAGGAGGGGCTCGAGGAGTTACTGGCAGCTGGTCCAACTCCGAGGCACGCTCAAGGAAGATACACAGATCATTGGTTGGCTCTGGGCGTTGATTCCTTTCTTGGGCCGCTAGCTGACGTACCAGATCATGCAGGCGAGAGTTGGCATTGTTGAGGTGGTTGGAGATGGTCGTTTCTTGGATCATCCTTTTAGTATCCATCTCTTCAAATCTCCTTGTTGCATCTTCTTGTGCTCGTCGGGCAGTGGCTTCCCTTTCTTGTGCTTCAGTAATTTGATTGAGCCTTTGTGCCGCCAATCTTTGAGTGTCTTATAGTTGCACTGTAAGCTGTGATATGGCCTCTTGATGCTCCAATTCATTCTTTTGTGCCTCTACCTGGTTTGCACTTATGGTTTTGTTGAGGGCTTTGATCTTTTCTCCATGTGCTTTGTTCGCTTGTTCTCTTTCTTGTTGCAGATTATGCACTCTTTCTTGCTCTGAGTTGGGCTGTCAGTTGCTCGATTTGTTGGTGGTGAAGCACATCTTCATTAGCCTTTGCACTGTTTTGGCACTCTTTGATTTGTCGGGCATGCAGAGTTGTGAGGTTCTATGTGTGCGATCTCTTTTTGAAGTTGATCTTTTGCTTGCTCCAGCTTTGCGTTTAAGTCAACATTTTCGTTGATCTTCTGTACAATTGTCTGGCTGAAGACGAGGTTATTACTTTCTAAGGAATTGTACCTCTGTTATTGTTTCTCTGCAGCCTTTAAACTCTTCATGATAACCTCCGTGTGAGTTGACTCTGCTGCCTCAAGGGTTGCCTTTACACTTTGTACTTGTGTATTTGCATCTTTCAGCTGCTTCCAGAGAGTGGCGTTCTTGTCATGTAACATGTGTGTTGCTAATAGGTAGCAACACCATACCTTTTACTCTTGTTCCCAGTTTATACTTGACTCAGCTTCCAATTCTTTAAGTGGATCGTGAAGGATCGCTTCTAGGCCTTCCATGGTTTCCTGGATGAATTGTTGATAATCCATGTCTTGGAAGGAGGCTAGCTGCTGGCGCAGGTGCGCTTTATCTTCCAACTTTTGCTTGGACTTGAAGGTTCTGGCGTTCGTTGTCTCTTACTTGACTCTTGGGGAGCCTCCAGTTCTTGTACTGTGATTGTTGCTTGTGCTACTACTTATCCATCCGCCGCAGCTTGGTTTCTCAGTGCTTGTTTTTCTCAGTTGCCTTTGTTGGTGTATCTGCTAGGCTTGAATCCTTGAGAGGAGAGAGGTTTTTAAAAATAAGATGTGTGGGACTTCTCAAAACTGTTGGCTTTCCGTATTCCGGAAAAACCATTGGAATTCTGAAATTTTTTGACGGTTCGTATTCTAAATGCGTTCGGAGTAAATTAATTTTTAAAAAAAAAAACTCAAAAATTAGACGAAGGTTATGTTAAATTTCGAGAAAATGTGGGGTTGGTGTTTGGCATGTGGTGTGTCCATTCGAGCGCCCGTGACTATTCAAATTTCTTTAAAAATATATTTTTTGATCCAAAAAATTAGAAAATTCATTAAAAATATAAATTTTTCATTAGATTTGAGAATTCTCGGGCGAAATTAGAAATTTCATGAACGACGCGATTCTTAGAAAAAATTAGAAATATTTTAGAAATTATTTTTAGAAATCTTAAAAATTGATATTTTCAAAGTATCAATGGTATTTTGGTAAATTAAATTGCTAATTTTTTTTGAAAAAATATAGGTTTGAAATGCCATAAGATAGGTTTGGTGAAATTCAAAATTATTATATTTTGAGATCCTAGAAAATTAGAAAAAAAATCATGATAATTTTTTTCTCAAGAATTTAATATTTTCGAGGGTTATTTAATATTGAAGTATGTTTTCTCGTGCTGACATTAGATAGATGTGGGTTATTCACATATTATTAATACGATTGTACCTCGTATTAGTAGTTATTTTTGTTTGGATTAATTCTAAACGATATTTTTATGATTTTTGACCTTTGTGTTTAGCCATTCTTATTGGACATGTTCCTTAATTTCTTCAATGATGGCTAACAAGACGTGAAACATAATGACGTGAATGTGCATGATGTGAAACTGTAGGGTGTGAAGAAACATAATGACGTGAATGTGCAGACGTGAAACAGTGGGACGTGAATTTGTGGTTGTGAAACTTAGTGGCGTGGCCTGCAGACATGAAATAGCAAGACATGAAACACAATGAGGTGAATGTGCATGACGTAAAACTGTGCGACATGAAACACAACCACGTGAAACAATGGGATGTGAATCAGTAGGACGTGATCCTATAGACGTGAAATAGCAGGGACTTGGCAGGGGTCGTTAATTTACAACTGTGTGCACATACATCTATTGAAAAACGACATGTATTGATTGCATACAATTGATTTATATCCAACACAAGATGACAGGCATTCGTTCATTCAATCGACTGATTTCAACGCAAGTAGACATATTTGGACACACACAATCAATTGATAACTCATAGAAAAAAGAGAAAAAAGGAAAGAAAAGACAAAAGAAAAAAGGTTAAGCTTCCACCTTGAATGGCTTGGGTAGGCGGTTGAATGGCTTGGGTAGGCGGTTGAATGCCAGTGCGTGATGAACGCAAATAGCTATCAGATGATGAAGACATGGCTCTCACATGATGCAAAGTGAGGAAAAAAGAAGAAAATTTGATTTTATAACAGAGTCGTCGGACAGGGTAGCTACGTTTAATGAAAAGCCACGTGTCATTGCATAATTGGCTATCGCAGTTTTTATTGTTTCACGGCGTGAAACTCTTTGCACTCTTTCATGGCGTGAAACGCTAAACAATGATTCACGACGTGAACGACTGTAGGGTAGTTCACGGTGTGAACCATTTTCTAGCAATTTCATGTGGAGTGTATAAGATCGAATTTTTATTTTTCGTGTTCAAACACTCACACATGCATATGATGATGGATTGCTTACCTTGTCCCTTTGATATTACCATGAAAACCAAGGGTTCACCTGGGTACTTTTGGGCATTTGCTGATGTAGTCTTTTTAGTTCTATGTGGGAGCTCCTTATTGTTGCTTCCATCTAACTAAACAATTTTGTTGCTGCGTCTGGTTGTGGATGGTTTTCATTTGGAACCTCTTTGCTTCTATCTTCACATTTCTTGTTCAATTCTATAGTCAGAGTAGGTATTGTTGTTACCTTGGTCATTCTTAATTCAGTTGGTTGAATTTTCTTTCTCCTCCACAGAAAAGTAGGTGTGGTGCTGGCTCGATCGGGGAGTTGATGCTGTAAGCCATCACATCTCTTTGTATATTGATTCGAATCTTTTATGGTTTTGGCCATGGACTTGGGTTTGGGTATCCATATTGCTGCATTGCCTTGATAGTAGCCTTGTGCTTGCGTGCAGTAGGTCCTTTCGGACCCATTGCTGACGATTGGCATGAGGCCTTTGCAAGTGCTTGGAGTTCTGCCACTTGGTAGGTGTTGGCAATGGCCAACTTTTGAATTGTGTTTTCCCCTGAGTCCTTTCATTACTCATTGTGTCCTTTCTCTCTGGTTGATCCTTAAGTTAATTTTTGAGCACCCATTTATGTGTACCCTTGTATTTTGGGTATTGTGCAAGCAAACTCAGCATAACGGTTGAAGGTTCTATTTTCTAAGGTGTTACCTCTGTAGTGCTTTGTTTCCCTTAATTTGTCGAGTTCCATAATGGTATGGACATGACCTTCTCACCAATGCTCAACGATGATGTTCTTTCTTCCCATTGGATATTGCACTTGTTGGCACAGATCCAGGATTGTCCTAGGATCATCTCTTTCTCCATTGTACCTGCAGGTATCACAAACACCTTCCCGACCAAGGAATTATTACTGATGAAAATATTAACATTTAAATATTCCTCGGCCTTTGTGGTTGGGTGCACACTATGAACTTGCGCATTCGTGGGTTCAAGGTGTGGTTTTTCTAAGGCTACCCAAGTATCATATGAGATCAGCCCTGTTTCTATTAATGAAATACTTGTTGCAACGCCCTTAGCTATTGTGAGTCCCAACTTGACTCGTGTTGGCTCAATGTTTAGATTCCCTTCGTCCTCAAGGGTTACGGATGCCATGTTGACATGTATTAGGCCTTTATGCATTTTAGCTTTTGACTTGCCTTAGCTTCCTCTTGCGCTTGCTGGATTTTTTCTTTTGCAAGCTATTTCTGTTGTTTTGAGAGGTGTTCCTGCAAGAGCATCTCTTGGGTCAATGGTCCAAAATATGTTTTTAGTTTACTCTCATTGACATAGCCCTCTATTTGGATGCCATCAATTGTTTCTATTCGAATAGACCCCTGAGGTGTGATTTTCGATACTCGGAATGGTCCCAGGCCCTTGGTATTTAAGTTTCTTTTTCCTGGTGTTTCCCACACCATACATGAGGACAAGATCCCTCGTTTTTAGTTCTTTTTGCATAGGGTTTTTATCAAACCAGTGTTTCCTGCATAACTTTTCGACCATGAGCCCATGTGATGCTATCAATCGGGTCTCATCCAGTTTTTCCAAGTCAATTAGTCTTTCAGCTAATGCATTCTCAATTAGACGCTCTTGTACGACAATATTTAAGCTGGGGAGTAGGTATTCCATGGGCATAACCGCTTCTTCAACACCATAAGCTAGACGAAAAGGAGTATATCTCGTCGTCTCGCTATCTTATATGATGTGCGGTAGGCCCAGAGAGTTGCTGTCAGCTTATGCTCCCAATCTATTCGATTTGCTTCTTCAAGATGGTACACAAAATCTTGTTGGTACTTTCTGCTTGACCATTGGCTTGTGGATAGTAAGGTGATGTTTTCAATGGATCACTAAGAATCCTACAAGTAAATGATTAATCATCTCATTGATAAAATGTGAACCACGATCACTCTCACTAATTCTAATGGGCAGTTGAACCTTGATATGATTTGCTCATATATAAATTTTATAGTTATTCGCTCATCAGCTTTCTTCGAAGCTCTAGCTTCCACCCACTTCGTGAAATAGTCCATCACGACGATTATGTACCGGGCTTGGGATGGATGTGCCGCTGGACTAATCGGCCCCACAAAATCTATCCCCCATTTCTCAAATGGTTGCCTTACGATGATGGGGGTCAGTGGCATCTTGTCTTTTTGTTGTGGAATAGCAAATCGTTGACATTCCTCGCATCTTTTTACGAACTCTATAGCGTCCTCGAATAACGTAGGCCACCAGAGTCCAGCTTGAAGCACTTTTCGAGCTCTAATTTATCCAGCAAAATGCTCACCTGCTATCCCTGAATGAGACTCTTCCAATATGGTTACGAATTCATCCTCTCGTACGCACCGTCTAAGCACATCGTCCTTGCCTAGCCTATATAGTTCTCCTGCAATCAATTGATATGGTGCTACAAGCTTGATAAGCCGCCGCATCTTATCTTTCTTCAAGGGCATGTCCTACGGAAAACCATAAGCTAGATACTCTAAGATCTCTTCGCTCCACTCAGGTACCATGTCCAACTTGAATAAACAAGCAATATCAGGAAGGTCATCATCGACACTAGTTGTTGGTTTCCCATTTGGAATTCTGGACAAGTGGTCGGCCAACACATGCTGTGTTCCCTTCCTTACTGTGAGACAGTAAAGTCAAATTCCAACAACAATAGTAGCCACAACGGGTGATTCTTCCCGTGGTGCAAGGTTTATTCACTAGATATAGTAAGGCTTGATGGTCTACAAAAAATATAAATTTGTTGGCCAAGAGATAATGTTGATATTTCTTGACGGCGTAGACCATGGCCAATTCTTCTCTCTGTAGTAGTGGTGTAGTTCACCTCTGCATTATTCAACTGACGACTAGCGAAGCAAACTGGATAGTCTAATTTGAACTCACTAGCACGTAACCAATAGAAAAATTTGATGCATTGATGTGTACATGAAATATGAGATCCCAATTGGGGGGTCGCAAAATAGGCACGCTTGCCAAGGCTTGCTTCAGACGATCATAAGCTTCTTGACACTCCTCAGTCCACTCAAAGATAATGAGAAGTTTGTACAAAGGTCTGGCTATCTCAACATAAAAAATGATGAAGCGTCGATAATACCCCACATGACCCATAAACCTTTGCACTCCTTTGTAGTTGGTAGGTGGTGGTAGCTCCAAGATCAGTTTGACCTTGTTATCATCAGTTGATATACCATTCTTTGAGACTGTGTCCCAATATCACACCATGCTTGACCTAGAACTGGCACTTCAAAGGGTTTAGTGATATATGATATAATCGGCAACGTTCAAACACTTTCGTCAAGCAGGCCAGATGATCTTCCCATCGAGAATGCGCACATAGATCATCAATGAATACCTCTAACCACTTTTGCAAGTAGTCCTTTAAAGCTGTGCACATCAACCGTTGAAAGGTTGCAGGGAAATTTGTGAGACTGAATGGCATAACCTTGTAAGCAAATGTCCCCCACATTGTATTGAAGGCTGTCTTATGTTGATCTTCTAGTGCTATGGACACCTGATTGTACCTAGAAAACCCATCCAAGAAGCTGTACGCTTCCCTCCCAGAGCCACTCTTTTCAAAACATGTTCGGTATAGGGTAATGGTGGGTAATGATTCTTTCGAGTGGCTGCATTTACTTTTTTAAGATCGACACATACTCTCAGTTTTCCATTCTTTTTAGGCACTATCACAATTGGTGACAACCAATCCGTATGTTCGATCTCATAGATAAAGTCCGCAAAAATGAGCTTATCAATTTCCTCCTTTACAATTGCTGCATACTTAGGATTCATCTGATATGGTTTCTGCATGGCTGGTCTCGAACCTTCCATGATTGAAATCGCATGTTGTACCACCTCCAGCGGTACCCCTTTCATTTCCTTGTAATTCTAGGCGAAACAATCCTTATATTCCTTGAGGAGAACAATGAGCTCTCCTTCCTCCCTATAGGAGTCAAATCTTTAGCAATGTATACGGGCCGTGCTTCTTCCCCTGGTCCCGCAATATCAACCTCCTTGACTTCTGTCGGGCCATCATATGATGTTGACAACCCCTCCTCTTTTACCCTAGTAGTTGTCAGCCGGACCACTCAAAACCGTATAGTTCTTGAAATGGTTGGGTACTGAAAGCAAGTCTGGTTTGTCCTCATTGTCGCTTTTGGCTTTTGCCATGATCTTCTTGGCCTCACACTCCGCCTCTGCTAAGGCCTTGTTACGTTTTTGGCGCCCTGCTTTTATAAGCTTGGGTGCATCGGTTTCTTGAAGGGAAATTTTCTCTTTGTGCCTCCGTTCCAATGATATTTTACTCAACTCCTCGCTCCATTCCTTTGAGAATTCATCATGTACTTTCATAGCTTCAAGGTATCTCAACCATTGGGCATTCGTAGGTCTGCTTCGTAGCATGGCGTTTCGTTGGGCTAGATACCATTTTTGTATCTGCCACCACCATCGTCTGAGGCATTGAGCACTAGTACGGCTTCTTGCCACAATACTTTCTGTACTTGATGTCTCCCCTCCTGTGTCTGCTAATTAACCATGCAGATAGAAGTCATGGGGATGATTCCAGATTCCAAATAATGGGTTCCCCTAGGCTGTATTACATCACTAGTAACCAACACATGCATCCAATTTTCACTGAAGTCTGGAGGAGGTAGTGACGCATACTTTCTCATTTCCTCCTCCTCCTTGGTTTCCCCCTTTGTAGGTTGGCATATTTATATGGATGTGGTTCGCTTCGTTTGTGATCGAATCATTACCAAACAATTGCCCTTCCATGGGGTGTGCTTTCCATGCTCTTAGATCAATCTTCAAGATTTGTGAATCCCTGTGTACATACACATGATCCAAGGCCCAATCATGCACTAATTTGGATTCCCTCATGAAAGGTCGTCCCAATATTATGTCATATGTATCAAGTTGGCGTAGGAAGTCCATGACCACAAATGTATGACGATAGCAAAACGTAAAAAGTTTGAATTTAACATTCTCCACAAGAGCCCAATGGG
The DNA here is from genome assembly GCF_041138505.1 of Cibotium barometz. NCBI lineage: Eukaryota > Viridiplantae > Streptophyta > Polypodiopsida > Cyatheales > Cibotiaceae > Cibotium > Cibotium barometz. Next base: position 50,695,042 of record NC_141068.1, read on the forward strand.
TCTCGAAGATGTTCCATTAGCCATTTTAATGATTAAATATGCTTTTTTTAGATCATGTTTTTCCCAGTAGTTCTTGAAGAACCGTAGCAGTAGGAGTTGCTCTATTACTTGAATCCAAGTGGATTCTAACATAGAATTCTCTATGCTCCTCATCTTCAACCCTTCTAAATGTTTCGATTTCATTTACATTGAAGTACTCCATTAAATTAGCATAGAATTCTCTATGTTAGAATCCAAGTGGATTCTAACATAGAATTCTCTATGCTCCTCATCTTCAACCCTTCTAAATGTTTCAATTTCATTTACATTGAAGTACTCCATTAAATTAGCATAGAATTCTATGTTAGAATCCAAGTGGATTCTAACATACAATTCTCTATGCTCCTTATCTTCAACCCTTCTAAATGTTTCAATTTCATTTACATTGAAGTACTCCATTAAATTAGCATGAATTTATTTTCGAATGCTAGCCCTTGTTTACGACGACGAGATGCGTGTGTTACATCCAAAATTCGAAGAGCCAATGAACTTGGTTTGAGCTTAGGTATATACAGCTCCTAACCATCTTCAAACTCCTTTGAAAAAGAAAAAGAAAATACTAATTTTCTTTTTAAATTTATTATCTTATTACATTTATTCTACTTCAAGTGCCATTATCCTCATGTACGATCTTGGCATGTATATCACACATATGACCTACTCTCAAACAAGGATACACTCTAGCAAATTAGCAAACATGATGTAATTATTAGAGAGATTTATAATATACAAGGTGTCTAACAAATACAATCAAATTTACACTAATAAGTGATAATATCTCTCCATCTCTCACCTTTCTTTGCCGACAAAGGCATTACTCCAAAGAGAGAGAGAGAGAGAGAGAGAGAGAGAGAGAGAGAGAGAGAGCAAGAAAAAAACATAGAACTATAAAATATGTTGAGAAGATGAAGAAAGAAAGAGTCAGAGAATAAAATAGAAAGGGAGATATAAAGACTTCGAGAAAATAGGGAATTCATTAATATCTCCCGGAGAGTCAAAGCAAAAAATTTTGATACAAAATTTTCCTAGATAATGTAAGATCCCTGTCCCCACCGCGCAACAAATTCAGGGGTGCTAGCAGCGGAAGTAGCATTTCTTGCGCGGAGCAGGGTCCCACACTCGGGGCCTCACCCACGGATATCCGGACAAGAGACTAATCCATCGGTTTTTCCAAAACCGAACCCAAAAAAACTTTCTTTGCCCGAAAAGCACGGGCGATTCCACCAAGATAACTTTTCCCTAATGTAGTCAAAAGCCATAACTAACTGAGCTCATCTGACTGAACCCGTAAGTCCCATAGTTAGATCAGGGAAAAAGACTGTACTTGGATCATAGAGACCAATGCTTTTTTCCTCATTGAGAGGCACAGCCGTTGATTCTTTTCCATAGAACAATTTTTGTCCGAAATTTACTTCATCTATCGAAGTAAACAGAAATTGAGTCTCAATTTACGGATCCATCAGTCCAGCCTAACCCCATCCAATCCCATGGGTTAGCCAACCACCCAACCACTGTAGTGATGGGATCCAATTGGGAATTTGGTTAGGTTTTGTGTCGGGTACCAGGGAAAAGAGTTCCCAGCTCCCTAGCCGGATGTTCATGCAAACATAAAACTAGTCACACCACTTACACACCCAATATGAAATTGCCTTTTTCTGAGCATCAGCTATCTTTAAAACAATCCTTTAATGAAACCATTGTGTCACTGATCACAATCCTCAAAATCTTTAGTTGACTCCTTATTTCTAATCATTCCTTCATCGTTGACTTATGGCATCATTGGCAACCAGAACGCTCACCACCTGTTCACACAGGGACCTTTTCGATAGTTCCTAGCTCATAGTAACCGGTAATATATTCACATAACAAAATGGAATCTCCGTGGAAGATCAGCAAGATCAATCAACAGATCCATATAAAAGAGTCATGGACTCATCCGTTGAGGACCAGCAAGGTCAATCAACCAGATCTATGCCCGATTTCAGAAAACAACTCTTACTCCTTGATTCAATATCTTCCACGACGCACGAGTGGGTATCTTCGGTGACCCAGAGCCCACCAAGCATCGTATGGTAAAAAAAATCTTTTATGCATACAATCATTTATGATGAAAATCTCTCTTTTAATATAAAAGAAATTCTTTTATCCAGCTATTTATGCATAAAAATCATTTATGATGAAAATCACACTTTTAATATAAAAGATATCTTTTATGCATACAAATCATTTATGATGAAAATCACTCTTTTAATATAAAAGAATTTCTTTTATGCATCCATTTATGCATAAAATCATTTATGATGAATATAACACTTTTATAATCAAATTAACAATTTTAATATGCTTCCTTCTATGCATAGAATTTAATTCTAAAGAAAGTAACACTTTTTTTAATAAAATATTTTTAGTATGCATTTTTCTATACCTAGGATGAAAAATAACACTTTAAGAAAACATATACAATGGGAATTACTCTTTTTGAATAAAAAAAAGTAAAACTTATTTTACACAATTTTAGAAAATTTTGCCATAACCTCCTTTGTATGACTGACCATTTTTTAATTTTTAACTCTATAAAATTGATTAGAATTTCACTAAGAGTATTTAAATCATTCTAATGTAAAAATATTTTCTACTTATTTAAGAGTATATAAAATTTTTAACTCTATAAAATTAATTAGAATTTCACCAAGAGTATTTAAATCATTCTAATGTAAACATTTTCTACTTATTTAAGAGAAACATGATGAAAAACTTGATTTTATCCATTAATCGTTCATCTAGGATAAAGAATGGTTAGATTTACTAAAAAAGAGAGGGGAATGCCTTTTTTTCAATGAGGCATAACATCATATTCATTTTAGAGAAGACGAAAATCATAAAAACCATAAAATGAAATAGAAAAGAGAAGAATCTCCAACTTACAAGGAGAATTTGAGAGCTTTCCTTTGGCTTGATGGTTTGAGGGATCTACTCTTGTTTGGAACAAGAGTGGCTACCAATCTTTAGAAGAGGGAAAGGTCAAAAACTAATGAATTATGAGTAAATTCATAGTTTTTGGCTCTTGGGAGAAGCAGGGTAACAGTGCAAAAAACACTGTTAAGCTTCAATAAGGGGGAGGCTTCTATTTATAGAAAAAATGAGCCTCTAACCAAGCAAACTGATTCTAGAATTTTCCAGATCAGTTTGGTCAATTTTTGACTATTTTTGGGTCAGTTTAGTCCATTTTTTGGATCTAGTTGAAATAGGAGAGAGGAGAGAAAAAAAAATCTCATTATTTGGGAGTTTAAAACTCTCCCACACATGTGAAATAGGCGCCTCCTTCATGAGGGGAATTCCCCCATACTGAGGTGTCAAAAATGCATCATTTCTTCTAAATATCTCTCTTTTTTAACTATTAACCTTGTCCTTAGTCAACTCTTCATCTTATGTGAGTATTTACTCATTTTTGGTTGATTTTTCTTTTATTCTTCTATTTATCTCCTCCCTACATTTGGATGAGTCTTATTGGTCCATAGGAACCTTAATTTAAAATTTCGACGAAAAAATCTTGACCCCTAGGATAAGGTCACTTGAACAGATTATACTTGATTTCTAATGCACCTTCTGAAAATCTTTTTGAACTTCTGTTTCAGGGGGAACTTATTTAAATACAAAGAGATATTTTTTCATCCAAAAATATCCAAAATATAAATAATCTCTCTCTAGAATATTTTCTCTCTCTAGGCCAAAACAGGTAGAAACAAGATCTTTTATATTTTTGAAGAGTGATTTGACTACAGGGAAAGATACTGGACATCCTGAGAGGCTGGGGAGGAATCTTACATTCTACCCTACTTAAAAAACGCGAGATGTCCTCATCTCGCTGGTGGTGGAGTATGATCTCTTTCATCTTCTTCTTCTTCTTCTTCCAACGTTACTGCCTTGGAAGTGGACGGCCGATTTGGGAACAACTTCCTTTGACTTTCCCTATTCTGAGGTGGAGGTCTTGCATTACTTTGGATTGAAACTGCAGGTTGGATAGAGGGTCTACCTCTGGGATTTCCCTAATTTTGGCAGATAGAACCCTGATTACTCTAGTACGGAAGGGGTTGGAGTCTGGAATCTTGATCCCTGATTTTCCTGCCCTGAAAACGTTGATCTAAAAGGAGTTGGGCAATCCATGCTGTGATGTCCACACCCTTGATAGCTATAGCATTTCACTCTCTTGTTCAAGGGTGGAACTTCTGAAGTTGAAATCCAGGGGATTGAGTTTTAGGAAAAGGACATTTCTTCCATTCTGGAACTTCCCATATCCTAGGTTTGACTCTGATATCTCGTAGGCGGAGGAAGGTTGGAATCATCTTCTGGGAATAAAAACCTTTTGAAAGGTGATGGTGCTGGCTTTGGCGGGACTTTGACATCAAAGGCTTTGGCAAAATCCTTCGCCATCCGAACTGCTTCGGCCATGGAAACTGGCTTGGCATTCTTTACCAAGATATTCAAAGGTTCGTTCAGTCCCCGAATGAACCTGGCCATCAGCTGTTCTTCATCCAGCGGAGGCGAGTATCTGAGGAGGAGGGCGAGTGCTTGGTGATATGCTTCAATAGTTCTACTCCCCTGGGTTAACTCTAAGAATTCGTTCATCTTTGTTTCTAAAAAGCCGGGAGGATTGAACCTCGTCCTTAGGTAAATTTTGAGATCAGTCCAGGTTTGGGTATTTCGATCGAGACGGTTTGTCTTGCAGTGGTTTCTCCATGCCACTCTAGCTGTCTCCACTATCTTTAGCCTTGCAAGAGCCATTTTGCTCTTCTCATTGTACCCGGTGACATCGAAGTATTCTTCCATTTATTCGATCCACTTCTCAACAGCCTCACCCAAGTTTTCCCCTTCACCCTTGAAAGGTCCAGGCTGCGAACTATGAAGAGTTTTACGAACATCTAGGTCGAGATCTTCTTCATTGAGTTAGGGGTTAACATTTCTACCTTGACGACCTCGATCCATGTTCCTATCAATACGAAAATTCTTATTATTAAGTCTCTTTATTTATGAATCATGATTCAATCCGATTTTTTATTCAATTGATTCCGGGGTTCTCTAAATAGGTCGGCTCTCCACAGAATCAAGGGATAAAGATACTCATATAGAACGCATTATCAGTTAATAATTCATTCAGAATATCTCATTCATATCTTTAATACAATAATGGTCCATTAGACTAATTTTTTCCATCGAGATTTCAATTTTTCAGATTTTTAATTTATCATCTCTTAACTTGATCCACTGGACAAAAGTTAACAGTAGCAATTTGCTAGCACAATCCACTAATCTCATAGTGATTGGCTGAAGTCATTAACGTCATTCCAGTTAAGAACATCATCACACGGTCCCATTCATCCTCATTGCGGTTTCGCTCAGCTTATTACATTTCAACCAAATTTTAGGTATCATCATTTTTCAATCAGAATCCAAATCAACTCATAAGTTCTCAACCACAATTTAAAAATCATATCAACCACATTCAAATTCATCATCTGGATAGCATTAATGCTTATAATTTCAAGTCTTAGATTTACTTGTATATACTGCTAGTAAAGAGTTACAGTTATACCCTCGGTATATACAGGTAGTCATGGTTCTTGGAACTATAAGGTAAATACTATCATGTCTAGGTCTCAAGCAAGTCAGGGATTCCATACAATTGCCGTACTTCCATCTGAAGACCCAATTACCAATTTACGAATTTCAGTTTGAATATCAAATTGTATAAATTCTATCACACAATTACAACCTTTTAGTGCTTCTTGATAAATTTTTGACATATTTGGCTTCTCGGTTGATCCTCATTAGCCAAATAGCTATGATACAAACTGTAAGATCCTTGTCCCCACCGCGCAACAAATTCAGGGGTGCTAGCAGCGGAAGTAGCACTTCTTGTGCGGGGCGGGGTCCCACACTCGGGGCCTTGCCCACCACGGATATCAAAACAAGAGACTAATCTATCGGTTTTTTCAAAACCAAACTCGAAAAAACTTCCTAAACTCGAAAAAAAGACTGTACTTGGATCATAAAGACCAACGCTTTTTTCCTCATTGAGAGGCACAGCCGTTGATTCTTTTCCATAGAACAATTTTTGTCTGGAATTTACTTCATCTATCGAACTAAACAGAAATTGAGTCTCAATTTACAGATCCATCAGTCCAGCCTAACCCCATCCACCAGTCCCATGGGTTAGCCAACCACCCAACCACTGTAGTGATGGGATCCAATTAGGAATTTGGTTCATCTATCGAACTAAACAGAAATTGAGTCTCAATTTACGGATCCATCAGTCCAGCCTAACCCCATCCAGTCCCATGGGTTAGCCAACCACCCAACCACTGTAGTGATGGGATCCAATTAGGAATTTGGTTAGGTTTTGTCCCAGGTACCAGGGAAAAGAGTTCCCAGTTCCCCTAGCCGGATGTTCATGCAAACATAAAACTAGTCACACCACTTACACACCCAATATGAAATTGCCTTTTTCTCAACATCAGCTATCTTTAAAACAATCCTTTAATGAATTCATTGTGTCACTGATCACAATCCTCAAAATCTCTGGTTGAATCCTTATTTCCAATCATTCCTTCATCGGTGTACTTATGGCATCATTGGCAACCAGAACGCTCACCACGTGTTCACATAGGAGCCATTTCGATAGTTCCTAGCTCATAGTAACCGGCAATATATTTACATAACAAAATGGAATCTCCGTGGAAGATCAGCAAGATCAACCAACAGATCCATATAAAAGAGTCATGGACTCATCCGTTGAGGACTAGCAAGGTCAATCAACCAGATCCATGCTCGGTTTCAGAAAACAACTCTTAGTCCTTGATTCAATATCTTCCACGATGCACATGTGGGTATCTGCGATGACCCAGAGCCCGAGCACCGTATGGTCAGCACCCTCCAGGATCCTTCGCAGGGTCACCTAGCGCTTCACTCATAGGGCGCTTCCTTGATCCCTCATCCACCGTACCGGAAGCTCATCATTTAAATCGAACCGAGGCTGGTCAAGACCTCGGTCGACCATGCTACGCGAGACGTCCTCTGTTGACTCTCCATCAACTGTTTCAACTTTATCAGTTAGGTCTCCATGACCTTAATCACAAGACGATCAAAATGCTTCCCCAGCATTCTTAACATAAAACAATCATTTACAAACAGGTCACAAATACAGTTTCTATAATGAACTCTCGTCTTTCCACATTATCCCTCATCAGTCCACATTACTTATTCCACATTCCATTCATGTGTACTCATTGTCATCCAAACGTATCATTTTTCATCTCATCACCTCAGATTCATTCACATCACATATCATTTATTCACATCCCAATTCACATGTTATCACATCTCATCCATTCACTCATATCGACATCACATCATTCCACATACACATTCGCATTCATTATTCTACATACACATCCACATTCGTACATCCACATCCATACATCCACTTCCACATCTGCATTCAGACATACACATCCATATCCACATCCACATTCATACATCCACATCTCCATTCACGTTCATACATCCACATCCACATTCACATCCACATTCATACATCCATATCCACATCCACATCCATACATCCATTTTCACATTCACATTCACATCCATACATCCATTTTCACATCCACATCCACATTCACATCCACATTCACATCCATATCCACATCCATACATCCATTTTCACATCCACATTCATACATCCATATCCACATCCACATTCATACATCCACATCCACATCCCCATTCACATTCATACATCCCACATCCACATCCACATCTACATTCATACATTCACACATCCCCATTCACATTCATACATCCACATCCACATCCACACATCCATACATCTATTTCGACATCCACATCTACATCAACCCACATTATTCACACATCAAACCACATCATCCATACATCAATCTACGTTAACCTACATCATTTACACGTCAAACCACATCATCCATACACATCTGATTCACATGCCATCATTCATTTACATCCCTTATCATTCATTCATATCACGATTCACATTCCTTCACATCTTATACCATTCATTTACATCCTAATTCACAGGACATCACATCCATTCATCCATTTTCATTTATCTGATTCATATCACTTCCATCCATCCATTTACATCTATCTGATTCCTATCACATCTCATCACATCTATTTATAGAATGTAAGAGAATTCTAATTTTTTGATATAAAGATTCTTTACGCATCTAATTAGGCATAAAGACAACTTTAGTAGGAATAACACTTTTATAAAAATCCTTTTATGCATCTATTTAGGCATAAATTTAATTTTAAGGAAAATAACACTTTCGAATTAAAAATAAACCTTTTATGCATTTTACTATGCACATAAATTTCATTTTAATGAGAATAACACTTTCAAAATAAAAAAAATCTTTTATGCATTTTACTATGGATAAATTTTATTTTAATGAGCACTTTTAAAATAAAAATAAATCTTTTATGCATCTATCTATGCATAAATTTAATTTTAATAAAATTAATACTTTCAAAATAAAAATAAATCTTTTATGCATCTTTCTATGCATAAATTCAATTTCAATAAAATTAATACTTTCAAAATAAAAATAAATCTTTTATGCATCTTTCTTTGCATAAAATCAAAATTGATGAAAATAACTCTTTTGAAATAAAAATAAAATTCTTTATGCATCTATTTATGCATAAAGTCAAAATTGATGAAAATAACTCTTTTGAATTAAAAATAAAATTCTTTATGCATTTATTTATGCATAAAATTAAAATTGATAAAAATAACTCTTTTGAATTAAAAATATATTTCTTTATGCATCTTTCTATGCATAAAATCAAAATTGATGAAAATAACTCTTTTGAATTAAAAATAAAATTCCTTATATATTTATTTATACATAAAATCAAAATTGATGAAAATAACTCTTTTGAAATAAAAATAGATTTCTTTATGCATCTTTCTATGCATAAAATCAAAATTGATGAAAATAACTCTTTTGAAATAAAAATAGATTTCTTTATGCATCTTTTTATGCATAAAATCAAAATTGATGAGAATAACACTTTTGGATTAAAATAAATTCTTCATGCATCTTTCCATACATAAATCCAATTTAGTAGGAATTACACTTTTAGAATAAAAGAATTTCTCTTATGCATCTAATTTATGCATAAAATCCATTTACGATGAAAATCACACTTTTAATATATAAAAAAAACTTTTATGCATACAAATCATTTATAATGAAAAGTAAACTTTTAATATAAAAAAATCTTTTATGCGTAAGTTCATGCATATAGTCATTTGTGATGAAAATCTCTTTTTTAATATAAAAGAATTTCTTTTATGCATCTATTTATGCATAAAAATCATTTATGATGAAAGTCACACTTTTAATATAAAAATATAAAAGATATCTTTTATGCATACAAATCATTTATGATGAAAATCACTCTTTTAATATAAAAGAATTTCTTTTATGCATAAAATTATTTATGATGAATATAATACTTTTATAATCAAATTAACAATTTCAATATGCTTCCTTCTATGCATAGAATTTATTCTAAATAAAGTAACACTTTTTTAATAAAATATTTTTAGTATGCATTTTTCTATACCTAGGATGAAAAATAACACTTTAAGAATACATACACGATGGGAATTACTCTTTTTGAATTAAAAAAAGAAAAACTTATTTTACACAATTTTAGAAAATTTTGCCATAACCTCCTTTGTATGGCTAACCATTGTTTAATTTTTAACCCTCTAAAATTAATTAGAATTTCACCAAGAGTATTTAAATCATTCTAATGTAAACATTTTCTACTTATTTAAGAGAAACATTATGAAAAACTTGATTTTATCCATTAATCATTCATCTAGGATAAAGAATGGTTGGATTTACTAAAGAAGAGAGGGGAATACCTTTTTTTCAATGAGGCATAACATCATATTCATTTTAGAGAAGACAAAAATCATAAAAACCATAAAATGAAATAGAAAAGAGAAGAATCTCCAACTCACAAGGAGAATTTGAGAGCTTTCCTTTAGCTTGATGGTTTGAGGGATCTCTTGTTTGAAACAAGACTGGCCACCAATCTTTAGAAGAGGGAAAGGTCAAAAACTAATGAATTATGAGTAAATTCACAGTTTTTAGCTCTTGGGAGAAGCAGGGTAACAGTGCAAAAAACACTATTAAGCTTCAACAAAGGGGGAGGCTTCTATTTATAGGAAAAATGAGCCTCTAACCAAGCAAACTGATTCTAGAATTTTCCAAATCAGTTTGGTCAATTTTTGATCGTTTTTTGGTCAGTTTAGTCTATTTTTTGGATCTAGTTGAAACAGGAGAGAGGAGAGATAAAAATATCCCATTATTTGGGAGTTTAAAACTCTCCCACACATGTGAAATAGGCGTCTCCTTCATGAGGGAAATTCCCCCATACTGAGGTAACAAAAATGCATCATTTCTTCTAAATATCTCTCTTTTTTAACTATTAACCTTGTCCTTAGTCAACTCTTCATCTTATGTGAATATCTACTCATTTTTGGAAGATTTTTCTTTTATTCTTCCATTTATCTCCTCCCTACATTTAGATGAATCTTATTGTTCCATAGGAACCTTAATTTAAAATTTCAAAAAAATCTTGACCCTAGGATAAGGCCTCTTGAACAGATTATACTTGATTTCTAATGTACCTTTTGAAAATCTTTTTGAACTTTTGTTTCGGGGGAACTTATTTAAATACAAAGAGATATTTTTCCATCCAAAAATATCTAAAATCTGAATAATCTCTTTCTAGAATATTTTCTCTCTCTAGGTCAAAACAGGTAGAAACAAGATCTTTTATATTTCTGAAGAGGGATTTGACTACAGGGGAAGATACTAGACATCCTGAGAGGATGGGGAGGAATCTTACATTCTACCCCACTTAAAAAACACGAGATGTCCTCATCTCGCACGTGGAGTACGATCTCTTTCATCTTCTTCTTCTTCTTCAATCACTTCCAGCGTTACTGCCTTGGAAGTGGACGGCTGATTTGGGAACAACTGTCTTTGAGTTCTCCCCTATTCTGAGGTGGAGGTCTTGCATTACTTTGGATTGAAACTGCAGGTTGGATAGAGGGTCTACCTCTGGGATTTTCCTAATTTTGGCAGATAGAACCCTGATTACTCTGTGTACGGAAGGGGTTGGAGTCTAGAATCTTGATCCCTGATTTTCTTGCCCTGAAAACGTTGATCCAAAAGGAGTTGGGCAATCCATGCTGCGATATCCAAACCCTTGATAGTTATAGCATTTCACTCTCTTGTTCGAGGGTGGAACTTCTCAAGTTGGAATCCAGGGGATTGAGTTTTGGGAAAAGGACATTTCTTCCATTCTGGAACTTCCCATATACCCTGATATCTTTTAGGCGGAGGAAGGTTGGAATCATCTTCTGGGAATAAAAACCTTTTGAAAGGTGATGGTGCTGGCTTTGGCGGGACTTTGACATCAAAGGCTTTGGCGAAATCCTTCGCCATCCGAACTGCTTCGGCCAAACTGGCTTGGCATTCTTCACCAAGATATTCAAAGGTTCGTTCAGTCCCTGAATGAACCTGGCCATCAGCTGTTCTTCATCCAGCGGAGGCGAGTATCTGAGGAGGAGGGCGAATGCTTGGTGATATGCTTCAATAGTTCTACTCCCCTGGGTTAACTCTAAGAATTCGTTCATCTTTGTTTCTAAAAAGCCGGGAGGACAGAACCTCGTCCTTAGGTAAATTTTGAGATCAGGTTTGGGTATTTTGGTCGAGACGGTTTGTCTCGTAGTGGTTTCTCCATGGAACTCTAGCTGTCTCCACTATCTTCAATCTTGCAAAAGCCATTTTGCTCTTCTCATTGTACCCGGTGACATCGAAGTATTCTTCCATTGATTCAATCCACTTCTCTATAGCCTCGCCCAAGTTTTCCCCTTCACCCTTGAAAGGTCAAGGCTGCAAACTATGAAGAGCTTTACGAACATCCAAGTCGAGCTCTTTTTCATCGAGTTGGGGGTTAACATTTCTACCACGACGACCTCGATCCATGTCCCTATCAATACGAAAATTCTTGTTAAGTCTCTTTATTTATGATTCAATTCGATTTTTGATTCAACTGATTCTGGGGTCCTCTAAATAGGTCGGCTCCCCACAGAATCAAGGGATAAAGATACTCATATAGAATGCATTATCAGTTAATAATTCATTCAGAATATCTCATTCATATCTTTAACACAATAATGGTCCATTAGACTTAGTTTTTCCATCTGAACAGTCCTCCATGGGAATATTAATTTTTCAGATTTTTAATTTATCATCCCTTAACTTGATCCACTGAAAAAAAGTTAACAGTAGCAATCTGCCAGGACAATCCACTAATCTCATAGTGATTGGCTGAAGTCATTAACGTCATTCTAGTTAAGAACATCATCACAGGGACTCGTCCCATTCATCCTCATTGCGGTTTTGCTCAGCTTATTACATTTTAACCAAATTTCAGGGATCATCATTTTTCAATCAGAATCCAAATCAACTCATTAGTTCTCAACCAGAATTTAAAAATCATATCAACCACATTCGAATTCATCATTTGGATAGCATTAATGCTTATAATTTCAAGTCTTAGATTTACTCGTATATACAACCAGTAAAGAGCTGTAGTTATACCCTCCGTATATACGGGTAGTCATGGTTCTTGGAACTATAAGGTAAATACCATCATGTCTAGGTCTCAAGCAAGTTAGGGATTCCATACAATTGCGGTACTTCCATCTGAAGACCCAATCACCAATTTATGAATTTTAGTTTGAATATCAAATTGTATGAATTTTATCACACAATTACAACCTTTTAGTGCTTCTTGATAAATTTTTGACATATTTGGCTTCTCGATTGATCCTCATTAGCCAAATAGCTCTGATACCAACTGTAAGATCCCTGTCCCCACCGCGCAACAAATTCAGGGGAGCGGAAGTAGCACTTCTTGCGCGGGGCAGGGTCCCACACTTGGGGCCTCACCCACGGATATCCGGACAAGAGACTAATCCATCGGTTTTTCTAAAACCGAACCCAAAAAAACTTCCTTTGCCTGGAAAGCACGGGCGATTCTACCAAGATAACTTTTCCCTAATGTAGTCAAAAGCCTTAACTAACTGAGCTCATCTGACCGAACTCGTAATAAGTCCCATAGTCAGATCAGAAAAAAAGACTGTAGTTGGATCATAGAGACCAATGCTTTTTTCCTCATTGAGAGGCACAACCATTGATTCTTTTCCATAGAACAAATTTTGTTCGGAATTTACTTCATCTATCAAACTAAACAGAAATTGAATCTCGATTTACGAATCCATCAGTCCAGCCTAACCCCATCCAGTCCCATAGGTTAGCCAACCACCCAACCACTGTAGTGATGGGACCCAATTAGGAATTTGGTTAGGTTTTATCCCGGGTACCAGGGAAAAGAGTTCCCAGGCCCCCTAGCCGGATGTTCATGCAAACATAACACTAGTCACACCACTTACACACCCCATATGAAATTGCCTTTTTCTCAGCATCAGCTATCTTTAAAACAATCCTTTAATAAAACCATTGTGTCACTGATCACAATCCTCAAAATCTGAATCCTTATTTCCAATCATTCCTTCATCGGTGTACTTATGGCATCATTGGCAACCAGAACGCTCACCACCTGTTCACACAGGGACCTTTTCGATAGTTCCTAGCTCATAATAACGGGCAATATATTCACATAACAAAATGGAATCTCCGTGGAAGATCAGCAAGATCAACCAACAGATCCATATAAAAGAGTCATGGACTCATCCGTTAAGGACCAGCAAGGTCAATCAACCAGATCCATGCCCGGTTTCAGAAAACAACTCTTACTCCTTGATTCAATATCTTTCACGACGCACGTGTGGGTATCTTTGGCGACCCAGAGCCCGAGCACCGTATGGTCAGCACCCTCTAGGATCCTTCGTAGGTCACCTAGCGCTTCACTCATAGGCCGCTTCCTTGGTCCCTCATCCACCGTACCGGAAGCTCACCATTTAAATGGAACCGAGGCTAGTCAAGACCTCGGTCGACCATGCTACGCGAGACGTCCTCTGTTGACTCTCCCCATCAGCTGTTGCAACTTTATCAGTTAGGTCTCCACGACCTTAATCCTCACAAGATGGTCAAAATGCTTCCCCAACATTCTTGACATAAAATAGTCATTTACAAACAGGTCACAAATACAGTTTCTATAATGAACTCTCGTCTTTCCACATTATCCCTCATCAGTCCACATTACTTATTCCACATTCCATTCATATGTGTACTCATTGTCATCCAAACATATCATTTTCCATCTCATCACCTCAGATTCATTCACATCACATATCATCCAATTCACATGTCATCACATCTCATCCATTCACTCATATCGACGTCACATCATTTCACATACACATTCGCATTCATTATTCTACATACACATCCACATTCGTACATCCACATCCATATATCCACTCCCACATCCGTATTCATACATACACATCCATATCCATATCCACATCCACAATCATACATTCACATCTCCATTCACATTCATACATCCACATCCACATTCACATCCACATCCACATCTACATTCATACATCCATATCCACATCCACATCCATACATCCATTTCCACATCCACATTCACATCCATACATCCATTTTCACATCCACATTCATACGTCCATATCCACATCCACATTCATACATCCACATCCCCATTCACATTCATACATCCACATCCCCATTCATACATCCACATCTACATCCACATCCACATCCACATCCACATCTACATTCATACATCCACACATTCCCATTCACATTCATACATCCATATCCACATCCACATCCATACATCCATTTCCACATCCACATCCACATCCACATCCATACATCCATTTCCACATCCACATCCATACATCCATTTCCACATCCACATCCACATCCACATCCATACATCCACATCCACATCCACATCCACATCTACATTCATACATCCACATCCACATTATCCATTCATCCATTTCCACATCCACATCCACATTCACATCCATACATCCATATCCACATCCACATTCATACATCCACATCTCCATTCACATTCATACATCCACATCCACATCTACATTCATACATCCACACAACCCCATTCACATTCATACATCCACATCCACATCCATACATCCACATCCACATCATCCATTCATCTATCTACATCAACCCACGTCATTCACACATCAAACCACATCATCCATACATCAATCTACATTAACCTACATCATTCACACGTCAAACCACATCATCCATTCACATCCGATTCACATGCCGTCATTCATTCACATCCCTTATCATTCATTCATATCACGATTCACATTCCTTCACATCCTATACCGTTCATTCACATCCTAATTCACAAGACATCACATCCATTCATCCATTTTCATTTATCTGATTCATATCACTTTCATCCATCCATTTACATCTATCTGATTCCTATCACATCTCATCACATCTATTTATAGAATGTAAGAGAATTCTAATTTTTTTGATATAAAGAATCTTTACGCATCTAATTAGGCATAAAGACAACTTTAGTAGGAATAACACTTTTATAAAAATCCTTTTATGCCATCTATTTAGTAGGAATAACACTTTTATAAAAATCCTTTTATGTATCTATTTAGGCATAAATTTAATTTTAAGAAAAATAACACTTTGGAACTATGCTTAAATTCCATTTTAATGAGAATAACACTTTCAAAAAAAAATCTTTTATGCATTTTACTATGCATAAATTCCATTTTAATGAGAATAACACTTTCAAAATAAAAATAAATCTTTTATGCATCTATCTATGCATAAATTCAATTTCAATGAAAATAATACTTTCGAAATAAAAATAAATCTTTTATGCATCTTTCTATGCATAAAATCAAAATTGATGAAAATAACTCTTTTGAATTAAAAATAAAATTCTTTATGCTGCATAAAGTCAAAATTGATGAAAATAACTCTTTTGAATTAAAAAAAAATTCTTTATGCATTTATTTATGCATAAAATCAAAATTGATGAAAATAACTCTTTTGAAATAAAAATAGATTTCCTTATGCATCTTTCTATGCATAGAATCAAAATTGATGAAAATAACTCTTTTGAAATAAAAATAAAATTCTTTATGCATTTATTTATGCATAAAATCAAAATTGATGAAAATAACTCTTTTGAAATAAAAATAGATTTCTTTATGCATCTTTCTATGCATAAAATCAAAATTGATGAAAATAACTCTTTTGAAACTTTATGCATCTTTCCATACATAAATCCAATTAAGTAGGAATTACACTTTTAGAATAAAAGAATTTCTCTTATGCATCTAATTTATGCATAAAATCCATTTATGATGAAAATCACACTTTTAATATAAAAATAAATCTTTTATGCATATGTTTATGCACACAAATCATTTATGATGAAAATCACACTTTTAATATAAAAAAAATCTTTTATGGTGCATAAGTTTATGCATACAATCATTTATGATGAAAATCTCTCTTTTAATATAAAAGAATTTCTTTTATGCATCCATTTATGCATAAAAATTATTTATGATGAAAATCACACTTTTTTAATATAAAAGATATCTTTTATGTATATGTTTATGCATACAAATCATTTATGATAAAAATCACTCTTTTAATATAAAAGAATTTCTTTTATGCATCCATTTATTTTTAAAAATTATTTATGATAAAAATCATACTTTTTTAATATAAAAGATATCTTTTATGCATATGTTTATGCATACAAATCATTTATGATGAAATTCACTCTTTTAATATAAAAGAATTTCTTTTATGCATTCATTTATGCATAAAATCATTTATGATGAATATAACACTTTTATAATCAAATTAACAATTTCAATATGCTTACTTCTATGCATAGAATTTAATTCTAAAGAAAGTAATACTTTTTTAATAAAATATTTTTAATATGCATTTTTCTATACCTAGGATGAAAAATAACACTTTAAGAATACATATACGATGAGAATTACTCTTTTTGAATTAAAAAAAAACCTATTTTACACAATTTTAGAAAATTTTACAATAACCTCCTTTGTATGGTTGACCATTTTTCAATTTGTATTTCTCTAAAATTAATTAGAATTTCACCAAGAGTATTTAAATCATTCTAATGTAAATATTTTCTACTTATTTAAGAGAAACATTATGAAAAACTTGATTTTATCCATTAATCATTCATCTAGGATAAAGAATGGTTGGATTTACTAAAGATTAGAGGGAAATGCCTTTTTTTCAATGAGGCATAACATCATATTCATTTTAGAGAAGACAAAAATCATAAAAACCATAAATCGAAATAGAAAAGAGAAGAATCTCCAACTTACAAGGAGAATTTGAGAGCTTTCCTTTGGCTTGATGGTTTGAGGGATCTACTCTTGTTTGAAACAAGAGTGGCCACCAATCTTTAGAAGAGGGAAAGGTCAAAAACTAATGAATTATGAGTAAATTCACAGTTTTTGGCTCTTGGGAGAAGCAGGGTAACAGTGCAAAAAATACTATTAAACTTCAACAAAGGGGGAGGCTTCTATTTATAGGAGAAAGTGAGCCTCTAACCAAGCAAACTGATTCTAGAATTTTCCAGATCAGTTTGGTCAATTTTTGACCATTTTTGGGTCAGTTTAGTCCACTTTTTGGATCTAGTTGAAACAGGAGAGAGGAGAGATAAAAATATCTCATTATTTGGGAGTTTAAAACTCTCCTACACATGTGAAATAGGCGCCTTCTTCATGAGGAAAATTCCCCCATACTGAGGTGTCAAAAATGTATCATTTCTTCTAAATATCTCTCTTTTTTAGCTATTAACCTTGTCCTTAGTCAACTCTTCATCTTATGTGAGTATTTACTCATTTTTGGGGGATTTTCCTTTTATTCTTCCATTTATCTCCTCCCTACATTTGGATGAATCTTATTGGTCCATAGGAACCTTAATTTAAAATTTCGAAAAAATCTCGACCCCTAGGATAAGGCCTCTTGAACAGATTATACTTGATTTCTAATGCACCTTCTGAAAATCTTTTTGAACTTCTATTCGGGGGAACTTATTTAAATACAAAGAGATATTTTTCCATCCAAAAATATCCAAAATCTGAATAATCTCTCTCTAGAATATTTTCTCTCTCTAGGTCAAAACAGGTAGAAACAAGATCTTTTATATTTTTGAAGAGGGATTTGACTACAGGGGAAGATACTGGACTTCCTGAGAGGCTGGGGAGGAATCTTAGAGATAAAAACATTATACTCTCACAAAATCTCTTGGCAACTATCCTGATTTCCAACATGCGGCTGATCTTTTTCATAATAGCATTGAGTCGATTAACATATATCTTTAGACTTAATACCTCTGAGTTTAATGCCGTACTTGTTCTTTTAATGAATTGGCTTGTTCTTTACATTCCCTAGTATATCCACTTAGATGCTCCCCAATTTCAACATGTAAATTTTCCATAAAAGAAATCATGTCTAATTGGTTGACCTCCATGCAACCACTGCTATAGAGAATGTGATGAAGATGATGTGTTATTTCATCTCTCATCATATCTCCCCTTTGAGTGCCACTTTCACGGACCTCATTCCAAATGATTTTTCTCAGTATGCTCGCATATGTCCACAATAGTCCGTAGCGCTTGGCTATCCTGATGGAGACCATATGGTGTTTTGCAGCATGGACATTTATCAACTCTGGTGGGATAGACAAAGCTACATCAGAATTGGAAGGTCCATATGCGTCCACTATAGCTTTTGAGCCGTTGTTATCGTTCGAGATCTCCATTTGTTGAAATCCAAATTGAACATCTTTAAACTTTGCAAAATCTCTTTATATCTTCATCAACATGTTTTATAACCCTATATACCAGCACTATATACATGTAGATACCTCCTGGTTGTAAAGAAGAAACAATGTATACTCTTAGCTAGCCCTATAATTTCCTCTCTAAAAGCCTAATATTAGTAACCATATAAAAGTTCTTTACTTTTCAAACACATTTCTCTGCTATTTAAAGGCTAATATAGTCAAAGTACTAAAATAATTTACATTTGAATATTTTCTTAAGTTATATATTCTCTCTCTAGAGCTTACTCTATAATCAAACGCAATGGTCTAATATTTGAAAAGTTTCTAGCTTAGCCAGCCTTGCCCCTAAGGTATTAAACACGCAAAAAAACATTATAACAAACATAGAGCTAAAAAACATGATGAGAGATAAAGAAAGAAAGAGCGAGAGAATAAAATAGAAAGGGAGATATAAAGACTTTGAGAAAAGAGTATACTCTTAGCGAGCCCTATAATTTCCTCTCTAAAAGCCTAATATTAGTAACCATAAAGAAGCTTTTTACTTTTCAAGCACATTTCTCTGCTGTTTAAACTTGGCTAATATAGTCAAAGTACTAATAATTTACATTTGGATATTCTCTTAGGGCATATATTCTCTCTCTAGAGATTACTCTACAATCAAACGCAATGGTCTAACAATTGAAAAGTTTCTAGCCTAGCCAGCCTTGCCACACTAAGGTATTAAACACTATTTATGTGCACACACTAAGGTATTAAACATGCAAAAAACATTATAACAAACATAGGACTAAAAAACATGTTGAGAGATAAAGAAAGAGAGAGCGAGAGAATAAAATAAAAAGGGAGATATAAAGACTTCGAGAAAATAGAGTCACTACAACACGTCGAGGACATAGCAGTGTTTATTTTGTTGGGATGTCGAGGATTTCGCTTGCTGCCTCTCGTCGCAGAGTGAAATAGCGTTGCCCAACAGCACTTACAATAATGAATAATCGTTGTTCCTCGATGCTAATATCAACAAAATTTTACTACTGTGAGTAGCTCATATAATAGTGAAATTTTGTTGCTATACAGTTCGAAAGAGCAGCGAAATTACGCTACTATTTTTGCTGCATGAAATTCGAAAGAGTTGTTGGCTGCTAAATTGAAAAAATACATGTCACATACACACAGGAAATGATTTATAGTTTAAAAAAAACATCCATTAGAACCCTTAGAGCCATGTTTTGAGAAAAAAAAGGGAATGACAAGCATCTATTTGCTCCTTTGAAAGCTCTTCTCTTATCCTTTCGTCTATTGATTGCATACTTGTATCTCCCAATAATGGGACTATTTAGAATGCAGAATGTATTCACCTTGTGGTGTAATGCTTCATCCACTCCTGGTTGCCTTCTTTTTCCCTGAGGCACATTAGTGATTAGTTGGTCATCCCCCTCATTTCTCCACAATCATGGCATGGAAGGATCTATGTGAGATAGATGTTTTGAGATATACACAAGAGACTCTTGCATCAACCATCCTTTTGCCATGCTTTCTTTTGGCCTTGCTCTTTGTCTCACAAAGTCCTTTAAGATTTTCATGACCGTTCAAGGAAAAACATCCATCGAACATGAACAAACCACACAATGCCATTCATTAACCAAATGCACCACAAGATGCAATTGGCTAATGAGAATTGTTCTAGGAAATTTGTCCTCAATCATACACACTGCCTCAATAGCATCATTGAGACGAGCCATCTGAATGGATGTAGGATCTATCTCCTTTAAGGATATCTACCTACATAGAAATCATGTGTATTATTTACCAATACATAACTTGTGAGCGCGTGAGAATACCAACTAAGCAATATAACTTAGTTAGTGAATTGAAGAGAAGATTCATACCTCACCAAGCTTTCCATTTTGTAAATAGCCTCTCTCACCTTCTTGTCTCCCCACAACCAACTATAGCAATTGGAAGAAAAAACTATGCATAGAAAAAATGGAAGTTAGTATATGAACCTACAAATTATGTACCACAAAGAGAAAATGAATAAGCAAATATTTATATACTTCTAATATCTTGTGCCAATCATGTGTCTTGAGGCCATATAATTGTTCCTCTCCTTTATTTTTTGTCTTTGTAAGGTACATTCAATGAATGCATTACTCCCGTTGGTGTATGAAAAGAGGCAATCACACTTTTCAACTTATTGTGCTCCTTCTTGGTTAATACCCATGGTGCCTTTGGTAGGACTATGTTGCCACTCTCACTTTCAATTGGCCATACACTTTGAAGGCGTCCAATGTTTTGTAAGTTATCCCTTGCATCCTTTGTATCTCTTTTACCAATTAAATAGTCTCAAATATTTGTTGCCATGTTCTTTAAGATATGCATGGGATCTAAGAGATGATTGATCTTCATGTCACACCAATATGGAAGTCAAAAGAAGATTGAGTGTCTAGACATCCAATTTGGTGGTGGATTGGGGGTGCTTCTCCATGTCTCAAACCAATCTCTACCTCTCATCACACGAATGGTGAGACATCATGTGGCACATACTTGGAATGTGAAGGAGGGAGAAATATATGATGTTTATCATACACCACCTTCTTAAGTGTAGAGGGTCTTTCCAAAACAAGTGATGGTCAACAAATCAGACATGCATGATGTTCGGAGGTTGCCAAACCTATTTTAAAATTTAGATGATTGAGATAAAGATATAACTTAAAGTTTAAATGTTAAAGCCTTATGCATATAAGGTTCAAGTAGGTACCTGATCACTCCAAGAACCCGGGATAGTCATGCATCGTCCAAAGCAAAACTCCTTGCACCTTTGCCTCATGCTTATTTATTGGCCTTGAAATGTCATGTACTTTGATACCTCGCCATAGTGTCTCAAGCTTCTCAATCAAAGGCTTGAGGTACACATCCATGTTTGCCACCTTATACTTGCCTGCTCTGGTACAAGGAGAGCAAGCATGATATGACCTTTCTTAATTACCACCCATGGAGGGAGGTTGTAATTCACCAATAAAATAGGCCAAGTAGACCATGATGTGGACTTGAAGCCGAATGGGTTAACACGATCCATTCCCAAGCCAAGACGTAAGTGACGAGGCTCATCTTTAAACTCTTGCCATTGATGCTCTACATGCTACCATGCCAGTGAATGAGCTATACAATCCTCATGATGCCATCGGTTGAGTGATGAGTAGCATGCCATGTCATGAGTTCTGCAATCCCCTTACATTTAAACATGTGTTCGATGTGAGGAATGATAGGGAAGTTCTCAAAACCTTTCGGGGAACTTTATCTCCTTGCAAATCATCCCTATAAGTGGCTTTCCCCACATTGGCTACATTGTGTTTCATCTTTATTAACCCTCTAAATAGCATGCAATCATAGGGAAGTTCTCAAAACCTTTCGGGGAACTTTATCTCCTTGCAAATCATCCCTATAATTGGCTTTCCCCACATTGGCTACATTGTGTTTCATCTTTATTAACCCTCTAAATAGCATGCAATCATTGGGACATGCGTGTATTTTTGTGTAATCCATATCTAGCATAGATAGTATTTTCGACACCTATCTTGTGAGTTCGGTAATAGATTTTGAGGGGGAAGAATCTTCTTGAGAAGCCTACAACAAAACATAAGAAATCATATGTTAAAATATTAGCAAGGAGAGTATATAGAACATGAAACATTTTCTATTTGAGAGAATAGAATGAGGCGGTCTTACCGGAGAAGACTTGTGACACTTGTATCACTCCATCCATAAGTTGTTTGCAAGTTTAATAGATCCAAGTTTTCTCGTAGTGTGGAGTATGAACATCCCTCATACAAAGGGGTGCTTGCCTCTCTATGCAAGGTTTCCTCCTCTTGTGACATTGGAGCTTGCTCACTATCATCTATGACCTCCCGTCCCCAAAGAAGTCATTCACCATGATGAGATTCTCTTCCTCCTTATGTGGCAATGGTGGAGGCACCTCATTCATTCGTTGGGGAAGATGAGTCTCAGCCATATGAAGCCTTGCCACCTTCTGCACCTACCTGATGTCATCGAATGGTGTGGCATGTTACCTCGCACTCTCCTATGGTTCTCCTCCATATCATCATCCGCACTTGGTCATTCCAATGCCTCATCGAATGGTGTGGCATGTTACCTAGCACTCTCCTATGGTTCTCCTCCATGTCATCATCCACACTTGGTCATGCCAATGCCTCATGAAAACCATATGTCCGGACATGCTTAATTGTTATACAATGTTGTCGTATATATTGGCCCTTGTATCGATCACACACACAACAAATTTTTTTTCTCAACCATGCCTTGGAACCAACTTTAGACCATTGATGATCACTGTCAGATATCTTTAACCCTACCAAAACCGATTTAGGGTTCATACAAAATACACAACACTATCCAAAACTATAAACAAAAAATCACCCAGGGTTTTGCTGCTGCACATTGTCTATAAAGCAACGCTTTTTTACTGCGAAGCAGTGAAAATCCGTTGCCCACATGCTTTTTAACAACAACCGACGGTGAGTGCTTCCCGACTACGAAAGCAAGGAGCTTCACACTTCAGCTCAAGAGGAAAGTCCTCCTTCATTACTCATTTCGTAAGTGTTGTTTTTAGTAATCATTTCTTGTCCTCTTTTATTTTATTTTGTACTATATTGTTTTCTTTAACTAGTTGTAATGTTTTTTCATAAAGGGAGGTTGTTGGGCACGTGAACCAACAAAGGAGGAGTATGACTATAGATACAGAGCTTTTCGTCTGCAATTGTGGGCGTGGATGTGTACGCGAGGCGTACACTTGGATGATTCCGTTTTGGGGACTCAAGCAGTGTATTTTATTGCCCTTGCATATCTTGGGCTTGATGGCATGTATGTAGGATGAAGGGGAAGACGAAGAGAAGGATCCTGATTATGAGCATGAAGCTGTAGGAAGTGAAGAGGATGATAAAGACGATGATGATTATCACTCGAAATTCGATGAGAATTCCAGCTAGCCACCTCTTCATTGTACACCTTTTTTGTATATATGGCCAAAGGCCCGACACTTATTCTGGGCTCAAATGCATTCTTGAATAGTTCAAGTGTTTCTTATGTTTGTGTTTGTGTCATAAAACTAAAACTGTGACTCTGTTTAATAAAAAAAAGATCTAGGGCAGACTCCCTAGTCCGCCCCAACTCTTTTTTTTATTGCACATTGCTTTCGGCTGAGCAGCGCAAAAGCGAAATATCACTACTGAGTAGTGAAATTTTGCTGTTAAGTAGTGAACCCGTTTATAGTGAAAATAGCAGCATTTCTAGCAGAGCAAAAGTAGCCTGACATCTACCTACCCTTCTAGTTATAAAAATGCTGTTATTTTCGCTGCTACACCCTCATTTTGTTGTGGTGAGTATACTCTTGGAGAACCCTATAATTTCCTCTCTAAAAGCCTAATTATTAGCAGCCGTGAAGAAGTTCTTTACTTTTCAAGCACATTTATGGCTAATATAGTCAAAGTACTAAAATAATTTACATTTGAATATTATCTTAGGTCATATATTCTCTCTCTAGATCTTACTCTATAATGAAACACAATGGTCTAATAATTGAAAAGTTTCTAGCTTAGCCAGCCTTGCCACTAAGGTATTAAACACTATTTATGTGCATACACTAAGGTATTAAACACAAAAAAAACATTATAACATTCACCTTTGCCATTCCAATTATTAATTATAAAATATTCAATGAGACAGAAAGATATATACAAAGTATTTTAATGTGTGATGTCTTCTTCCCCCCCCCCTCTCTCTCTCTCTCTCAGCTAACCAAACATATTAACATAATCAAATCTCTTTATCTATGCGGCACATATTAATTGCAAATACACAAATAGATAGAGAACAAAGGGCAACAATAAAACCTACCTCAAGATGAAGAGAGAATGATATTTAAAACCACCAACTTTGCTGGCTAGCAACCTTGTGCCTTGCCTCTACACAATCACACACACAAAACAACAAAAAACTTATGATCTCTCTCTTCCTCTCCCTCTCTTGATTTATCAAAGGCAAGAGTAACTATTTGTGTGTTACATGTGTCTGAGTGTGTGCGTGTTACGTGTCTGAGTGTGTGTGTGTGTGTGTGTGTGTGTGTGTGTGTGAGAGAGAGAGAGAGAGAGAGAGAGAGAGAGAGAGAGAGAGAGAGAGAAAGACATCGATTAATAACCTCAAAGATTATTACATCATTATCTTGATCAATTTTTTTCTCGGAATGCACTTCAGTATTTTCTATGTAAAAGCCTAATATTATCAACCATAAAGACGTTCTTGACTTTTCAAGCACATTTATTTAAAGGCCAATATAGTCAAAGTACTAAAATAATTTACATTTGAATATTCTCTTAGGTCATATATTCTCTCTCTAGAGCTTACTCTACAATCAAACGCAATGGTCTAATAATTGAAAAGTTTCTAGCTTAGCCAGCCTTGCCACTAAGGTATTAATCACTATTTATGTGCATACACTAAGGTATTAAACCCATCTAATAATCCTAATGCCTCTTTAATAAGAGGAGCTTGAGATTATCCTCTAACATATAGGGGTCTAACACTATATAAATATATCATGGATTAGCATCATCCCCCATCCGTTAAATCCATAAACTTTCCATTTTGGGCCGAGTTAATATCCATGGTATCCCCAAAACGCCAATTGTGGAATCTTTTAAAAAAAGAGCATATCTGACAATTTATTATTTTCATAGACCAACTTCAATATGTCTAATGGCATATCTCTACATAAAACATAAATAAACTTTATATTAAATAACAATAATGATCTTTTTTTAGTGAGCAAGAGAGGGAGAGTAAAAGAAACTAGTGGCATGACCCGTCTCACCGATGGGGTAAGAGTATTCTTGCATGCATTAAAACACAGACCTCAAGCTACATCCATTTAAAATAGTTCAGATTATCCTGACTTGCCAACTACAAGTAAAGGTCTCTTTTTCTCAACCACAAGATGCAAGCAAAGGTCAATTCATATGAAAAGAGGCCCTTGAGCTACATCTATGAGAGCATCATGACATGCCCTAGTGGGCATATTCTACCAAGATGAAAATTGTTAACCCATTCCTAGGGTTAACAAGAGCTACCACCATTATCTTACATCAAGGAGTGAAGGTAGATACACCAAAGGATTATACATTCAAGATATGAAGTAATGGTGTCCAAAGCTACAACTTGGGTGGGGGCTCATAATGGTGTGACGGAGTATTTATGGTAATTTCTGTTCAAGAGCGTGTGATAGCAAGTGAGGATGAATTCCTAAGTGATGTAATTAATGGATATATTATGAGATAGTCATTGTAATAGCATTCTAGGCCTCTTATGAGCCTAAAGTGCTCGGTCGGCCACAATTTAAGTGTGTGAACACTTATGGCCATGTAAATAAGTGAACTTCTCTCATAATACAACATACTCTCCCATTGTGTAATTGAGGCTTGCTCTTGCGAAACCTCTTGCTAATCTCTCTCCCTAATGCATGCTATTGAGTGTATGTGATTGAAGTGAAGTGAGAGGAGAGACGAGTACCCATAGTGCAATGTGACAGTGTGACAACGCTCGCGGGAGGCACGGTGGAATTGCTTCTCCGAGTTGTAGAGCTTGGAGACCTCAAGAGTTACGCGCTTAGCCATTGGAAAGATCCTCATGGCAGTTGCGGTTCACTAGGTAATCTCTTATCGGTCGGATGTGTCTTAAGGAGGGTTAGGGTGAGTCATAACATTTTTGGCACCACTGTCGGGGAGCCATCCCTTGGCTTTTTCCATCGTTTTTCCTATAATCTATGCATTACCCATTATCCATTATCTTGATTAATGGTTTTCCATGAAAAATATGTGGTTTTGATGGTGATCTGTGTGTGATTTGGTGTAGAATAGCTCTCTTTTTTATTTTTGTAAAAAATATTTTTTTGCTTAATTTTTAGCTTAATTTGTTGTTTTTGTTGTTGTTTGTTAATGTGGTTTTTAGTGTTCTTAGGACTTGCACATAGTTTGTATTAGGCTTAGTTTGCATCCATTGTATCAAACAATGCAATAGAATGCAATTTTTAGTGAATGTTAGCTCTCTTTTTAGTGTTAAACATAGACCTAAAATCATTAATTTTAGCTTAATTGTGTGCTTTTTGTTGAAATTGTTTACATTGGAGTGTTAGTAGCAAGCGTTAGGATTAGCTTAATCTTTAAAAAAAAATTTAAAACCATAAAAAAACCCTTGAATTTGACTAATTTCTCTTAATGGACTGGTTTTTGTCATTAAGGGTGATTAATCTTATTCAAGTGGCTCAAAAATTAGAAAATGTGTAAATTGGGGTCTAAATTGATCATGTGAGTAGTAGAAATTAGTATTTTTGAGTGTTTTGAGAGCATCTAGATGCATCAAAACACCTAATTATATCAATTTCTTCATCAATTGGAGGAATTAGACTCTCTTTGCTTAATTTTACCTTAAAAGAGGAGACCAAAATTAAGACTCTAATTAATCTTCTATTTTAGATTAATTTACATATTTGTTGATGCATATAGATTACGACTCAAGGACACAAAGTTGTAGTACTCCAAAAATACTACAACTATGCCGTATAAAGTTTTCCAAAATTCCTTTTGGAACACCCTCAACGTGGTGTGAAACAGGAAAAAATTCTCGATATTATTTTTTGTCTTGAGACAGTCCAAAATTCTAGGACCTCCTCTTCCATTTGGGAAGTTACTAGCATGCACTTTTTCCAAAAAATTATCTCTAAGGTCATTCGTGCGTATAGCGCGTAAGCTTATTAGGGTAAACAGACACTCGTTTGACCCAACGAAGAGAACGCCAGGCCTCTTGAGTCTATAACGAGCATATAAAAAGCCAAAAAAATGTGTGCTTGCTCATTAAGGAGTAAATAGGCAATTAGACATGGCAACGATAGAGGGATTGCCAGGGATCACACAAGGACTGAACCCAATGGCTGACATCTCCACAAATCCTATAGGTACCAACCCTTTCCTCCTGGATGCCCACACCTTGGACATACTAACTAGTCTAGGGAGGGGGGTAGCCCAAGGACTGAGTGAGTCCCTCCCAACAAGAGCACTCACATACAACCTCAGTGACTCATATAAGAATATAACTATACAGATCTCCAAAATCATGGGCAAATATGATGGAACAACAGATCTTGTTCAATTTATTCAAATGTTGGAACATAGATGTCAAGCCTTTGGAAATCCTAACTGCCCCACTAAGGTACATGTGTTGAACCTATGCTTAGAGGGAAAAGCTAGTCGATGGTTCATCACATTGATGCCAACAATCAAGACCAACTTCAGCACCTTGAAAACAACCTTTATCCACAATAGTTTTTCAAGACAAGGTGATCGGTGGAGTGCAGCAATAGAAACCAAATGAATCCATTAGAGACTTTATCCTTTGGATAAAACTCTTGGACTCATGATGTGAGTCATGGAAAAAATTAAACGATTTTCAATTGAAGAGATGTTTCATGATGATGGGCTTAAAGAAAAACAACTTACATAACTTGATCATTGTATCCAACCCGAAAACATTCGATCAATGTTGTAAGGAAGCAGTACGTTTAGATGATAACATGCTAGAAGATGATCATGCTACGAGATTTTTCTCATTTAAACCAAGTGAAGCAATGGTAAAAGAAAGATTGATCTCGGAATTGTCATTCCCCGAATTCTATGCAGGCTTGCTTAAAAGCTTTCAATTGACATCTCTAAGAGAGGATGAGCTCCTTCAAAACCGACCATCCTTAATGCCTACAAGTGAGGAGCAAAATGCCTTGTGTTCAGTGCAATCACTACGATCATCCCAATCCCCATGTGCATACAAGGCACCTGTTTTTCTGTACTGCATATATTGTAAATCCTTTGATCATGATACTAAAAAGTGTCCCAATTCATCAACAATTGGCTCAAAACCTCCATCTCCCATGCACCAAAAACAAATAGTCCAAAGGGTAGAAGTTGCTCAGGAATCAGTTAATCGAACACTTCAGTGTTTCTATTGTCGTGGACCTTACAAAGTGGTAGACTGCACAGTTTGGAATACTTCCATGCCCATAGTCATTGACACTTTGCAACTCATGTGTGAACGATGTGGCATTGATCACACGTTTCAAGATTGCCCAAGACGAGTTGCTTCAATGCAATTTGTCTCACAAAATACAACTCTTAACATCTTAAGTGTACAAAACAGGCAATTGTCCACAGTACCCTTGAATGTGCTTACACACTTACAAGCCAAGACGAGTTTCTTCAATACAATTTGTCTCACAAAATATAACTATTAACATCTTAAGTGTACAAAACAGGCAATTGTCCATGGTACCCTTGAATGTGCTTACACACTTACAAGCCAAGGCACAAGAAATGGTAAAAAAGAATGCAAAAGACAATACCTCAACATGGGTAGAAGAATATGCTTTAAAACAGAAACCAAAAGAAAAAACAAAACCTTCTAAACCCAAGAAAAACAAGAGACAACAAACTGTCAACCACAAGGTTAAATTAAAGGACAGGGAAAAGGAGCGTGTGGAGGACATAAACCCAAAAGGAGACATAAACCCAACAGAGCCAAAAGCTATACATGATGAAGAAGCATCCACCTCAAAAGCCACCACACAAACCACAAAACCCATATGTGTCACACAGGATACAAAAGCCCAAAAGAGAATTCGATCTCGTCGCATGGACAAACATAATGAAAAACTGACAATCGAAAGAAAGTCAGAAAATGAAACAAGTTCTAGTACGTCACTAAGTGAGGATGAAACAAGTTTTGACTCTTCACCAAGTGCACCTCATAGACCAATCAAGAAACTAGAACCCATCCAACCACCCCAAATGAAAAATCATGATCATATGACATATGCAGAATGCAAAAAGAAAATCACCAGTTGTGATTGAGCCTAATAATGCTAAACCTAAAAAAGCAACCAAAATACAAAACCCAGAGGATTACCGCTTTCCCTTTCAAGAGGAAGACATACTCTCTAGAGAAGAATCATTCGAGATAAATTGCACGAATTATGCAATTGAGAAAGCACGAATTATGCAATTGAGAAAGCACGAATTATGTAATTGAGAAAGCACGTGAGGAATTTGATAATTCCCTTACAAAATTAAAGAAGTCTCTCGAAACCTTATTTGGAGGAATGCTCTCTTCTCTCATTTGGTGAAGCCAGCATAACATCAGCACTTGCACCTTTAAGAGCTCAACATGAGTTATAGCGAGACATAAAGAACTCCATAGAATAGGACTGTAAGGATTCACAAGTTTCCAAATAAAACTTAGTTAGAATTATCAAGGGGACCAAGTGTACCAGTATACACATTGGGCGACTCTTGAAAAATCTGAGAGCCAAAAAGAGGATGAAAGTGAATGGGAATACGAAACCAAGATGGGATCTAAAGCTGAAATAAAAACTAAAACATCCATGGTTCCTTTGGAAGATTCTATCATGGTATGGTTAGATTTCCCTATAGGCAATGATGTTAAGTGCAAATGCGTATTGATTATTAGCACTCAAGCTAGTCATAACATCATGAAAATAGACATGTGGGTGTCATTGGGACAACCTAAACTCATCCCTATAGACAATGGTCTTGCAAGAGGAGCCAATGGACAAAACATTGAAGTTCCAGGTTACTTTAGCTATGTTACTCAAACAATCAGTGGAGATGTGGAATTTACATTCCATATTACCCTAGATTCCCTTGAGTATGATGTTATCCTTGGTGGAACTTGGATAGGTGAACCGTTGTATTCAATAGATGAATCCATGTAAACAGTCACCTTGAACACTCCTGCAAGCATTGTACAATAGCTATTACAAGAGAACAAGACCTTGGAGGAGCTGGAATCCATGTAAACAGTCACCTTGAACACTCTTGCAGGCATTGTACAATAGCCATTATAAGAGGACAAGACCTTGGAGGAGCTGGAACTTCCAGCATATCTTACTAAAAAGATCCCTAGGATTCTGGTTGGATTGGAACTTTCCAATAAAATCACCACAACTCAAGCACAACTTTATCCAACATGAGAACACAATCTCATGACCCTCGAGTTATGGGATTTGTTAGGTCAACCCCACCAACACTCACAGATCATCCTGAAAGAATTCCCTTTACACAAGACTTGAACATGCCATGTTTGGGGTACTTTGAACATACAATGTATATTGAAACTAACCCCCTTGCAAGTTTTTTATGGTTAAGAATGTGTTGGAAGCATATTTGATCTTGGGGCATAAATGGACTATTGTTGCCCAAGCACCACTGTGCTTTGCTCTACTAGAAATCGAGTCATCATGATGGTCAACTACAAAAAGTTGACAATACCATATTGCAAGGAAGAGGATCCAACTTTAATGGATTTCTATGATGCTGAACACAAAAGGTTACAAGCCTCTTCCACAAAAGCCCCTCTATATAATGACCTACCATCATCTGCATCAAATGATGGACTCCAATAAAGCATCTACTCCTTCAACCCCGTCTCACCAATGAAGTTAGATGCCAATACCTCACAATAAATAGCTATTCCTGAAGAAGTTCCCACAGTGCAACCATCTATCTCTAACAAGGAACTCAAAGGAAAAGCCCCGGAGCCTATGCCTCTTCATCGACAAACCCCACCAAAGGAGGCCTCTTCATCGACAAACCCCACCAAAGGAGACAACTGCATGCTCGAAAGCCTCATCATCGACAGCCACTCCACAAGAGACTCTAGCCTCATCTCATCATCAACAATGCACATGAGTCCCAAACCTGTAGCCTTAGTGCCAACCAATGTGAAGGAGGGCCCAAAACCCTCCACTTCCACCAAAAAGAAAAATACACGAAGACAACACAAATCAAGGTATCTTAATGGTATCAAAATGTGGGTGGAGAAGCAGCTACTTGTAGCTCAAGGCTAATACGAAGGTGCCAATCAAATTTGGGTGCCTTGGCATTCAAAGTCTCTTCGTCAATGCAGCACTCAGAGGTCAAGGAAAAAGAAAAGTACTCCACACAACCGTCCACAAAAGCTTATGTGAGTTCCTAAAAAAACTCCACCAAGTCAACAAGTGTGGATACTAAAAAGATTACGACAAGCACAAGGGTACTACCAAGATAATACCAAAGCTTGGATTTCCAAGCAAATCAAAAAGTCCCCTTAACTTGTTCAAAGAAGCAAACCTTAGCACCAAAGGCATCAGCCACACCAGTTTATAATGTTCATCAAAGATGGGTGCCTGTGCATGTGCTTCAACAACAAGGATACTATGATAGTAATTCCATCATATGGTTGCCAAAATCGAACAACGTCATGAAGAAAGCCTCACCACGATTTCAATCCCAATAGCTTCACCTAAAGTTTGACAAGAATGGAGGCTAAAACAACACCAAGCAAGTCACTCAACCACTCTCATGCATTTAGCACCTAGATAAGAGCTTGTGTGTCCAAACAACACCAATGGTAACCAACCAGCAGTCTTACCTACCGCCCATGACAACATTTGAGCCAACAATTCAAGAATCAATTCCCACATCTGCAATGGAGACTTATGAGCGAATTAAAGATAAACTCACAATAACACCATATTGGGGAATATGGGAATTTTCCAATAGTTTGGGACACGTGGTCAAATCTTTGGATTAATCATAACTTGAACACCGTTACTCCAAATTGAGCGCTCTATAGCTCACTAGATTCCATTTTCCAAGCACTTTCCAACAATAGGTCACATGATATGGTTTTGAGAAGCTTATAGGCATGTTATCCAGGTCCCACCTTTTTAGTATTCAAAAAATGGGAGTTGGGAAATTCCCAAACTCACGAATATAGTGTTCAATGCTCTTTTCACCCCTCTGGATGTGAAGCGTAAGTGCAGAACCTACGTGGTAGACATAAGAACCTATTCTCTCAAAAAGGAGAGTAGCCACAAGAACCTGTTGCTCGCAAGGTGGTAGTTAAAAAATTTAAAAAAAAACACACAAAAATAAGGGAGTAACGCATATGGTAACTCCCAAGGATCTTCAATAGCCATTATATTTTGTTAAGCTTATCGCTTACTATTCTTTTGGCTATATTAAAGTAGCAGCTGCTCCATGAGTACATATCCATACTCATGCACTGGAGGACATTTGCACCAAAGCCTCACCATCGACAACTTCCATGTACATCTCTGGATGGGGGGGCCATGGTGGGCAAAAGCCTAGTCAATGGTACAACCCATCGCATGGGGGGGCCATTGTGGGCAAAAGCCTAGTCAATGGTACAACCCATCGCATGGAATTTTCTTTCAAATTTCAAACCTCTCTAAATGACACTACCATCTTCACAAATCAATGATCTTCAATCCTTAGTGAAGATATCTATATTAGCCTTGCAAGTCGACGTAATTCTTTCAATCCTCACCAACAAGTGGCTACTTCAATACAGAGCAGTTCAATAAGAGTCTATTTGACCCAATTCTTGTACTTCATGTTTATATGCTTCATAAGAGCACTTACATATACATAAAAACATAAAAAGAAGTAGCTTAACAAAAGTCTATTTGACTCAGTTCTTGTACTTCATGTATATCTGCTTCATAAGAGCTTAAATATACAAAAAAACATAAAAAGCACATGGGAAGAATCATGTAGGTATAGATCCTATTAAACAACATTTGACAAGAATCCTGCCACACAAAGAGACATCATCGAAGGCCAATTTTTTCAAATGATGAATGCCATGTCAATGAATCAAATGAGAAATTGAGAATCACCATCTCGTTTTGATGATTATGTCTATGTTCCTCCGGATCCTTTCCTCTCTTCTCTCCCATTATTAACATCTCTTAGCGTCCCCACTAACACAAATCACATGTGACCTTGCTTATTATTTCCAAAAACAAAGTGAGCAAAAAAAAAAACATGCTCACACAAATATAAAAATGCAATCACTGGCAAAAAACCCCACCCCCCACCCCATTAGGAATTCCCAATAAATCACTAACCTTTTCATTCACTAACTAGCTTTTTTTATTCCTTTTGGAGGAACAAAGGCCATTGAATGTCACACAACATCAAAGCCATCGACAAAGCTTCTCTAATATCCCCACACAAAGGTCTTCAACGTGATCATGAGGACGTGATCGCCATCAAGAAGGGAAGGATGTTAACCCATTCCTAGGGTTAATAAGAGCTACCACCATTATCTTACATCAAGGAGTTAAGGTAGATACACCAAAGGATTATACATTCAAGATATGAAGCAATGGTATCCAAAGCTACAACTTGGATGGGCACCCGTAATGGTGTGACAGAGTACTTATGGCAATTCTTGCTTCAAGAGCATGTGGTAGCAAGTTAGGATGAAGTACTAAGTGATGTACTTCATGGATATATTACGAGAGTAGTCATTGTAATAGCATTAGGCCTCTTATGATCTTGATCGGCCACAGTTTAAGTGAGTGTGAACACTTATGGCCATGTATATAAGTGAACTTCTCTCATAATACAACATACTCTGCTCTTGTGCCAACCCTCTTGCTAATCTCTCTCCCTAATGCATGCTAGTGAGTGTGTGTGAGTGAAGTGAGGTGAGAGGAGGGACGAGTACCCGTAGTGCAACGCAGAGGTGTGACAACGCTCGCGCGGGAGATGCGGTGGAATTACATCTCAAGGAGTTGTAGGGCTTGGAGACCTCAAGGGTTATGAGCTCAGCCATTGGAAACATCCCCATGACAGTTGCGGTTCACCAGGTAATCTCTTATTAGATATGTCTCAAGGAGGGTTAGGGTGAGCCATAAAACAGCAATCCCTTGGCCCTTGAGCTGCATCTATGAGAGCATCATGACATGCCCTACTCGACATATTGTGCCAAGAGGGCAATCCCTTGGGAAAAGGTTAATTTATTTGAAAAGAGACCATTGAGCTGCATCTATGAGAGCATCATGACATGCCCTACTGGGCATACTCTGCCAAGAGGGCAATCCCTTGCCCCAACTGATAATATGTAGCAATTTCCACCTTCCAAAAGAGGAAACCTCAAGAACTCATTGACATCACCATTCTTAGGCAAACATATTCACCAAGATTTAGCGATAACATTCTAAACATGAAGGTCCTCAATCACTCCTGCTCTCGCAAGCACATCACATACACACACGCACACACACATGCATGCACACACACAACACAGATCTCTATATGCAACTTGAGAGAGAGAGAGAGAGAGAGAGAGAGAGAGAGAGAGATTACCTCCATCTGTTAGCCTGCCTAGCAGCTCTTTCACCTTCTCCATCTCTTTCTTTACTCTGCTCACCTCCTCAAAGAACACCCTAATGGTGCCCTTGTAAATATATATGTTCACATACATATATACATTATATATACACATTCATATGTGTGTGTGTGTGTGTGTGTGTGTACATACACACACATAACAATATACCTATACATCCATATGTCCATCTCACGGCTCTCTCTCTTATTCATTGCTAGCCTGCCAATGCACGTGCACACACATATGTATGTACACACACACACATACATACCTACATACATATACATAAATGTATGTATGCAGTATAAACGCACATACATACATACATACATATAATCTTATAGTCTGGACCCAATTTTTCTTAATGGGAGTGTACCCAACTTGCTTATCTCATGGGTGGAAGTCGTCAAAATTCAAAACTCACATGATATATAACATATATACATATACACATACATCTACGATGTCTATCCATGTATATTTACATACACACACACACATATGCTTACATACATATTATACATATATTTATGTTTTTGAAGGCAATTGAAAACAAAAAAGACTATTAATTTAATTATGGAGCATGTGGTGGCGCAATGTCAAGTTTGTCATCATGCTACTCTTCTTCGCCCTCCACTCCTCCCGTGGACGCTACACCCCCCTCCACCACCGCCAACACCACTTGTATCTAACATTGCTTCAAGATATCCACCTTCTTCGCTCTCCACTCCTTTTGTGGACGAACCACTCCAACGCGTCACCCGTGAGTTGTCTGAAAGGAGAGTAAGAAATGGAGCGGGTTTGTGTACTCTGCAAGTGCGCATGTGTGCAGCACATGGATGACACCACAATGAAAACTAAGTCATACCATGTATCAAACTCACATTGAAAGAAAAGAGAAGGAAGCTAGAGCCTTGAGACTAAGAACTATATACACCTAACACATGCAACTTCTGACATACAATGTGGACTTTATCTTAGCCTACATATTTTCTTTCCATGTACTATGTCCTATGGTTAAATATCATTTTTTATATACTTTTATTAAAAAAGGAACGACATGCATATCTATTACGTATCTATGTACATACATATTGATGAGTGAACATACATAGATAGAAGTATTTTAGTGTGTGTGGGCATAAGTATGATACTTGTTGGTGGGTGTATGTGTGCATGTGAGTGTTTGTTTTCAAAAGTGTGCACACATGTACTTATATACATACATGCATCCATACATGAAATGCACATGCACACATGCATTTAACCCAAAATCACAATATCTCTACATACTCTATACATAATAACACACACACATACATACACACACACACACGCACACACACACACACACACACGTATGCATGTTGATCATATCTATGTATGCATGTACTTATGCACATACATATTAAGTGCATTAGTATGTATTTCTCTGTGTGTGTGTGTGTGTGTGTGTGTGTGTAAACACATGGTTAAATGTAGGTGTGAGTGTGCACTCACATGCACCAGTGCACACACAACAACAATGTATATAGATGCACCCCTATATGACACACACACACACATGCACACGCACACCCACATCTACACATGTCTGTCTACATATATATAGGAATATATGATGCATGCATACATTCTAACACACACACACACACACACACACACACACACACACACATGTATTCACATACAATCATATATGCATACATCTATAGGACTGTTGATGCATGCATACATACTAATACACATATGTGTATGTGAGTACAATAATATATACATACATGTGTTCATACGTGTGTTTGTGTGTGTATACATTAGCATGGAGTGAGTAAATGTTTTCAAAAGCACACACACACAATGATGTATGTACATGTATTGCTATATAACAAACATAAATACCTTTTTCACAATGATGTATATACATGTATTGCTATATAACAAACATAAATACCTCTTTCACATATTAAATTTATTATAATCTAAATACATTATGAATGTACTTATGCACATACATATTAAGTATATAAAAAAAACAATATATCTATGTATGCATGTACTTATGCACATACATATTAAGTGCATTAGTGTGTTCATACATGTATTTGTGTGTGTGTGTGTGTAAACACATAGTTAAATGTAGGTGTGAGTGTGCGCTCACATGCACCAGTACACACACATTGACAACAATGTACATAGATGTACCCCTATATGACACACACACACACACACACATGCACATGCACACCCACATCTACACATGTCTGTCTACATATATATAGGAATATATGATGCATGTATACATTCTAACACACACACACACACACATGTATTCACATACAATCATATATGCATACATCTATAAGACTATTGATGCATGCATAGATACTAACACACATGTGTATACATTAGCATGGAGTGAGTAAATGTTTTCAAAAGCGCACACACACAATGATGTATGTAAATGTATTGCTATATAACAAACATAAATACCTTTTTCACATATTAAATTTATTATAATCTAAATGTATTCCTCTCTCTTCCGGATGCTGGTGGACACCATTAGTGCCAGCGTAAAAATCTTTCTACCACATCCCATGTTGTTGGCCAACACAATATGCAGCCTACTGTGATGCGGCAACTACGCCTAAGGAAGCATATAGTGAAGGGGAGTTGGAGAGGCGCCACATTTTTGTTTGTGCCACCAATAACGACGCCTACGAACGTATGAATCCTACGATACTACTGCGGCACCACCTGCTTTGCTGTAGTTGTTATAATGGGCTTAGGGGGGGTAATAGAGTAAGAGACAACGTACAGTTGTAGCCTGGAGTCTTGAAAGGAGCACTTAGAGGTATGAGAGGAGGAAGAAGGACCTTAGTAGTTCAACAACACACACTCACTGACGCAGAGAGAGAGTTACTCACGGAGCATAGCAAAGGGGAGTTGAAGAGGCGGCACATTTTTCTTTGTGCCACCAATGGTGACGCCTACAAACCGACGAATCCTATGATATTGATGCTGCTCCGCCTCTGTCGCTGTGCAGTTGTTATAATGTGGATCCTTACTCCTCCATTCACTTAGAAGATCTGGCGGACGATGGACAACACAAACATGGCCTAGACATCTTCATTGGCCACAGAGAGAAAATGGGTGGCTTGCTTGAGAATCTTCTCATGAAGCTGCTCAGAAGAAGCGGTGGCGGCGCCCAGGACTGTCTACATGGTGACAAATGTGTTCCTAGGCTGTGCACGCATTAAGTAGGTAGTAACAATACACCAGCGATTAACAGAGCAAACCGAGTTGCAAAATGTGCAAGAAAACAAAACGCTAACCCTCTCGCAGGTGGTGGCCAACGCTCAAGGTAAGCGGATGTAACGTATACTGCGAGGGTGGCCAACGCTCAAGCTAAGCACACGTAGAGGTCTCCAACGCTGTAACCTCCAAACACAATGAGCGGGTAGCAGCATTACACCCTCGCAGGTGGTGGCCAAGGCTTAAGGTAAGGTATCTGCAAGGGGGTAGCCAAGGCTCAAGCTAAGTATACGTAGAGGTCTTTTACGTAGTGGGCACCTCCTAATTGGGCATGAGCCTACTACCTCAGCTCCAGCTGCAGCCGAATTCTTTCTGGTGGTTGGCACCCAATGTAGCGGTCATCAGATCTGAGAAGGCTGACATTAAAGAGGCTGGCATGAGTCTTTTACTTGAATTTTGAATTTGAAAAGCGAGAAACGTCTAGTTGAAAAGCTTGTGCCTCTGCGCTTCATCTTCCCCAGTTTCTCGCCTTTTTTAAACCTACAGCATAGGCTTTCCTTCTCCACGGGCGGATGCCCTTCCAAGTGCATGGGCACTGAGCGGAGGAGCCCGTCCCTTATCAGACCCCAGACTTCTTCAGCATCACCTGCAAAGTCAAACCAAATGCTCAGCAGTCATTTCCCTTTAGCTTCACCCTCAACCTCTCATCAAGTCCCTCACTCAAACCCCTGGAATCCCATTCCAGAAAAACCTTGGAGTGGAGAAGCCATCATAGACGCTGTAATGGATGAAAACACCAGGCTGGTTCAGGAACTAAAAGAAGCCAAAGAACAACTTCTAAATATGAAGAACAAGGAACAACTCAAAGAGCCCTCCCTCTTATCAGCAAAAGAACCGATAGCAGCAGCACAGCCCATCATTAACACCCCCCAGGTAATAACTCTACCAACACTGTTCATGTAAGTCTACCAATAGAACAGGTCAGAAGCAAAGTAGAAGACTATTTAGAAAGATGCCTGGTTGGACTTCTCTTTGGTCCGAGACCATCTAAGGAAGCAATGAGAGCTTGGATAAGGGAAAGCTGGACACCTCTTGGAATAGAGGTTACCCTAACTCAAGCCCTAGCCAAAGGCTATTACCTTTTTTTATTCAAAGATCCAAGCATGGCAATGAAGGTTATTAGCTCAGGACAATGGATGTATAGACATCTCCCCTCCTGTTTCATGAGATGGACAAAGGACTTCAATCCTGATGGCCCCAAATCCTCAGCATACCCTGTGTGGGTTGAACTCCCTAATCTCCCCATTCACCTGAACCCATGGATCAAATCTATTTTAGCTCCCCTAGGTCAAGTCCTAGGTACCAAAGCTTTTTCGGACTACAACCCTGCTTGGCACCCTCAAGTCCTAGTAGAACTTGATCTGTCCGTCCCTCTCCCTCTCCCAGATGAGACAGCAATAGGATGTGGTGAGTTCTCTCACACTCAGACAATCCTCTACAAACACCTTCCAAACTCCTGCTTCCACTGTGAGAAGCAAGGGCACCTCATCAGAAACTGCCCCATCAAAAACCCGCAGTTCATCCTCCCCCAAGCAGCTGAAAAAAACCCCCCCTAACCCGAGTCAAGCCCTCCCGAACCCTTGCCCTCCTCCTCCTAATGGAAGCCCAAAAGAAACAGAATTCATACAAGTCAGCAGAAGGAAACCCTTTTCTAGACCCAAACCCCCTCACCCCCTTTTCAAGCCCAACAGATATTCAGTTTTAGCCGCTGTTCCAGACCCAGGTGATACGGAAGAAGAAAATGATTGTGTAGAAAGTACCCCTATAAACAAACTGAGGTTAGAGAAGGAAGTCGACAACTTGGATGCAGCCGATATGGATACCACCGGCATTCTAGCTCCTGAAAAAAGCTCCAAACCACAAACAGGCAACTCCAATGACATGGAGACAAGCAAAGAGCTCAAGAGAGGCAGAGCACACCTGGGAACCACCCCCCAGTCAGTCACTAAAGGAGGCCTTAACAAACCCCCAAACAAAAGATAATGAAAGTTGCAAGCTTCAATGTCAAAGGACTTTTAGATCCAAAGAAAGCCCAACTAGTAAGACAATGGTTCAAAGCCAAAGGTCAACTGGATATCATCACTCTAGTGGAGATAAAGACTTCAGGAGAGGAACTGAACAGAAGGCTATACTCCATCTCCCCCGAG
Organism: Cibotium barometz; assembly: GCF_041138505.1. Classification (NCBI taxonomy): domain Eukaryota; kingdom Viridiplantae; phylum Streptophyta; class Polypodiopsida; order Cyatheales; family Cibotiaceae; genus Cibotium; species Cibotium barometz. Next base: position 50,735,844 of record NC_141068.1, read on the forward strand.
CACTTTTGGATATTCTCACTTCATTCTCATGGAAGTGGGGGTCTAGTAGTGGGCATCCATTATGATTGCATCCAAGATCTAAAGGACTTCCACATTGACATCAATAATCAATGGATAGTTGTACTCATGAACAGCTTCACCTTTGTAGGAGTGTATGCCCACGGCCCACAGAAACAGAGAACCAAAACCTAGAACTCCCTTCTAAGGCTATGAGCACCTCTACAGATAATGGGGGACTTCAACATGGTTGAAACCCTCAAGGACAGATACAAATCCAAAGGACAATCCCTTTTTGGCTCGGAGAAACAAGCTTGGGAAAAAGTAAAACACAAGTTTAATCTGCAAGATTTGGGTCAAGAAGGAATCTTCTCATGGCAAAACTACTCTACTAGAGAACTTTCCAGAAAAGCCAGACTAGATAGAGCTTATGCAAGTGGTGAAATCTACTCTAAATACAACAGGTGTGAATGTTCTGTAGACAATACTACATGCATTTTAGATCACTACCCCATCATCACTACAATGGATAACCAAGACATCAGACACAAATCTAGCTGGTTCCACACAGATCTCCCTAGTTCAAGAAGAAATCAAACACATCTCGAAATCCTTCTTCAGCAACAATCTACCCCATCATCACTACAATGGATAACCAAGACATCAGACACAAATCTAGCTGGTTCCACACAGATCCAGCTCTATTTAAATTGCCCCTAGTTCAAGAAGAAATCAAACACATCTGGAAATCCTTCTTCAGCAACAATCTATTCCTGGCCAAAGCTTGGAGTCTGTCAGTCAAGTCTACCCAAAATTTGCTCAGGCAGGTCAGAAAGGAAGTTTCAGTTCACAGAACCAGCAGACTTAAAAAACTCCAAATGCAGCTTCATGAACAAGAGTCCTCCAACCACTGACCCTTCTAATATCAATCAGATCAGAGCCAAAATCAAAAGAGAAGAAGAAATTGCTCTCCAACATACCAAGCTCTATACCAGGGAATGGTGGGCAGGAAAAACTGACAGGCCATGTCCGGAAATGGTAAAATGCTCAAGGTCAAGCAAAGGCAAGAGCATATCCCCTTGCTTAAAAACAAGAACGGAATCCAGGATATTAACCAAGATGAGAATAAAAAACTACTGCCGCAGCATTTTCCAGGAAGATGGACCCCCCTCCCCAACCAAGGCAGCCGCAATGGAGGCAATCAAAGCAGCCAGACCCAGAACTATCCCTGCCAATTTAGCCGTTACTCTGGATCAGATTATCTCTCATGAAGAAATCAAAGAGGTCATCTTCTCCCTCAAAGCCAATAAGAGTCCAGGCGCATGGATGGACTGCATGTTGAATTTTTCCAAACTTTTTGCGATGTGCTAACAGGACCCATTTTCCAAGTGTGGCAAGAATCCTTGAAATATGGAGCATTGCCATCACAAATCAATGAAGGCCTTATCAAGCTGATCCACAAAAAAGGCCCCAAGGAGATCATGGGTAACTGGACTGCCTGCTGAATTTTTCCAAACTTTATGCGATGTGCTAACAGGACCCATTTTCCAAGTGTGGCAAGAATCCTTGAAATATGGAGCATTGCCATCACAAATCAATGAAGGCCTTATCAAGCTGATCCACAAAAAAGGCCCCAAGGAGATCATGGGTAACTGGAGACCACTCACAATGCTCAACAGTGTCTACAAAATCATTGCCAAAGCTTTAGCCCTTAGGTTGACTAAACACATGAAACTATGGATAACAAAGGAACAAAAAGGGTTTATCAAAGACAGGTACATCTTGGACTCCATTATTGCCTTATGGGAGAGGTTTGATTATGTAGAAACTTGAAAAGAGTATCAGACAAGGATGTCCTCTAGCTCCCCTGCTTTATGCTATAGCAGCAGATGGTCTAAATTGGCTAATAAAGGACAAGATCACCAAAGGAGATCTGGTTGGAATCAAATTACCCAATGGAGATCAAATGTGCACTCAGATGTTTGCTGATGACACTAACAGTCTTATAGCAAACGAAGAAGAGAACATCAAGGCACTCTGGAGTTGTCTACAAACCTACTGTGAAGCCTCAGGCTCCAAAATTAACCACAGCAAAACAGGAATCAAAACCCACTCTGGAGTTGTCTACAAACCTACTGTGAAGCCTCGGGCTCCAAAATTAACCACAGCAAAACAGGAATCAAAACCCTCATTGAACCCCCTCCCTCTTGGCTCCTTGATACAGGCTGTAACATCATTCAGGATGGTGAGATCTTCAGGCTCCTCGGTATACCCATGGGTTTCAAGGTGTCACTGAGACAAAAATGGCAATGGGTAATGGAGAAAATAGAAAGCAAGCTACTTAGATGGAAAAGGAAGCAACTGTCATTAGCAGGGAGAATTATGGTGCTTAACCATTTCATCATCCCTTCTACTATTTATTTCCTCAGCTGCTGGAGGCCCCCTGACGCTGACCTCAATGATTTCACCAAGCTATGCAGAAACTACCTATGGGGAGGTGACCCATGGAACAGGAGCAGACCTAAAGTAAAATGGGACACCTGTACTGTCCCCAAAACCAAGGGAGGACTGGGGATTAAAGATATACGCTTGTATGCTGACAGAATGGCCTCAAAATGGATCATCAGAGCTATAGAGAACCCCACAGAAGACTGGGCACAGCTGGTGGTCAAGGATACCCCAAGTTCACTATCACAGGCCGCGACAATAAATGGTTCAATTTACCCATCATCACCATAGTAGCTTCCAAACACCCCATAACCCCTAAAGGAAGCCAACTAGTTACTTTCATTTGCAAAGCCTGGTTCAGAATTAAAAGTTTTCTTGCCATTATACCCAAGGACAATAAATCAGAAGGTATCTTAGCTAACGATTCTTGCTGGTGGCCTATTCTCCCACTGTCCCCCCTTGAGCCAGAGGAAGGGAAAATAGCTCTAAATCTCCACAAAAAAGGTCTAGCAACCTGGGCAGATATTTTTAACCCCCACCATGGTACCTGGCTCACAAGAGCAGAACTTGTAGCCAAATTCAACTGTAGAACCCCAGAGTTAGATCTAATCCAAAGCAGAGCAGTTCAATGGAACCAACAGGAAATCTGAAAAATCAGCAGACTCCCTACCTTCAATATCTTAGCCTTTCAATGGTTAGAGAACAAACCCCTTCTCCCCATCCCTAATTTCGAAAAATCCCTCCCAATTCACGTCACTCTCAACCGCAGATGGAATATCAACTGGGATAGAAAAAAATGGTATAACAGTCTCAAGGAGCTGTGGAGCCCACACATTGAACCCAAGAAATCATGCCTTGCCTGGTTGGTAGCCTACAGAGCCATATGGACACAGAGCAAGGCTGCAAAGTTTAACATCGCCTCCGGCTTTACCTGAGGACGATCTCCACATCTTCTTTCACTGCAAGCACATTTCCAACACTTTCAAAGAGCTACATGCATCTATTCTTAGGTGGGGTAAAGATGTAAACTGGAAGAATACAATGTTAGGAGAAAACATAATATGTTCATCAGCACTGTGGAATGTAATCAGATGTGAGTATCTCTGGCATGCCTGGTTACAGAGGGTTGCAGTACTTTTGACAACCCCGAAATCAAGGGCCCTCCTCTCTCTGTGTTTTTAATTACAACATGCATCAAGTATTGGACCAAACAAACGCAAGTCCTCTTCAGTTTGGAGAAGAGATTAATGATCAAGCTCCAAAAGAGAGCCTCAGACTACACCATAAAAAAACTAGAAAAAACCAGAGATAAGATTTTCCTCATCCTATCTAAGGACAGATCACTAATAGAAGCAATCTGCAGGCAGCAGTAAGCAAATCCCTCTCAATGCCCAACAGGTGTAGGAGTGGATCTACATGCAGACAGGTTCCAGGAACCAATTCAATGAAGCTGAAAATGAAGCTAAGGCAAAGTGACCTGGCTGGCAGTGGAGTGGCACCAAAGTTTCAGCCTGTCTCCTATCACCGGACCGTCGCCGCTGATGGCTCGTGGGAGCCTCCTGCAAGGACGACTGAACAGTTTAGTACTGATAAAATAAAATCAAGGCCCTCAGTCCCCCCATCGAACACATCCCTTTCCAAAACTTGAAACGCAAGTACACCAGAACTTGAAGTTGCCGCTGCTCAAGACCTCTGCTCATCTTCTTCTCTTGCAAGGCCGTTTTGAGGAATCAGATCAGAGACTTGCTGTGCTGAATAACAACAAGGACGATGTACCTTAGATGTAACTGGTGCTGAGCCTCCAAAATCTGACCTAGGACGCCACCAACAAAGATAGCTGCAAGGATGATCGAAGATGAAGGTTTCTAGCCGCTGGGAGAGGCCGCCATCTCCCATTCTTGGGCGCCATCAGCAGCAGGGATAAAGACGATGAACTCGGAACAGACTGGTACACCAGAACATGAAGTTGCCGCTGCTCACTCATCTTCTTTTCTTGCAAGGCCGTTTTGAGGAATCAAATCAGAGACTTGCTACTGAATGACAACAAGGTTGATGTACCTTAGATGTAACTGGTGCTGAGCCTCCAAAATCCGTCCTAGGGCGCCACCGACAAAGATAGCTGCAAGGATGATCGAGGATGAAGGTTTCTAGCCGCTGGGAGAGCCCGCCATCTCCCGTTCTTGGGCGCCATCAGCAGGGATGAAGAAGACTTACCCGGAAAAGATTGGTAGCTAATAGGATTTTTTTTTGTTTTTTTCCTCATGCATGGACACGAGCAGAAACATGCACTGTGTCCACACGTCGGACATGCGCCATGTGTCCATGCATGATGGACACGTGGTTGTAGTTGTAATTTCGCCCCTCCCTTTATCATAATTCATTAGCCTGTTTTTTGAAAAAAAAAGAGAAACGTCTAGTTGTGTGTCTTCATTAGGAAGTGAATGGGGTCTTCTTGGGCCCTTTAATTTGCCCAAGCCTAATAAAGGTGATTAAGGAAAGGCCAAATGGAAGGTTGCCATGTGGACTGAAATGTTGGGTTTGTAAGAGAGGTATAAGAGTGATCAAAGGGTGCACTTTTTCCCCCAAAAAGGGGGGGAAGCAATTTTACAATTTTCGGACCTCCATAACTTCTACATACAAGCTCCGATTTGAGCGGACATTATAGATCCGTGATCTACGCAGCTTTCCATAGATATTTTACATGATATGGTTTTATCCGCTAGATTTTAAATTCCATTTTCTTCCCAAAATTCAAATTCAAATAAAGTAACCGTTTTGAAGCTAGTAATTAGAAAACGTTTCTTCTTAAAAGAAAAGGTTTGACTCCTTAAACTGCCAAATAAAAAGGCTCAAAAAGACTCCATTGAAGTCCTAATGATTAATGAGGTGGCAGTAGCCTTTCATTTATTTGAATTTGAAAAGAGAGAGACTACGCCTAAAGGCTAGTCTAGAAAAGATGGTATGAAAGAGCAGATGCCTAAAAAGTAGGCCATCTAGAGGGGCAAGAGTTTGCCCAGCTAGATATAGGTAGCTGCAGGCAAGGCGAGCCTTGTGCTACAGACAAGACAACGCAGCTAACATCCATGCAACAAGCAGCAAAGGAAAACGACCTACCTGCTGTGCTGCAAGAGGTGCAAAAGAAAGAAAACCACCTACCTACTCTTTTTTTCCTTTCTTTTCCAGATGATGGTGGATACCATTAGAGCCAGCGCAAAAATATTTCTACCATGTCCCATGTCGTTGGCCAACATAATATGCAGCCTGCTCTCTGTGATGCGGTAACTACGCCCAAGGAAGCATAGCGAAGGGGAGTTGGAGAGGCGCCACATTTTTCTTTGTGCCACTAATGGCGACACCTCTACGAACCCACAAATCCTACGATACTATTGTTGCCCACCTCCTTCACTGTGGTTGTTATAATGGGCTTATGGGGGGTAATAGAATAAGAGACGACGCACAGTTGTAGCGTGGAGTCTTGAAAGGAGCGCTCAGAGGTAAGACAGGAGGAAGGAGGACCTCATCAGTTGAACAACACACACTCACTGACGTAGAGAGAGAGTTACTCATAGAGCATAGCAAAGGGGAGTTGGAGAGGCGCCACATTTTTCTTTGTGCCACGAATGGTGACGCCTACGAATCCTACGATATTGAAGCTGCTCCGCCTCTGTCTCGCTGTAGTTGTTATAATGTGGATCCTTACCCCTCCATTCGCTAAGAAGCTCTGGCGGCGGCGGACGATGGGCAGCACAGACGTGGCATGGACATCTTCATTGGCCACAGAGCAAATGGGTGGCTTGCTTGAGAGAACCTTCTCATGAAGTTGCTCAGAAGAGGTGGTGGCGGCACCCAGGACCGTCGTCTACATAGTGACATATGTGTTCCTGGGTTGTGCACGCATTAAGCAGGTAGCAGCAATACACCAGCGATTAACAGAGCAAATCGAGCTACAAAATGTGCAAGAAAAGAAAACCCTAACCCCCTCACAGGTGGTGGGCCAAGGCTCAAGTTAAGCGGATGTAACGCTGTACTGCGAGGGTGGCCAACGCTCAAGCTAAGCGGACGTAGAGGTCTCCAACGCTGTAACCTCCAAACACAATGAGTGGGTAGCAGCATTAAACCCTCGCAGGTGCCAAGGCTTAAGGTAAGGTCTCCAAGCTATACTGTAAGGGTGGCCAAGGCGCAAGCTAAGTAGACGTAGAGGTCTTTTACGCAGCGGGCACCTCTTACTTGGGCATGGGCCTACCTCAACTCCCAGCAGCCGAATTCTTGGTTGGTTTCCAATGTAGTGGTGGTCATCAGATCTGACAAGGCCAACATTAAAGAGGCTGGTTACTTGAATTTTGAATTTGAAAAGCGAGAAACGTCTAGTTGTGTGGCTCATTAATGAGGTGGCAGTAGCCTTTCATTTATTTGAATTTGAAAAGAGAGAGACTACGCCTAAAGGCTAGTCTAGAAAAGATGGTATGAAAGAGCAGATGCCTAAAAAGTTTGCCATGTGGAGGGTAGGAGTTTGCCCGGTTAGTTATAGGTAGCTGCACATAAGGCGAGCCTCGTGCTACAGACAAGACAATGCAGCCAACGTCCATGCTGCAAGCAGCAAAGGAAAATGACCTACCTACTGTGCTGCAAGAGGCGCAAAAGAAAGAAAACGACATACCTACTCTTTTTTTCCTTTCGCTTCCGGATGTTGGCGGACACCATTAGAGCCAGCGCAAAAATCTTTCTGCCATGTCCCATGTTATTGGCCAACATAATATGCAACCTGTTGCTGCGATGCGGCAACTACCCCCAAGGAAGCATAGCGAAGGGGAGTTGGAGAGGTGCCACATTTTTCTTTGTGCCACCAATGGCGACATCTACGAACCCACAAATCCTATGATACTAATGTTGCACACCTTGTTCGCTACAGTTGTTATATAATGGGCTTATGGGGGGTAATAGAATAAGAGACGACGCACAGTTGTAGCTTGGAGTCTTGAAAGGAGCGCTCAGAGGTATGAGAGGAGGAAGAAGGACCTCAGCACTTCAACAACACACACTCACTGACGTAGAGCGAGAGTTACTCATAGAGCATAGCGAAGAGGAGTTGGAGAGGTGCCAAATTTTTCTTTGGCCACCAATGGCGACGCCTACGAACCGAAGAATCCTACGATATTGAAGCTGCTCCGCCTCTATCGCCTGGCAGTTGTTATAATGTGGATCCTTACCCCTCCATTCGCTTACAAGCTCTGGCGGACGATGGGTAGCACAGACATGGCCTAGGCATCTTCATTGGGCACAGAGAAAATGGGTGGCTTGCTTGAGAACCTTCTCATGAAGCTGCTCAGAAGAGGCGGTGGCGGCATCAAGGAGGACCGTCTACATAGTGACAGATGTGTTCCTGGGCTGTGCACGCATTAAGCAGGTAGTAACAATACACCAGTGATGATTAACAGAGCAAACCGAGCTGCGAGCTGCAAAATGTGCAAGAAAACAAAACCCTAACCCTCTTGCAGGTGGTGGCCAAGGCTCAAGGTAAGCGGATGTAACACTGTACTACTACGAGGGTGGCCAACACTCAAGCTAAGCAGATGTAGAGGTCTCCAATTTTGTAACCTCCAAACACAATGAGCGGGTAGCAGCATTACACCCTCGCAGGTGGTGGCCAAGGCTCAAGGTAAGGTCTCCAAGCTGTACTGCGAGGGTGGCCAAGGCTCAAGCTAAGCAGACGTAGAGGTCTTTTACGCAACGGGCACCGCCTACTTGGGCATGGGCCTACCTCAGCTCCAGCTGTAGCCGAATTCTTTCTTGTTGGTTCCCAATGTAGTGGTCATCAGATCTGAGAAGGCCGACATTAAAGAGACTGACATGAACCTTTTACTTAAATTTTGAATTTGAAAAGCGAGAAACATCTAGTTGTGTGTCTCATTAATGAGGTGGCAGTAGCCTTTCATTTATTTTAATTTGAAAAGAGAGAGAGTACGCCTAAAGGCTAGTCTAGAAAAGATGGTATGAAAGAGGAGATGCCTAAAAAGTTTGCCACTTGGAGGGCAAGAGTTTTCAACTTTTCCCCATTAGATATAGGTAGAAGGAGTGAGAAACAAAGACAATATATATTAAAAAAACATTAAAATACTTAAAGAAGCCTTCTAGTACCAATGGTCACAAAAGGAAAAAACATACCCATATTTAATATTTAATGAATTTATGCTTTAGAATACATTTGATAACTTTATTAAATACTTGTCGTGTTTGATCTGTCACCAAAGACCATATAGTTATCTATTAGATAAAAATCTATCAAGCCTAGATTTTCTTTTATATACATGAGGGCTGTATTTTCTTCTAATTTGTTTGGACTTAAACGTATAATAATTTTAAAAACATCATCCCATTCAGTAGTTTCAACCTGTCATGGCCCATCCCATCCTCCATTGAAAAAGTGATGCTCAAACTCTGTAGCCATATTCACCCTTTTCTCAAAGAAAAGGGTACTTCTCATGTGCTAAAAAAAATGCGAGTCAGCTCTTTCATTTGGTCAGTCATACATACATACATATATAGTAAGATGTATGACATAGGTATATATATGTATAAAATATATGTAGATGTGATATGTAAATAAACACATGTAATTACAAAAAAAACATGAAAATTAAAAAGCATATATACACAAAATACATGAATATTTAAAAGAAGGGTCCTACTCTAACAATGAAGAGTGTAACAATATGAAAGGATAATTTTTAGATTTGCCTATATATGTAAACATGAATATTTAAAAGAAGGGTCCTTCTCTAACAATGAAGAGTGTAACAATGAAAGGATAATTTTTAGATTTGTCTATATATGTAGCTATGTATGTATGTATGTGCAGACATACATACATACATACACTCTCATAAATACATACACACATATATACATGCATGTAGGTATACACATACGTACATACATACATTAATCTTATAGATACATACAAAAAATACTCATATAGAATTACTAAGAAATTCAAAGTTAGACCATATAAATGTATATGTATATGTTTGTGTGTGTATGGATGTCTATGCTTATGAATGTGTAGCTTTATATGTATTTGTGTGATTATGCATGTGTGTGTGTATATATGTACGTACACATGTGATGCCATGATGGCCTTTGATCCCGTATACTTTAGTTCGCAGTCTCTCTCTCTCTCTCTCTCTCTCTCTCTCTCTCTCTCTCTCTCTTTGTCACACACACACACACACACAAACCAATATACTCTCTTCAAACTCTTGTGTGTGTGTGTGTGTGTGCCACACATACGCTACAATATACTCTCTTCAAACTCTTGTGGAATTGCTATGCAATATTCAAAGGCAATAAACATGCAAGGGCACACACACACACACACACACACGCGCGCGCGCACATGTACATGCATCTACATGTGTGTGTGTGTGTGTGTTACCATATTCAAGTGCACACACACATATGTGTCTGTATATGTATGTTGATCATCTTGAAAATAGTGTCATTTGAACTTGCTCTTTATTTAAAATATATTATACTATACAACTTTCGTAATATGTACATGCATCCATGTGTGATCTATGTGTTACATGTATGTACATGTGTGTACATACATGTATATACATGTGTGCGTGTGTGTGGGTGGATGTGTGTGTGTGTCACATACTTTACAATATACTCTCTTCAAACTCTTGTACTAGAATTGCTACACAATATTCAAAGGCAAAAAACATGCAAGGGCACACACACACACACACACATGTATCTACATGTGTGTGTGTGTGTGTGTGTGTGTGTGTGTGCATGGGTGAGTATGTGTGTGTCACATTGTTCAAGGGCATACACACACATATGTATGTACTCTCTCTCTCTATGTCATTGTGCATGTGCATCCATGTGTTACATGTATCTACATGTGTGTGTGTCTGTGCATCACCATATTTTGCCAAAACACACAAAATTAAAAAAACCTTTTAACACATACTTTACAATATACTCTCTTCAAACTCTTGCGGAATTGCTATGTAATATTCAAAGGCAATAAACATGCAAGGGCACACACACACACACACACAATATACTCTCTTCAAACTCTTGTGGGTGTGTGTGCGCGCGCGTCACATACTTTACAATGTACTCTCTTCAAACTCTTCTGGAATTGCTACACAATATTCAAAGGCAAGTTGCAACATTCATACAAGGATACACACACACACATGTATCTACATGTGTGTATGGGTGTGTGTGTCGTCACCAGATTCAAGGGCCACACACACATATGTGTATATGTATGTTGCTCATCCTGAAAATAGTCTCAACTTAAACTTGCTCTCTTTTTGAAATACATTATACTATACAACTTTTGTAATATGTACGTGCATCCAGATCGTGTGTGTGTGGGTGTGATCTATGTCTTACATGCATGTGCGTGTGTGTGTGTGTGTGTGGATCACCATATTCAAGAGCACACACACACATATGTATGTACTCTCTCTCTCTCTCTCTCTCCAAGTGTCATTGTGCATGTGTATCCATGTGTGATCTATGTGTTACATGTACCTACATGTGTGTATGTGTCTGTGGGTGTGTGGGTGTTTGCGTCACCATATGTGTATATGTATGTATGTACATATACTCTCTCTTTGTTTCTCTCTCTCTCTCTCTCTCTCTAACATGGAAATAAATTAGAACTTATTAGCTTTTGTTGCACTAACATGCTCCTTACAAATAATTTATGATTCACAATACATAAAATAGAAGTTCACATAGCTATATTTAAAGAACATAACATACCAACATGCATCCAAGGGGGACACACACACACATATGTGTATAGGTATGAAGGTGCTCTCTCTCTCTCTCTCTCTCTCTCTCTCTCTCTTAAACATGGAAATAATTTAACACGTATTAGCTTTTGTTGTGACCCTACGCACACCAAGAAGGCCACGCATGCATGATGTGGACCCTGGAGCACAACTCCTGGAGCACAACTCTACGTGCATACTAAAAGCACACCACAGATTAACACCAAGGAGCTATGCACACATGGCGGGTAACTCGAGGGCAACTCTGGTATGTTGTGGAGCACAAAGTTTTAACACACACACTGTAGCTTCCAAGCCACCTTCATGGCGGGCGGCTTGGCATGCTACGTTTTAACACACACAAATGATGAAAATTGGCATGCACGTCAAGAGAGAGGAAAGGCCACCACTTACTATCGGACGAGAGAGGAAAGGCCACCACTTACTATCGAGCTCGAGGGATCACTCATAAATATGTAAGCATAGCATGTGGCTTCAAGAGAAGGGGTTTTAAAAATCTTCAACAGAAAAGAGAGAGAGAACTCACCTGGCTTCTACCTTGCAGAGAGAGCGAGATACTTGCACATGCAACAAACAACATCGGGCACTAATGTTGCAGAGAGAGAGCGAGAGAAGTTGAGGAGCTCGGCGGAAGACCTGCTGAAGCTTCGAGCAAAAGCGAGCGAAGACGGGGGAGCGAATACCGCATAGTTCAAGGAAGGTTCAAGGAAAACGGGCCATTAACATGAACGTAAGACGTCTTGTGAAATGTGCGCGGCGGAGAAATCGGGGTGCCACGACCACATCTGATGATCAAGAAGACGGTAAGACCTGTAACTTCGGCTACTGTCTTGCTTAGGCTCTCTCTCTCTGCTCGCGCGCTTCTGTGAACTTGTCATGGGCGACCATCTTGAAAAGCTACAAGCGGCCAACTGGAACTCAGCACAGTCCATGTCCTTCAGCGTACAATTAGTCCGCTAAGCCCTCCAGCTCCTACGCTTCCTGGCCTCTACCAAGGTCCCGCTGTCTCCAGAGCCATCCAACGGTCAGAAACCGTCCAAATTTCATGGCACATGCTATTCTCTTGCTTAGTCTGTATCAATTAATTTCATCACTCATTTTTGTATGTGTGTCTAATCCAGGTATGAGAACTGTTGGCTTCCCTTGCTGGTTGATTCTGAGGGTGGATGTACACCCACTGGCTTCCCGCTCCAACCCCCTCTGGACTGTGCTTGGATTTGGCATTGCCACCGCCTTAACCCGGTAAAATGCAATCTGTTGCAGCGGGTTTTAGGCATCATACAATTGCTAATTTTGTGATGGATCAGGTTTAGCCTTTTGTTTGGTTATCTCTTTTGGGCGCCCATAATCCCACTTTTGTATTTGCGGTGCCCGGAGTTGTGAGCGCCGGCAATCTCTGGTCGCCGACAATGCTTAAGATTTGGACGGCCATTAGCTAAACGGTTAGAATGCATAGTAATGGACTAGCCTGCAGGTACTTGATTTGGATGATTTGGGTTCGATTATAGGTGATTTATGCGCGGGACTGTGAGCTTCATTATGGGCGGATTCTGGGCGCCCCACCAAGTGTGGACAGGAAAGAGGCCACAGAGAGCACCCAGAGGCTGTGGGAGAAGCGCTTTCCACAAGAGAAATATTGTCTTGACCTCACCCAATTTCATTATGATAATCAATGGCAGCCTAGTCCTGCTAGTAATGCATCCCGGAAGATCACGTATAACCTAGACGACGCAGTTGCGAGGCAAAGTACTTTCTATTACCAGGTATATTTCTCTCAACCTCCTCATGTTTGAGAGAATTCATGAACATTTGTTTCTAACATATCAATTACTTTGTGTTTATATTAGCAAACATTTGCGTGGTTAATTCAGTTGATTAAGCATCAACAACCTTGTTGTGAGACCTGCTGATGGTTAGTTCAGCTCATTAGGGTTCTCAATGAACAAACGGTCTTCACTAATACAGATTAATTCAGGAGAATGCATTTTGTGTGCGGTCATTCCAGTTGATTATTGCGAGACCAGGTTGTGGTTGGTTGAACTTATTAGGGGAAACTATTTGTGTGAACATTGATTAGCAAATGTTTTTTGATTAATCGTGATGTCTACATTTTTGTTTGTGTGTGTAAGAGAGAGAGTGAGTGAGAGAGAGAGAGAGAGAGAGAGAGAGCTATATCTTAAATGAAGATTTCTTTTATTACGAATCACGAATTATGTAGCGTTTTTTTTCATTACCCCAATTACGACTGTAAGTGCATGTATGCATGCATGTATTATGTGTAACAATGTATCATCTTGATAATGCATGCATGTTTGGATACTGCATACATGATACATACAGCATTACGAAGTACGCATACAATTATACATAAATTGTACATGCACCTTGTACATTTTCCATACGTGCATGTATAATCATTACAGCCTTAGTAAAATAGTGATTAGTCGTGAAAAGAGATCCCATTCACTACAGAGTAGTTAGAAGTTTTGACACAACCCACTGGGATTATGATTCCGGTTTAAAGAGTCTGTGAGAGAGAGAGAGAGAGAGAGAGAGAGAGAGATGCTAATCATTTTTATGATCAGTAATCAGTCATTAATGTTGTATTTTGCGTGTTTGAGTAGGTTTCCCAACCACACATGAAGGAGGAGAGCTTCTTGAGGGCTGCGGAGCAGCGCTACAAGGGCTTTTTGCACTTGTTCCGGATGACTGATTGCAGGTTCTTCCTGGTTCGCACGTACGACATAGACTTGATGTGGCATGCCCACCAGCTCAACCCGGAAGCCTACACACGGGACGCAACCCACATACTGGGGAGAGTGCTGGGACATGATGACGCTGATTCGAACAGAAGTCCCGGCCACAAGCTGGACGAGGGCTTTCATCAAACTTGTCAGCAATGGCTGCAAAGCTATGGTTGCACATATGAGAGAGCAGGTGCCATGTACAGAGGAGAGCCTCCAGCTCCCATCTCATTGCCCCCACCATCAGCAGACTCCATGCCTACCACGGCTGTTGGCACCCCAATAGACTATACCCCGATAGCACCCCGGCAAGTTATGCACCGTGTTTTGGAAGAAGGAGCTGAGGTTTATATTTTCAAAGGTTATACATATATATATATTCAGGAGAGAGCATAATCTTTGACCTTGTTCACTTGGATTACAGGTCCTTTTAACCATAGTTGGAGCTCGGAATGTGCCCACGAATAAAAAAGGCACTCTTCGAGTTCGTTTGCAGATGGAGAAGAAATGCGAGGCTTTTAAGTTGGAGACACCCTCTATTCCATTGGTGTCAGAAGCTGTGTGGAATCATAACTGGACTTTTCAAGCCGAAAAGTCAACAGAAGGCTTGAGGTTAGAGCTGCTACGAAGGCGCTCCAATGCAATCAAACAAATCATCTCTCCTGGCAGACTCTGCTCAATTCGCCCACCCTCTCTTGTGATGGGTGGTTTGGTCTATCACCCAAATCACCATGGAGCTCCAATGTGAAGCCTCCATCGCTGTTCATGTCTGTATCTATGACTCCTCCTCAACCTGCACCTCAGTTGTTTCGCACCATCAACTCCATCCCAACAGATGACAAGCGCCGCATGGATCTGCCCAGGTTTAGTCTTCTTCGTGGAGACCGTGGATGCTGGCTGACCAGGACTGTTCTTGACCATGCCAATACAGAAGTCTTTATTGTTCGTTCCAGGTATACATCAATATGTTGTAATTTGCTATTATGCACTTTGGCTATGCTATGTCTGTCAATTGCAACACAAATTCTATCATACATGGCAACTGTAAACACAGTTACTTTACTTCCACCATGCACGATACTAAAAAACAGTGACTCCTTTGTTTAGGTACTCCGATGGTAACACCTTCATTCCTCATCGCACACCTGAAAAAGAGAAGCGCATTTTCATTCATCGAGGCGGTTGGGAGTACCCAGATAACAATTCCAGTATCGGAACTGTTCCAGGTACTGCTGGTGTCGTGATTTTCTGTACTTTTGAGCATCTTCTTGTACGCTCTCATCTGAAGAGGAAGAGCCAATTATAATTGTTAGTGTTGAACGTGCAGCCAATGTAGTGGCCTTTGCTGAACAAGTGGTAGACGGGCCAGAGATACAAGCAGTGTTATCCATGCAAAGATGTTGGGGTTTCTTCCAAAATCGCACCCAACTTATTGTGAGCAGAGCCTTGGAAGATCCACTATGGAATACTAGGCCTCTTCTTGAGCTACGTGGTAGTCTCCAAGGTCAGGTATGTGGAAATTTAGCACTGCACATTCATTTACGTGAGTGTGTATCTGTGATATGCAGAGAGAGAGGGAAAGAGAGAGAGAGAGGGGTTATATTAACGTCTTCAGGGGCCAAAACACGCATGAGACCAAGGATGATACTTTGTGTGGGTACTCTTGTGGGAGATGGATAGGGCATCCCCTCTAACCTAAACAGAGTGTAACACAAATGAGACCAAGGATGATACTTTGTGTGGGTACTCTTGTGGGAGATGGATAGGGCATCTCCTCTAACCTAAACAGAGCATAATAAAAATTGTTACATAGGAACTATGATCAGATATGCCGAAAAGACATTGATGGACAATGAAGGCATGATATGCCAAAGCCTGAGAGGGTTGCAGAGCCACCTCAAGACCTCGTCTTCCGGTAACAGACATGAGGGGGATTCAGATCACCATAAGATTGAAAATGGGCCTCTTTTTTATGACGTTTAAACACTCAAAGTAAGGAAATTGAGATTACAAAGATTAGTAGTCAGAAACTTATATAAGTTAGCCATTTCCATAGTGTACAAGATACTAGTTATGCAGCAATACTTCTGAATTGTGATGTGTTACCATTTCCACCGTTTAAAATTATCTTCATGTACATCCCATCTCCATCCCAAGCAAGATATTATGAAGAATGCATTGGATGCCCTCCACTAATCCCTTGTAAGAGACCAAGGATGGGCCCTTACATTGGTTGGTCTTGAAGTAACGTTGTCAATTGTTGAAAACAATCCTAAAGGCAATCGAAAACCTTATCGAAGCAGGTATATTCTCTCCAGTACATGTTGCATGCACATCATGATTCTGACAATATCTTGGACAAGGAGAGATTAGTCAACCACAAACAAGACAAAGAGCATGGGGTCCCCACCCCCCACATGAGAGGTGCCCACTTCTCACGTGGGTATTTAAAATTGTATTTTGAAAAATTATCCCAAGGAGGTAATAGTAGATTTCCTTATCAAAATTGGGCTTCCCTTTTACATAAATATGTCCATGTATCCAAGTTTTTTTTCATAAAATAAGGATCTAAAACATGAATCAACGTCCCAACTATACAAAATAGAAGAAGTAATATCAAATCCAAAAATGTGGCACACAGTCACTCAAGTTAATACTCTATGTATGACACTATAATAGGTGTTCATGTTGTTAATAGGTGTTCATGTTATTAATCCATTTTGGGGTTAACAATATTGCCACTAATATATTCTACATCAAAGAGCATACACAAACACACCAAAAGGATATACAATCAAGCTATGAAGTAATAATGTCCTAATCTTTAACTTAGACGAGTGTCAGTAATGGATTGATCGGACACTTTTGGTTATTAACACTCCAAGAGCATGTGTTAACAAGCTAGGATGTATCACTTATGAATGTACTTCATGCATTTATTATGAGTTTGGCATTGTATAAGCAATAGGGCACTCATGAGTCTTTGGCACGCTCGGTTGGTCATAGTTTAAGTGTGTGAACACTTATGAGCTTGTATATAAGTCAATTTCTCTTACAATACATGACTCTTTCATTTTGCACTAGAGCCTTGCATGTTACATCTCTACTCTATCTTTATACTTGTGTAACTACCACAAGTGTAAGAGAGAGGAGTTTATGGGGCTACCCCAGTGGATGACAATAGTTGAGCCAGTGTGACAATGGATCGAGAGGAGTATGACAACGTAGAGCTCTCTGAAAGAAGAGAGGGTTGCATGCATTGTGGCACATTGGTAAGTTTTCCATAACATATTTAGCGTGTTCTTGATTCTCTTCTAAATGTGTTTCTAAGAGAGATTTGAACAAGCCATAACACTTTTAGAGAGGGTTGCATCCATTGCGGTACTACATTGGTAAGTTCCCAAACGATATGTTGTTTCCATTCTTGTTTTCTCTTATGAATGTGTTTCTAGGAGAGACTGAAATGGCCCATAACATTTTGGCATTGTTATCAGGGGAACCATTGTGCTTCTATAGTTTTGCTTCTTGTTTTGTTCTCTAGAGCATGGTTTAGGCATCTAGGGGCCCTCCTCACCCCCTTGTTGGGCATCATGGTTTAGGCATCTAGGGGCCCTCCTCACCCCCTTGTTGGGCATCCTTTATGGGCCCCTACCACACATCGATAGCTCCTTATCCACTCACACCCCATATCCTCTACACCCACTGTGTATCCATGATGATGAGGATGGTGATCCTCCATGATGAGGATGACGATGATGATCCATACATATCTACATTTACCTAGGGATTACTGTTAGTCCTTTTTTTGTTATGTTGTGTTTTTTTCCATGGACACATTGTACACCTTTTGTCCCAAACTCATGAACAAGAAATGAGCACATTATCGTAAACAACACGAGGACTTGTACCAACTCTTCATAAGTGGGAATTTTGACGAGGATTGGATTAGGATCCAAGAATGACACTTACCCACCCCCATCACAAACATACATATGTGGCACTCATATGCACATTCATTATACCACAAACCCCAGCAACCCCCCCTTGCACATCCATCTTCTTCACAGGAGACATGGTGGTGAAGGATATATGCAAGCTTCAAACTCTCCAATCATAGGATCACAAGGGGCTTATGCACCCCTCTTTTGTAGGCGACACCTTGGCACCCCTCCTAGCCTTTAGAAGGGCCCTCTCAGAGAGCTTCCCCCCCACTTGGTTCATCACACACACTATTGTGCCTATCCATAAGGTGGGAAACCCCATGGAACCTAATAACTCTAGAACCATCATGATCATCCATAACTTAGCCCAAGATTTATGGATATATACTTGAGTTTGAGCTCAGCACACTAGCAGAGAGAGGAATAGAGGGCACTAGGGAAGGCAGGATTTAGGAGCACATTCTTTATGCTGGATTGCATATTCACACTTCACGGTATCACTCAGTAGGCCAAGGTTAAGCTTTTGATACACTACCTTGGGCCCATCTTCTATAGTGCTTACAACATCGTAGGGTCCTATCTGACATGATCTGGGCTACCATTGCCTTTTATGATCTAGCTATTGGCAAGGCAAGATGCTTGGGACTCTCTGAGGAGGTCTCTAGCACCATCAGAGTGAAATAAGGATTCCCACTATCTTCGACCCTCTTTAGACTCTACATAGATGAGATCTCATGCTTCATTGACAGAGCCGAAGGTGGAGGAGTTTCTCTAGGAGGTATTCTTGTTTCCCTCTTATATATTAATGATATTGTACTCATTGCACATTTTCAAGAGGGGTTACGAAAGAACATGAAGGCTTACAAGATTTTGCACACAAATGGGGCTTTTAGTCAACCTTGGGAAAACCAAGGTTATGGTATTCCACACCTCCTACCCAATTGGTAGGCCGTATAGAGATAACTTACATCGCTAGCAAGGTTGAGGTGGTGCATTCATATGTCTATCTTAGAGCCACCTTCACTAGTCCATGCTTCTCTATGAGACAGACAACAGTAGAGGATAGACTCATTAGAGGATATGCAGCTCTGACTGTTTCTAAGCACATTTTCAAGAGCCGAGGACAAAGGGTAGCAAGGTTGAGGTGGTGCATTCATATGTCTGTCTTAGAGCCACCTTCACTGGTCCATGCTTCTCTATGAGACAGACAACAGTAGAGGATAGACTCATTAGAGGATATGCAGCTCTGACCCTATTGGAGAGGCAATGTTTCTAAGCACATTTTCAAGAGCCGAGGATAAAGGGTTGCCTTTTCGACACCCTAGTCATCTGACACTTATGCATGCGGCTCCCTTCTAGGCACCAAATGTATCCTCTCGACAAATTAGTAGTCCATAGAGCATCCTCAGATCATGGCATTATTTCACGAATGATACGCAACAAATTATCTATCACCCACCAGATCATCCAGGCAGAGTTTGTCGTGGCTCCTATGTTGATGGAGGCTATGTTATAGATAATCACTTATGCACAGAGGGTGAGGGAGATGGATCCACTTTGACTCCCCACTTTTGCACTACAATCATCACTACAGCACGTTGAGGACATAGTAGCATTTCACCACCATCGCTTCTTTTATCGGGATGTCGAGGATTCCATTCGCTGCTTTGTAACAAAATTTCAGTGCTCCCCAACATTTATAGCAGTGAAATTCTGCTGCTAGGTAGTAGCGCGTAGCAGAAAATTCCGCTGCTATACTATAACTCCACTGCTGAACAACAAAAAATAGCAAAGAAATTACGCTACTATTTTTGCTACATGAAATTTCAGAGAGTTGTTGGATGCAGAATTTTAAAAATACATGTCACATACATACAGAAAATGATATATAGTTTTAAAAAAACGTCCAATAGAACCCTTGGAAGCATGTTTTGAGCAAAAAAAAAGATAGTTGAAAACTTTTGAGAAGCAAAACAATGTCAAGATCATGAATCTATTCCATCTTGTAATAAATCCATATGTATTGCTTCATCAATGTCTATATCTAATGGAAGCTCAATGAAAAGATGTGGTTCCATATCAACATCAATATCACTGTTATGATCCAATGAAGCATTGTCATGATTGATAGGTGACTCATCATCTTCTTCGGATTGATGTTTCTCATGCTCTTCATTGTCTCCATCCAAACAGTTTTCTTCATCATCTTTTTCCAATGAGCCGATTTGAGGTAGTACTTGCACCTCATCTAGAGATTCGACCTCCATATCTTGATCTTGAAAGATATGTTTTGAACGATGGGAAACTTGTATAACATACCACCACTTTGGATCAATTCGATCAGTGTGAAACACAACCTTATATCACAAAGCAAAGGGGTTACACTTTTATTATAATACATCAAGATTTAATTTGGGATTGGTTGGGTTACTAACCTGTTGGGATTGGTTGGGTTACTAACCTGTTGTTGACAGTGTTGAGGTAGTATGAAGGTATCTTTCTCATCATTCCAAAACCTGGTAGAATCAATTTGAAAGAACCCATTTGGATGTTTCTTCACGGTTTCTTGAGCACCTCTATATATCACCTTGAACCATTTGACATCAAAGATGAATAGACTAAATTCTCTAAATCCAACCTCAAGAATACCCTGAATAGTTCCACAATACTCAAGATTGTCCTCTATGCATTAGTATCATGTCTACTAGCTCGACTTTCTTGCTCAAAAGTTTCCATCACATCATAATCAAATGTGTTTCTTTTAGAATGCACATGCTCCGTGCAAAAGTGCCTTCCCTCTGACCATATTGCATTATATAGTTTGTACTAACATTAAACAAAAGCACGAAATTTAGTATAGTGCATTAAACAAGGTATATACGTGAGATAGAGATGAAGAATATACTTACTTGAGGGTCACATCCTCTTGCATATTCATGCTCTTCTCTTGTGATCATCTCTCGATTTTGCGATGCCATCAATATTTCCATACGAAGCCACTCTATATTGATCACATTTGGTAGAGCTTCAAAGCTAGGCGGGAATGGCAAGCATCTATTTGCTCTTCTGAAAGCTCTTCTCTCATCCTTTTGTCTATTGATTGCATCATTGTACCTCCCAATCCACTTCTCCACGATGGAAATAGTTAGAATACAGAATGTATTCACCTTGTGGTGTAATGCTTTATCCAATCTTCATTGCCTTCCTTTTCCCTGCGGCACATTAGTGATTAGTCGGTCATCCTCCTCATTACTCCACAATCGTGGCATGGAAGGATCTATGATGTGAGATAGATGTTTTGAGATATACATAAGAAACTGTTGCATCAACCATCCCTCTGCCATGCTTGCCTCTAGCCTTGCTCTTTGTCTCACAAAGTCCTTTAAGGTTTTCATGAACCTTTCAAAGAAAAATATCCATCGAACATGAACAACACCACACAATGCCGCTTCATCAACCAAATACACCACAAGAAGCAATTGTCTTGTGAGAATTATTTTAAGAAAGGTATCCTCGATCATACACACTACCTCAATAGCATTGAGACGAGCCATCTCAATATATGTAGGATCTTCTCCTTTAAGAAGATGTACCTACATACATAGCAATTATGTGTACTATTTACTAATACATAACTTGTGAGCGCATGAGGATCTTCTCCTTTAAGAAGATGTACCTACATACATGCAATATATGTAGGATCTTCTCCTTTAAGAAGATGTACCTACATACATAGCAATTATGTGTACTATTTACCAATACATAACTTGTGAGCGCATGAGGATTTCAAATAAGCAATATAAATTAGTGAATTCATACCTCACCAAGATTCCCATTTTGTAAATAGCCTCTCTCACCTTCTTGTCTCCATAACCAACTATAGCAATTGGAAGAATAAACTATGCATAGAAAAAAATGAAAGTTAGTATATGAGCTTACAAATTATGTACTACAAAGAGAAAATGTGAATATTTATATACCTATAATATCTTGTGCTAATCATGTGTATTGAGGCCATATAATTGTTCCTCTCCTTTCTTTTTGGTCTTTGTGAAGGCACCCTTCAATGAATGTATTACTCTCGTTGGTATACGAAAAGAGGCAATCACACTTTTCACCTTATTGTGCTCCCTCTTCGTTAATACCCATGGTGCCTTTGGTAGGACTATTTTGCCACTCTCACTTTCAATTGGTCATGCACTTTGAAGGCGTCCAATGTTTTATAAGCAATGATTTTATATTCACGTGATCACAAATTTTTTTTTGTTAATAACATGTGTTAACATGCTATTAACATGTTAACATGTAAACATGTTCTCAAAAAAGCCGGTGGGAAGCAACTTGGTAACCGGATAAAATCCCGTCGTGCTTTTGCTATACCCGGCGGTCTCGCCAGAAAAAAGAAAACCCCGGCGGGTCCCGGAGGGGTCGTCATCCAGCTCGGCGGGGTAAAATTTTCTATATATATGGGCTCAGGGGGCCCTTTGGGAGTTCATTTTGCTGACAGCATACACAAGTAATGAAACTTGTGTGTGTGTGTGTGTGTATGTGGGTGTGTGTTCGTGCGGGCAGCCGCCCACTGTCGCAATGCGCGGCAGGATGTGGGTGGTCCGCCACACGAGGGATGTGTGTGGGTGTGTGTTCGTGCGGGCAGCCGCCCATTGTCGCAATGCACGACAGGATGTGGGTGGTCTGCCACACGACAGTTGTGTGTGTAAGGCCATTCTTCGGAATGGTGCTTACCCTGGGGCACTTAGTCGGTAACGCGGCTAGTCTGTATCCTATGGTAAGTATGGCATGCCGTAGCGGTACTAGTCGGTAACACGGCAAGCATAGTATCGTTATGGCGATGTCACCTTTCCTTCCCTTCCCTTTGTCAAATGCGGGCATATGGTCGGTAACGCAGCCAGTGTGTTCGTATCCTATTCATATTCCCATAGAATCGGGCGACATTTTGTCGTTAACGCAGCAAGTTGGTGTCGTCCGCTAGTGCATAAATTGTTTTTTGCATATTGCGGCATTTGATCGTTAACGCGGTCGAAAAAATGTCGTAAATTTGCTTGCATATTACGGCATATGATCGTTAACGCGGTCGAGAAAATGTCGTAAATTTGTTTGATTTGACTTGTATTGTTTTTATTGTGTTTGATCCATGCGATACTTGGTTGCTAATGCGGCATGAGTATTTCATGGATCAAAGTTTACATCATATTGTCTAAACGTTTTATTTTATAATATTGTGATTCGTAACTCGAAAAAATGAATATCTCTCTCTTCCTACCTCCCTCTCTCTCTCTCATGATACTCTTCACAACTCTTTCTCTCTCTCTCTCTCTCTCTCTCATGATACACTTCACAACATGATAGATGTGTAGATAAGGATTTCTTTTTTTTTCTCTTAAAATATACATAATTCTTAATAATTTTTTTTCTCCCTCTATTTACTTAAAAATTAAAACAGAACATTATTTTCCTCTTAAGGAACTCACAAAAACATTAAAAATGTCATCTAATGTTTCTTCTCTCTATCTGTCACAACTCTCTCTTCCTCTCCTCTCTCTCTCTCTCTCTCTCTCTCTCTCATGATACACTTCACAACTCTCTCTCTCTCTCTCTCATGATACACTTCACATCTCTCTCTCTATCACGATAGGTGTGTAGATGAGGAGTGCTTTAGGATTACAAAACATTATTTTTCTCTCTTTAGGAACTCACAAAACTATTAAAAATGTCATCTAATGTTCTCTCTCCCTCTATCTGTCACACCTCTCTTCCTCCTCCTCTCTCTCTCTCTCTCTCATTCGATAATGTATACACTTGATAAGTAATAATGCACTTGTTGCGGTTGTCTCATGTTCGATAATGTATTGCATGATGTTGAGTTCAGTAATATTGTTTGATATTCCGTTTTTGTTTGATCATTGATAAGTAATGATACACTTGTTGCTGTTCTCTCACGTTTGATGATGTATTGGATGATGTTGAGTTCATTAAAATTATTTGATATTCTGTTTTTGTTTGAACATTGATAAGTAATGATACACTTGTTGCTGTTCTCTCACGTTTGCTTGATGTTGATTTCAGTAATGATACACTTGTTGCTGTTCTCTCACGTTTGCTTGATGTTGATTTCAGTAATGTTTGATATTCTGTTTTTTTGTATTTAGTGATATTTACTAGATTTACGAAGACGACCAACATGCTTTCCCCTGAAGAGCGTAAAATCGTTCTACGAGCAATTCGCATTGAAGCAGTCATCACAGTGTCACAATGTGCTGATGATGTCGTCAAAAAGATCAATGAGTCTGAGATACTCATGCGAGATCTAATAGACCAGGTATTAGATCTAATAGATCAGGTATTGGATGATGTTGAGTTCATTAAAATTATTTGATATTCTGTTTTTGTTTGAACATTGATAAGTAATGATACACTTGTTGCTGTTCTCTCACGTTTGCTTGATGTTGATTTCAGTAATGATACACTTGTTGCTGTTCTCTCACGTTTGCTTGATGTTGATTTCAGTAATGTTTGATATTCTGTTTTTTTGTATTTAGTGATATTTACTAGATTTACGAAGACGACCAACATGCTTTCCCCTGAAGAGCGTAAAATTGTTCTACGAGCAATTCGCATTGAAGCAGTCATCACAGTATCACAATGTGCTGATGATGTCGTCAAAAAGATCAATGAGTCTGAGATACTCATGCGAGATCTAATAGACCAGGTATGGGAAAATGCACAGCGTCGGCTTCGAAGCGGAGGCAACGCTGAGTTGCTTGATAGACAGAAGATAGCAGATTTCAACCATCAACATATAACACGAACCATTTTGGGGAGCATGCGTGTAGCATGCAGTGATCTTAGAGATGCGGCCCCGTCTGAAGCTAATATGCAACGTTTACAGTTATGGGACGTATGGAGCGAGCAAAGAGCCAAGAGCAAGTGCATGAAGGCGCTGGATGCAGAGTCCCTCCCCAAAAGAGTGCGCATTGCCCAGGATGTCGCTGCAATGTCCAGCCAGGCAGATGCAAGTGGTACAGGTGTCATGAATCGTATCATCTACAATTCTATGTGCACACACCTCATTTGCATCCCGCAGCACGAGGCTCTGTTTGAAGGGCGAACAATAGGCTCTGGTGTTTTTGGCACAGTAAAAGAGTATACAGTTAAAGGTATATCATTTTTGCCGGAGCACATTACTTTTTGCGGAAAGCACTACAAAGGAGAAGGCACCGCCAAGTTCGAGAGCTTCCAGGCAGAGCAGGGCATGCAGGTTCTACATCCATCGATTGTCAGGTGTATTGTCTTCACAAAAGAATCTCCTTGGATCACTATTTTTTCGTACTATAATGGCGGCTCGCTTGGTGATACTCTTCTGAAGGTTCCCTTCAGATTCAGTGAGTTCACCAGAGCAATTTTTCGTTTGGATCGAGGATGGAGACAACCCCCGTCCTATAATATTCCTTTAAGTCATCTAGAACTTTCTAAAATAAAACAAATAGTAATAACCATGCCACATATTATGCATGCCCTGGTGGAAGGCCTAGCGGCAGCACATCTGACAAGAATTGTACATACCGACCTACATCCATTCAATGTAGTGTTGGATTTTACAAAAGAGTTGAAGCCACGCATAGGTATTATTGATTGGGGGTTACTGCTGAGAGCGCCCAAAAAATGGGTGTCTCTCAATTTTGTATTTGAAGCAGACAAGAACCCTGAAAAGGTGGCATAGGCGGTCTCCTACGCAGATAGAGAGCGAAATAAACGGCCGTGGATAGTCCCGGAGCTTTATGATCCGTTTTTGGCAGATGCATACACTCCTGCATCTGATGTTTTTGCCTTGGGATATTTATTACAAACTTTATATGACTTTTGGCAGAAAGTACAAGAGTTGTGGATGGATAATAATTCCTATGACAAAGTTACCATGGATACTATTATTCATAGAGTCAAAAATTGAATGTTTCTGCCTAATCGCGATGAGCGAAAATCAATTTTGCAAGTAGTTGAATTTTTTAGATCACTAAATACTGACCCAACGAGGGCACAACGTCCTCTTGTAGAGCTATCGGTGTCATTCATCCCAATTTTGTCATGATACAGTATCAGGAGATTAAGTTTCAGGAATGGCACTTTGTTTCTCTCTTCAAAATTTGATGTGTCCATTGTTTAAAATATTATCTCATTGAGTCTTTGCAATATCTCTCTCCTCTTGTGGTGTTTAAGTTTATGTTTTCTCTTCAAAATTTGATGTGCACGCATTGTTTGAAGTATTTTTGAAGTCAAGTGGATATTTCTCATTGAGTCTTTGCAATACATATCTCCTCTCGTGATGTTAAACTTTAAGTTTTTGAGGGTAATGGTCAATTTATCTTACGTTGATATTTACAGTTCATTAAAATCCTTAAGTCATTTATGTTCATGCAGATATGGCAGAGGCGCAAGCAAAAGAGCATCAAGAGTTAGCCAAGAAGACATATGAGCGAATGAAGGCCCTTGCACATGGCCTGACAGCCCGCGAAGTTACAAGAACAGCATGCAGGTTGTCGAAATAAACAAATCCTACTTATGCCCAATGGAAAGACATAAACAAACACGTAACCACAGAGATGATAAAGGAAATATGGCCATGTCCAGATGGCGAGATTAAGAAGGGAAGATGGAAGATTTCACGTTGCACTCACAATGATATCAAAACTAATGCCAAGCGCATTTTCTTGGAGGTGTACGGTCGTCCTCTCCATAATGCCGACGCTCCACTCTATTTTGCTAAGATGCTATATGCTCAATTTATCCTAGAAACTCCAGTGGAATTCGCCTCCAGAGAGGCCACTGTCAACACCCACGACATACGTGAAGAGACAGTGACATTCACAAGGGAAGAACTTGCTCTCATGGTGGAGGGCACTGGATTGGAGTTAAACAAGGTCAAAGAAAGCTTAGGGGCACAGCTAGCAGAGAAGGAGAAAGAAGCTGAGCGATTATCTCAAGCGTCAACTCCTCTCCCGGCCAATAGAGGGATTCAAGAGCAGCTCACAAAGATCAGCCAAGATGTACAGAGCATCTCTTCACGTATTGCTCCTGTGCGCCAAGGAAACCACATCTCTCATTTTTTGATACATCCTGATCTTGTGGGAGTTTCTGCTGAGGCTACTAGTACCTCCACCCCCCAATGTCCTGTATGTTACAAAGTATTCGATGGGTGGAGCGGCCAGTATATACTACCCTGTGGACACTACTACCACTTAATATGTTTAGTGAGGCAAATGCAAAATACTTCCACATGTGCATTGTGCAGTGTTCCAATAAATCAAGGTATTTATACAGTGTTCGGCATGGCTAGCGAATATAAACCACTAGGACCTTTAGATGCAACTCCTAGTGCAATTCGTAATTTATTTCAAGATAAAAGCTAAGAAAGACAAATCCTACTTTTGTATTGATAATTTCTCCAAATACGATCATTTGTACAAGTACTTTTTATGAAATTAATGAAATGACTTCTTCCTCTATGTCAATATCTTTCTCCAAAATTCTTTTACCGTTTACTCTCTCGTCTGCTAAATTAAGCTCATCTATGTCAATGTCTAAATTGTCTTCTATCTCAAGGGTGGTGCACAACGTGCGTCCAACATCAAAGTTCTCGTCTACTACATCATCATAATTGTACATCCATCTGGGCATATCTTCTTCATACTCTTCGCTTTCAATGTCTCGCAAGATCTTTTCATTGCAATACATGTAAACAAGTTTATCTGCTCGATCTGCAAGAAGTCGATTGCGAATAGTATTGTGAATATATTTGTACATGCTCCAGTTTCTTTCTGAGCCTGAGTTTGAAGAGCACTGACTTAGAACCTTCATCGCAAGGTTGCGCAATAAAGCATAATGCTCACTACCATTCATCATCCACTACTTCCATGCAGGTTGCTCTTTAGCCATTTGTTGAACAAGGGAGTTGGAAAATAAACCCTCTTTCAATCGAAATGAGGTCATCTCCTTTATGCACTTTACACGATCATCAACATTATTATAGAAAGTGTTTACCACTTTATAAAAATCTTGCACCACCTCAACGTTGGACATCAAATCCATATTCCAATATTCAGGATCTAACATGTAAGTAGCACTGTGTAGTGGTGAATGCGCTCCAATCCATCTAGCATGAAAGTACTTCAATAGAA
This sequence comes from Cibotium barometz, assembly GCF_041138505.1. Taxonomy (NCBI): domain Eukaryota; kingdom Viridiplantae; phylum Streptophyta; class Polypodiopsida; order Cyatheales; family Cibotiaceae; genus Cibotium; species Cibotium barometz. The sequence goes on from NC_141068.1 coordinate 50,763,983, forward strand.
CTTTTCTTTGTCTACTGGAGAATGGTACATGCCATTGCTTTTCCACCACCACTGAATGCTCTAATTTCTCAGGACACTCCAAACTCCGTTGGACAGTCCACCATTGCATCCATGCTTTCCCAAGATTAGGCACTCTTTGATCAAGACTTCGTACGGCATACATAACAGGCATCATTTCATGGTATGCATCCATCACACTGTTCCACCAACTTCTTCTCGTAAGCGCTGCCTTCAAGACTTTGATTTTCTCTTTCACTTTTTCAAGTTGAGTGTTCTCCCAGTCATGAAATGCCATGCATGTAAATGTTTCGCAAACTGCATCTTTATTTCTAAGAAGAAACTCAAAAGTGTAAAAGTGAGTGCAAAACCTAGTCTCTGCTGGAAGCTTTAACATAACTGACATGCGAGGTCGAAAAATATCTAACACTCTCTGTCTCTTGAGCATGAATCTCACAAGCTGGCGAGTAGTGTCGACGATTGAGGCAAACCATTTGGTATCATCACTTTTATACCAATCTTTTAATACAAGATTCAAACTATGAGTATTACAGCCTACCGGAAAAACATGTGGATATTGTCGCTGTAGGATTTTGGATGCATTTTTGTAATTTTTTGCATTGTCCATGACGACTTGGACTACATTTTTGACACCCACTTCCTCTATCACAGAGCTAATGACTTGAGCAATGTAAGCCCCAGTTTTGATTGAACCAACTGAATCCACGGCACGGATGAAAGTCTCACCTCTAGGTGAAATAACCATTATATTAATTAATAGTTTTCTTTGTTACTTGTGCATAACATTTCTCTAATAGATCATTTTGCATAGCATGGTACGTAGGCGGTGAAAACCCTGGTCCAAACTCACCAATTTTCTTCCATGCTCTCTTCCAATGCTCACTGTCCACCATCATCATAGCACTCCCAGAAAAGTAAATCGCTTCAGCAAGGGCGAGTTGTGCATCATCGAGTCGACCCTTGACGTAGGCTTTCTTGCAATGAAGTTTGACGCATGGGTATATTTCCTACGTCAAAGTTTCGCTTGCAGGAAGATGCACTGGGTAGATTACTTTCTGGTTGCACATTGCCGTTCGGGGTACAAGTAGGCGATGTAGCGGGAGTTTGATGATTAGAACAACAGTGTTCTTGCTGCCTTGATACATTAACGGTAGGAGTGTCATGTTTTCTTGAATCTTTCTTTTGAATTTCTTCTCTTATGCGTTTGGCCACTAGAGGTGCAGAGGGGTGGGTACATGACTTTTTCTTCGGTCCGCCTAAAAAGTGTTCTCTTAGTCGAGGCGCCCCACTAGATTTTACTGCATGGCATAGCTTACACTCCCAATCTATGAATCGATCACCAACGTTAATTGCATATTGCCACTCTATCCCAGGTGCCTTTTTTTTTCTGCTATTTAAAATTTGGACTCTATTGGAGGTATCACTGGATCCAACATTGTCCTCCATCTCAACAAATAACCTATTCAATCAAGCATATAACAATGAATACACAAATGAAAAAACAACAAAGTCACTCACGTATTACAAAACATACATTAGCAGACAAAGTACTTTGAAACTATCTTGACAAATACAAAAGATCATCACATAACACAAAACTACTTCAAACTATCTTGCAAGGTCTTACTACAAAACTACTTCGAAACTATCATGCACATTGCACCCCCAATGAAGGATGCCTTTTGTACCCAATTAAGAATACTTTACACAATCAAAGATCTATGCTTGCCCAATACTCTAGTATAGGACAATAGACCTTCTCTAACATTCACAAAGAAAATCAAAGATCTATGCTTGCCCAATACTCTAGTATAGGACAATAGACCCTTGTCTACTCTAAACTATATCAAGTATCAAGAACCAATACAAGCCCCTAAGCAGGACTCTTGGCTCCATCAAACCATTCATAAAGCAGAATGAGGTAGATTACATACGTGGCTCAAATGCAAAGCTGAATGACTCCAAATTTGTCCCTAAATCTCCGCAAGTATTAGCTACGAACCACACCTTGCCCCCAATTCAAAGAACTAAGGACGAGTGGCTCAATAGCCTTAGGAGTGCCTACAAGGAAAGACGACAGTCCCTAAGATAAGGATGTTCTTCCCAAGAGGACACTTCTAGCAACTTGAGAGCTCTACAAGTACTTTGAGGAGAGATATCACGCCCCCAAAACAAGGACTATCTCCCCAAAAGTTGTACGATGGGTGTCGGGCAGTGTTTATAAACAGAATAGTACCCCGCCGGTGTTCTTTTGTTTTCTCGGCGGGCCCGCCGGGATAAGCAGTTATCTCGGCGGGCCCGCCGGGAAAATCAAAAGCCCGGAGGTGTTACGGGACTAGTGGGTTCTGACAGGTCATTGCTCAGGTCATGTGAATATACAATGTGATCACAAGTTTTAATATGTTAACAATAGGTTTTGTTAACGTGATCACGAAATTGTGAAGACGTTAATGAAATCCCTGTTTATAAGTCCTTGCACCCTTTGTATCTCTTTTACCAATTAAATGGTTCCAAATATTTATATGCCACATTCTTGAAGATATATGCATGGGATCTAAGAGATGATTGATCATCATGTCTCACGAATATGGAAGTCGAAAGAAGATTGAGTATCTAGATATCCCATTTGGTGGTGGATTGGGAGTGCTTCTCCATGCCTCAAACCAATCTCTACCTCTCATCACACAAGTGGTGAGACATCATGTGGCACATCTTTGGGATGTGAAGGAGGGATAAATTGATGATGTTTTTCATACATCACGTTCTTAAGTGTAGAGGGTATTTTTGAAACAAGTGATGTTCCACAAATAGGACATGCATGCTGTCCAGAGGTTGCCCCAAACCTATTTTAAAATTGAGATGATTGAGGTAGAGATATAAACTTAAAGTTTAAAGGCTAAAGCCTTATGCATATAACGTTTAAGTAGGTACCTGAGTACTCCGAGAACCCGGGATGATCATGCATCGTCCATAGAAAAACCCCTTTCACCTCCGTCTCACGCCTATTTATTGGCCTTGAAATGTCATGTACTTTGATACCTCACCATAGTGTCTCAAGATCCTCAATCAAAGGATCAAGGTACACATCCATGTTCGCCACCTTATACTTGCTTGGTATAAGGAGAGCAAGGATGATATGACATTTCTTGATTGCCGCCCATGGAGGGAGGTTGTAATTCACCAATACAATAGGCTAAGTACTTAGTAGACCATGGTGTGGACTTGAAGCCAAATGGGTTAACACCATCCATGCCTAAGCCAAGACGTAAGGCTCATCTTTAAACTCTGGCCATTGATGCTCCACATGTTGTCATGCCGATGAATCAACTACGATCCTCATGATGCCATCGGTTGAGTGATGAGTAGCATGCCATGTCATGAGTTTTGCAATCCCCTTACATTTAGACATGTGTTCAATGCGAGGAATGATCGGGAAGTGTCTCAAAACCTTTTGGGAAACTTTATCTCCTTTCAAATAATTCCTATAGTGGCTCTCCCCACATTGTAGACGTTGTGTCACATCTTTATTAGCCCCTCTAAACAGCATGCAATCATTCGGACATGTGTGTATTTTTGTGTAATCCATACCTAGCATAGAGAGCATTTTACGACACCCATCTCGTGAGTTCAGTAATAGATTTTGAGGAAAAAGAATCTTCTTGAGAAGCCTACAACATAACATAAGAAATCATATGTCAAAATATTGGCAAAAAGAGTATATATAAAGAACATGAAACATTTTCTATTTGAGAGAATAGAATGAGGCAGTCTTACCAAAGAAGACTTGTAAGACTACATGAAACATTTTCTATTTGAGAGAATAGAATGAGGCAGTCCAAAGAAGACTTGTGACACTTGCATCATTCCATCCATAAGTTGTTCGTAAGTTTAATAGCTCCAAATTTTCTCGTAGTGTGGAGTAAGATCATCCCTCATACAAAGGGGTGCTTGCCTCTCTATGCAAGGTTTCCTCCTCTTGTGACATTGGAGCTTGCTCACTATTATCTATGACCTCCATAAGTTGTTCGTAAGTTTAATAGCTCCAAATTTTCTCGCAGTGTGGAGTAAGATCATCCCTCATACAAAGGGGTGCTTGCCTCTCTATGCAAGGTTTCCTCCTCTTGTGACATTGGAGCTTGCTCACTGTTATCTATGACCTCCTATCCAAAGAAGTCACTACAAGACAATGCTGCCATATACGTGTTTCATACACGCGATAAATTACGGGCGCGTGTATGGTCGCGCATGTATTTAAATAGAATCGAGCGCGTGTATTTTGGCATTTAAATTTGCGTGTATATTAGCATTTATCAGCGCTGTCACGCCATGGCACATCTATGGTGTGAAACCATGCATGTGAGACCATCAAATGCAAATCCAGATGCATGGGTTAAGTGCCATGACGAGTCATTATATGATGCCTGAGTACATATGTTCATATTGTAAATGAGGTTCAATAAGATGAGCTGAGGCTGAGCCAGGTCTCAAAGCCTCTGTACATAAGTGTGGTATGAATTATGGAGTTTTATGCATATGGTAGACCTTGTAGTAGGGAACACCCTTCTTAACATATATGGAAATGCAAAGAAGACTTTAAACTTGGAGAGAGTGAAAATGTTTTTCATATGCTCGGCAGAATGATTGGGGAAGGTATCAAGCCAAATCTGGTTACATTTGGTAGTGTTCTAAATGCATGCAGTCATGCACGTCTAATGGAAAATGTTTTTCATATGCTCGGCAGAATGATCGGGGAAGGTATCAAGCCAAATCTGGTTACATTTGGTAGTGTTCTAAATGCATGCAGTCATGCACGTCTAATGGAAAAAGGTCAGTTATACCTTGAGGCCATTAGCAATGACTATGGTCTCATCCCAACTCTTGAGCATTACACTTGCATTGTTGATCTCCTTGGCCGAGAAGGTCATGTAGACAAGGTGGTAGCTTTGATTAAGGAGATGCCATTTCATCCTGGTATTGTGAATTGGCATACTGTGTTGGGAGCTTGACGAACATGGGGCAATGCCGAGCTTGGATGCCATATCTTCGAACATGCAGCTAGAAGATCTTTCACTCAAAGTGGCAAAAGAAGGGTATGACTCAAGTTTGCATTGGGTGTCACACAGCATTTCAGATGATGTTAAGAGAGAGTTGTTGTGTAGGCACAGTGAGTTGTTGGCTCTTGCGTGTGCCTTGATTAATACACCCAAGGGGACATCCATATACGTGGTAGCATAAGCACAAGAAGTGTTTGAGAAGCTTCCCAAAGCGCCAGCTGGAAACATATATGCGGGTGGCGGCTTGCGTGAATATAACCAGGCGCAATATTTTAAATTGGAAATGCCGACTTTTGGGCTGCAAAAGGTGGGGGGGGGCGCCGATTTCCTTGCGGGAAAGTATAGAAAAATCAGAGAAGTGAGGGGGGTGAGATATCGGAGTTCACGGTCTGCAGAAAAGAGGAGAACCAGTGCGCTATCTACCAGAAAATTTCAAATCAAAGCTATATCTACTGTTCATAGCTTGTAGGTGCTAGAATTGAAGAGGGATTTGAGTACTACATTAAGAGATGCTTTCAGTTTTTCCACGTTTTCTTCATCGCACAGTCTGCAGCGAAGCGACTTTTGAGATTAGCAAAATAAAATCAAAGAAAAAATTCGCTTGAATACCTTCAGATAAGTGGTTTTTTATTATTATTATTTTGTTACTACTTCTTGCGATTTAGAAAAAGCGTATAACTCATATATCCTTAAAGGTTTTGGAAAATGAGTTAAAGGCTTTGGAGAATGAGTTAAAGGTTTTGGAACTTGGAGATTTGTGGAATAAAGGTATCAAAAATACATTTAAGTCCTGGGAAGTTGGTTTTACTTTCTACTCGATCGAATTTTGAAATTCATGAGCATGTTATAGTTATGCTGTATGCCATCTTTTGCTTGTGAGATGTTAGAATTTAAAAGCGGGTTTTCAGGTGATAAAGAACATCTTGAAATGATGGAATTGATGACACTGGATGTATGGAATGTAAATGGTCACATGTATGTTGGAAATATTTGAAGGTTATGTTATGCCTACATGTGATTGGTTCGAGGGATTTGGAAAGAGGAGCCAGGGAATCTATGCTTGGAAAGGAACAAGCACTTGGTACACAATTTTTGTGCAATCATCAGGCTGAATTCAAGGATGTATTGAGGTGAATTGACACATGCATATGTTATTAAAAATGGATATGTCCTATGCTCCTTGGAGAATTTTGTGTGTGAGTTTCCTTGTGGAGTTTGGTACCTACTCTCACAGCTAGAAGTCTCGTACTTTCCCAGCGACACCGTCCACGTCACGACAGCTCTTTGGTGAACCCGACGTGAAACTGCTGGGGTGAGAGTGTGGTGAAATATACAGGGAAGCTTTGGCTGAGAATTCTGAGGGTCAGGGGGTTCATTTTGACCCCGGAGTTATGCAGATGTTTCAGATGTTTACTATGTACATGCAACAGCAGCAAGCTGCTGAGAGGAGACAAATTTCCACGACCAAAGCACTACAATCAATTGTGAAAAAGGTGGATCAATTTGATGGAAAGGATATCACAAAGTACCTGCGCAATTACATAAAGGAAATGGAGCTAAACAGGGTGACTGAGGAGGATATGGTTCGAAGTTTTGAGCTGGTATGTGTTCCTGAAATAAGAGAGCGCATAAGAGGATTGCAGACAGCACATGGTGGCAGAAATTGGGAGGAGTTCAAGCTTGCTTTAAAGGACGAATATTTCATGGAGGATTCTGAGCGAGTGACCAAACGAACTTTCTTGGAATGGGTCACAAAACCTAAAATGGGAATTTCTCCACAGAGCTGCTAAGAGAGTTTGAGAAGCGCTATGCCCAGCTGTCAAGGATAGAGCGTACAACTTTGGACAGAGAAAAAACAGAGCTCTTCTTACAAGAAGCTGGGAAAGATCTCCAAGAAAAACTAGAAATTCTTCTCGAGGATAAGGATACAGAGCAGGGACTAAAGAGTGATTGGAATGATGTTGAGGATGCGGTCACTATGCTAGCAAAGCGGCAACGAAGGAGGGATAAAATGGTGATGAGCTCGGGAACTCCTATAACCGCTGTTACCTCTGAGAATCTATCAAAACCAGCTGCTACAGTCCCAAAGGTAGAAGGGCCGATGGATGAGCTTATTAAGGGCATGCGGGACTTAAAATTGAAGATGTCCAAGATTGAAGAAAAGGAGCTACCATTAGGGCAGGCTTCTATGCAAAGGCCTCAAAGTAAAGAAGGGTTTACATACAGATGCATATGGTGTGATGACCCAGAACATGCAAAGAAAGATTGTGCTAGCTATAAAGAAGCCCTTAAAAATCAACTTGTGTTTTTCAAAGATGGGAAAATCCACCTTACAGAGACTGGACTTCCATTGAGTACAAACTTTGGGAAAGGAGGGATGAAAAAGCTGGTTGAGGATATGGCTGCTAGTCATGCCATCTCAATGGTTGAGGCAGCAACCTATGGATTAAAGGCTGGTCAATCAAAGCAGGGATCTGAGAATGATGAAGATTATGAGAATGGAGATTTTTGGCCATCAACAATGGAATTAATTGCGTCAAAGAAGGTGTCTAAGCAAGCTTTGCATGAGGCAGGTGACTGTATACGTCTTGAGACTGGCTGGGAGGAGCCTGTGGGGATTCTTTATCTGTTCATGCCTACATTGCTAAATGCCAAAATAATGAGGCACAGGTAGAGGAGAAGCGTAAAAGGGAAAATGAGGAAGGAGGGCCATCAAAAAGAGTTACACGTGTGGAAGTGAAAAGAAGGATCCTGGGCCATCACATATGCCTCCACTGCATAGCAGATCTCCACAGGAAGTATCAATGGAAGAAGTGCCAGCAAAAATGAAGCATGAGAAGGGTAAAGGGAAAAGTCCACTCTACAAGCTTCAATCTGATATTGAAGCTGCAACAGATCTCAAAAAGGTGCTTGAAGAGAGGATTCTAAACAACAGGGTGGAATTTACACTAGGGAAAGTCTTGGGGATTGCAAAGAAAGAATTTCATGATGAGATAATTGATATTATACGAAGAAAAAGGCAGTCCATAATTGAATCTATTCCATCACAAGGGGAGGCAAGCACTTCCAAGACTCATGGAGTACAGGTACAGCAAAAGGAAGAGAGAGAAAATGTGGTGGAATGTAATCACTCTGCTGATGGAGCACGACAAGTGCGCTTTGTGGAAGAGGATGATGAAAAAGAAGCTCTTACAAAGAGTCATTACTCCAGGAGCCATTGGGCAAGAGCAACTACTGAAACCCTTGTCAAGATAGGTGATTTGGAAGAGCCATATGTCGCTCTAATTGATCATGGGTCTGAAATAAATCTTATGGCTAAAGATCTCTACAACAAATGTAAGTGGCCAATGGATGTAGATCATGGGTGGATGATTAAAGCAGCTAATAACTCATCTGGAGAACTTTATGCAGCATGTCCAAATGTAAGGGTAACTATAGGGGATGTGAAAGATGATCAGAACTTTTTTGTTCAGGAGATGTCATCGTATCCCCTCATCCTTGGGCAACCCTACATTACAGCTGTAAGGATGGAAACAAAGGTTTTGGATGATGGCTCGGCATATGCAAGAATAAGGAGTAAAGATGGCAAAAAAGCTGTTCAGTTTTTGACAGTTTGCATTAACCATGAAAGGAATCGTGAGTCTCTTCGAGCACAGTCACTCCCAAAGATAAACAGAGAATTCATGAATTACAGGGAGATGAGGGATTTTGGCCAGGTGCCATTGTAAAGCGGGATTCCAATGGTACGAGGGAAAATGAGTTCTCGCAGGACTCAATCAATGTAAATAACTTTTCAGCAAATTTTCAAGGATTCTCTAGCTATGGGTCACTGGTCTTTGTAAAAAGCAAGGATTTGAAGCATGCCATGCGTAGACATGTACAAAATGAACAAAAAAGTCTTGAGCAGTGTGGTCTTTTGGAGAAGAATGAGTTTATTTCAGGGGTGCTTAATGAGGTGTCATTTGTAGATACTATGGATGTGCTTTTTGATATGGGAAGAGCATGCTTACAGGGTGGAAATGAGATGATAGAGGTGTCATCTGTGGAGATGTATGATATAATCCGGGAATTTGAGGGGGTGGAATGTAAAAACATGAATTGCAAGATGGATGCTCATGTTGATACAAAGTACAAAACAGTTGCAAAGAAGGTAAGACCAGTTGCCTTGCCTTTGCCACCAGGAAGCAAGGAGAAAATAGATGAAGCTTCTATGCAACCAAATCTTAGAGATCCGAAGAAAATTGGGCATAAGTTTACACAGGAAACTCTAAAAGAGCTGAAGATTGGTGAGAAGGATTTTCTGTTGCCAGTTAAAAAGAAATGCTTTGAGGAAATGCTTGTGAGACATGGGAAAGCCTTTACTTTTCAGCCGCATGAGATAGGCTGTGTTGATCCAAGTGTAACAGTACCAATGGTGATCTTTACTGTTCCACATGTGCCCTGGAACCTGCGGGCCAATTCTAGTGCCAAAGGCTCTCTTGCCAAAGTTGATGGAATTACTAAAAGAAAAGATCAGGATGGGAATTTTGGAGCCATCATGTGCTCCATATTCCAACAGATGGTTTACTGTGCCAAAGAAAAATGGGACATTGCGCTTTATTCAAGACATGCAACCTGTAAACAAAGTCACAATCAGGAATGTGGATAGCATGCAGAGAAAGAATGCGAGAGTGGCCAAGGCTGCTACCATATGCTTTGTGGGCTGACCGTACAACTCATAGCTCAGTGTGACAGGATACATGCCTGCAGAATTAATGTATGGTTAGAAGCCAGTAATGCCAGTTGAAGAAGTAGTTCCAACTTGGAATGTATGGCCCTGGTGGATGGAAGGATTGAGCAGGGAAGACCTCCTTGTATTGCGAATAAGGCAGTTGGAGAGGAGGCTTGAAGATGTAGAGCTTGCTAAAGCTCGCTTGAAAGATGCAAGGTTGAAAAATAAAGAAAGATTTGATAGAAGACACAGACTCCGGCCAAAACCTATTGAAGAAGGTGATTGGGTCATAATGTATGATAGTAGCCTTGACAACCAATTCACTGTTCAAAGAAAATTTGCAAAAAGATGGTTTGGCCCTTACATTGTCAAGCATGTGCATGGAAATGCCACGTATACCCTGCGTGAGCTTGATGGAACAGAGATAAAGAATCTTGTAGCAGGCAAAAGGATCAAGATGTTTAAAAGAAGGCATGATAATGATCCTTTTGATTCACAGGGAACTCAGGATGAGAGGCTTGACAGCGATAGTATGGGTATGGTTGAAGAGGAAGAGGATGATCTTCCTGGTAATGTAGAAGAAGAAGATGACATCCAGTTATATGTGGATCTTGATGATGATTTGGCACATACCAGAGGATGTGCAGGTTTAGAGGGGGTGGATGTCACGCCATGGCACGTCTATGGTGTGAAACCATGCATGTGAGACCATCACATGCAAATCCAGATGCATGGGTTAAGTGCCATGACGCGTAATTATATGATACCTGAGTACATATGTTCATATTGTAAATGAGGTTCAATAAGACGAGCTGAGGCTGAGCCAGGTCTCAAAGCCTCTGTACATAAGTGTGGTATGAATTATGGAGTTTTATGCATATGGTAGACCTTGTAGTAGGGAACACCCTTCTTAACATATATGGAAATGCAAAGAAGACTTTAAACTTGGAGAGAGTGAAAATGTTTTTCATATGCTCGGCAGAATGATCGGGGAAGGTATCAAGCCAAATCTGGTTACATTTGGTAGTGTTCTAAATGCATGCAGTCATGCACGTCTAATGGAAAAAGGTCAGTTATACCCTGAGGCCATTAGCAATGACTATGGTCTCATCCCAACTCTTGAGCATTACACTTGCATTGTTGATCTCCTTGGCCGAGCAGGTCATGTCGACAAGGTGGTAGCTTTGATTAAGGAGATGCCATTTCATCCTGGTATTGTGAATTGGCATACTGTGTTGGGAGCTTGACGAACATGGGGCAATGCCGAGCTTGGATGCCATATCTTCAAACATGCAGCTAGAAGATCTTTCACTCAAAGTGGCAAAAGAAGGGTATGACTCAGGTTTGCATTGGGTGTCACACATCATTTCAGATGATGTTAAGAGAGAGTTGTTGTGTAGGCACAGTGAGTTGTTGGCTCTTGCGTGTGCCTTGATTAATACACCCAAGGGGACATCCATATCCGTGGTAGCATAAGCACAAGAAGTGTTTGAGAAGCTTCCCAAAGCGCCAGCTGGAAACATATATGCGGGTGGCAGCTTGCGTGAATATAACCAGGCGCAATATTTTAAATTGGAAATGCCGACTTTTGGGCTGCAAAAGGTGGGGGGGGGGCGCCGATTTCCTTGCGGGAAAGTATAGAAAAATCAGAGAAGTGGGGGGGGTGAGATATCGGAGTTCACGGTCTGCAGAAAAGAGGAGAACCAGTGCGCTATCTACCAGAAAATTTCAAATCAAAGCTATATCTACTGTTCATAGCTTGTAGGTGCTAGAATTGAAGAGGGATTTGAGTATTACATTAAGAGATGCTTTCAGTTTTTCCACGTTTTCTTCATCGCACAGTCTGCAAGCGAAGCGACTTTTGAGATTAGCAAAATAAAATCAAAGAAAAAATTCGCTTGAATACCTTCAGATAAGTGGTTTTTTCTATTATTATTTTGTTACTACTTCTTGCGATTTAGAAAAAGCGTATAACTCATATATCCTTAAAGGTTTTGGAAAATGAGTTAAAGGCTTTGGAGAATGAGTTAAAGGTTTTGGAACTTGGAGATTTGTGGAATAAAGGTATCAAAAATACATTTAAGCCCTGGGAAGTTGGTTTTACTTTCTACTCGATCGAAGTTTGAAATGCATGAGCATGTTATAGTTATGTCGTATGCCATCTTTTGCTTGTGAGATGTTAGAATTTAAAAGCAGGTTTTCAGGTGATAAAGAACATCTTGAAATGATGGAATTGATGACACTGGATGTATGGAATGTAAATGGTCACATGTATGTTGGAAATATTTGAAGGTTATGTTATGCCTACATGTGATTGGTTTGAGGGATTTGGAAAGAGGAGCCAGGGAATCTATGCTTGGAAATATTTGAAGGTTATGTTATGCCTACATGTGATTGGTTCGAGGGATTTGGAAAGAGGAGCCAGGGAATCTATGCTTGAAAAGGAACAAGCACTTGGTACACAATTTTTGTGCAATCATCAGGCTGAATTCAAGGATGTATTGAGGTGAATTGACACATGCATATGTCATTAAAAATGGATATGTCCTATGCTCCTTGGAGAATTTTGTGTGTGAGTTTCCTTGTGGAGTTTGGTACCTACTCTCACAGCTAGAAGTCTTGTACTTTCCCAGCGACACCGTCCACGTCACGACAACGCGTGTATATACACGCAATAATACACGCATCAATACACGCATCAATACACGCTTGGTAAAGAAAAACTGAATTCCTTTACAAAATTAAAAACTATTTTCTTTAAACCATCTCATAGTACATTACAGTATATATCATTACACAATCCCACTACATGCATTTACAACAATGAAATATATTCAAAAATAAATCATGAGATGATAATTAAAAGACAACACAAATAGAAATGTTATCAATTTAGAACGATACAGTGACGGATTGGTTAGGGTTCGATCTCATCTTCAATAAGATCCATCCTTGCCAAACGATCAACATTATTATCCATTTGATCAATTTGTAAGGCTACGATTAAATTTATTCCACTATCAATATTCTGTACTCCATTGATAATGGTATCGATGTCCAGATCATCCTCATCAACATCACCATCATCCTCAATGGTAGGGTCATTCTCATGATCATGAGAAATGGCACGCTCATCCTCATTATCATGATCATCTCTTATTTCTTGATCATCAATTACAACATCTTCATTGGCATGTTCGACATTATCTTCATTGCGGCTTGTTACATCCTCCATATGCTCCATATCAGTGAATGTATTATACATCACTTTGGAACGTGGTGCAATAGGGATGACGTACCACCATTTAATGTCATGCACCATTGGTAGATAGATAACCTACTCAAATACACATACTGCAGTAATTAATTAGCATATCAAAAGTCAAGGGGTATGCGAGCTTAGATATATATGTACATGAAACACATTAGTAAAAAAATGCATACCTGCTCACATTGTTGTGGCAATACGAGCCTATCTTTCTTTGTTTGCCAAAACTTTGTAAAGTCAATAGTTACATAACCACTTGCATGGCGTTTTATCGTTGCATTAGGCTCTTTTTCCACCACGTTTATTTGCCATTTGACATCCAAAACATACACAAAGAAGCGACGAAAGTCAAGCCTAAATATGTCTTGGATTGTGCCACAATAATCATCAATTTTTCCATTAGCTCCCTCAAAGCTACTAATGACACCGCAATCTTGTGTATTCCTCTTTTTATCAATTCTTTGTGTTCGAAAATGCTTGCCTTCACACCATATAGCATTGAACATAGTGCACTGGACCAAAATAGAAGCAATATTTGTGTAAGCAATGTGAATAAATATTAAAAGCAAATCACTTACAACTAATGCAAAACATTAGTTATATGTACCTTTAACATGCATCCTCGTGCATACTCCCATTCTTCCGTCGTGATATGCAGCCCTTCGTCGCTCTCTGCTCTCTCCATTTCCTCATGCAACCAATCAACATGGATATCATTCGGAAGTGTTGCTAGATGCTTAGGGTACGCCTTACGAGAGCCATGTTGCCTCCGAAAGAGAGCTCTTTCTGCTTGCCTTTTTGTCTTTGCATCCTCATATCTTATAACCCATCTGCTCATCACATCACTATTAAGGATGCAAGTGAAATTGAGATCATCAATTAATGTTCTGTCAATTACTTTACTCTGTCCTTTTCCTTGAGGCACAATAGAGGTCATCCTCAAGTCCTCTTCATTGCTCCATAGTCGTGGCAAAGAGCTGTCCACCTGACCAAGAAATTCTGAAATATATACAAGAGACTCTTATATCAACCAACTCTCGGCCATGCTTCCTTCACGCCTTACACTTTGCCTCACAAAGTCTTTTAAGGTCTTCATGAAGTGCTCTAGGAAGAACATCCAATGTGCATGCACAGTGCCACATAAAGCGATTTCGTCCACTAAATGCACAATGAGATGTAGTTGACTTGTGAGAATGGTTCGCGGAAAAGTCTCCTCTACCAAACAAACCACCTCCATTGCCATAACACGCGCATCATCCAACGTGGCTGGATCAATTGCTTTGGAACTAACATATCTAAAAAAAATAGTACGTTATACCTCATGCACGTTCATTTTGCAAGGTATATTGAAGGGTGATCTGACATGGGTTTTACATACCTCACAAGCTCGCCCATCTTATAAATACATTTTTCAAACTCTTATTTGCACAATGGTCGATGCTAGTAGGTAGTATGAACTGCGCACATAAGAGCACATGTATGTATGGTTTATGGCATTACAAAATTTAATTTCAACGTACAAGACTTGGAAAACACTTACTTGGAGCATCCTGTGCCAATCGTGTGACTTCAACCCATATAGTTGCTCAACGCCTCTTTTCTTAGTGGTTGTAAAGGCTCCCTTCAATGATCTCATGCATCTAGTGGGAGTACGCAAAGTGGTGATGGCCTGCTTTACCTGCTTCTCCTCTTTCTTTGATATAATCCATGGTGCAGGCGGAAGACGAACGTGCCCACCCTCCTCTCGTGGCCAAGCTTGACACATACGTCCTGCGACCCACAAGTCCTCACGTACGCTAACATTGTCTCGTTTACCAATAATATGTTCCCAAATACCAGATCCCACATTCTTGAAGATGTGCATGGGATCAGGAAGATGGTTGATCTTAAGATGGGTCCAATATGGTAGCCGAAAAAAATGGAGTACCTACACAAGGGATTGCTCTATGTGACCTTTAATCCAATTAGAGACTACACAAAACAAGATTGAAAAACATTACTATACCTGTTCATGCTATCTGGAGGAAGAATATTTGTAGACTCCCAAATACGCTTCCAATCTTTTGCACGAAGTGTTTGTGGAGGAATGTTACTCTTACTAGCAACATATTTAGGATGATCTGAGGGGAGAAATCGATGATGATTATCGAATATGGTCTTACACAAACTGTCATGTGCATCACAGATGCCATGGACATTTCCAGGGCTAGATCCAGAAGAGGCAAGCAGATAAAGATTATGAACCAGTAGAAGATGGACATGGAGCAGAACTTGGAGCCAAGCATGGATCAAAGGGACTGTCGGCTGCAAGAAGGAGGATGCAGGTTGCCAGAGTAGCTGTTGGCTGACGTCAGCAAGGTGTAGGCAGCAAGCGCATCAAGGAGGACCAGTCGGCTGAATTTAATAGAGCATTTAATGCATTTTAATGATTTTATGAGTCAAGAGCTGGCCGACCAGCAGTCGGCCAGTCTTCCACAAGCTCCAAGGCCTATATAAAGGCACCTTTGCTCAATGTTGGATTCATTCACTCCCACTAGGGGTGTGGGTCACCAGGAGGTCCCATAGGGGACAGATTTAGGAGTTAACAACCTTTTTATGAAGGCAGCCCATGGCTGTACAGATTTGTACCTTTTTTGTACATAGTATATACTGAATTTCCAGCACTTCTCACTCTCTCTCTCTACTCTCTCTCTACCTGCGTTTTTGCATCATGGTGCGTTTTTGCATCAGAAGGTCTTCAAGAGTGTTTAGGGCTGAAAGAAGACTACCCAGAGCTTCCGCGCGTTACATTGGTATCAGAGCATCAGGCTCAGCCAAGCTAATCACTGATTCAGTCCCAGATGATGGTGTACAGGTCCAAGGTACAGGAAAGTACACGGATTCGAAGCCCAAGACAAGAACACAGATCGGGAAGAACTCCCAGGAGGTTTGTTGGTGGTGTTCCACAGT
Source organism: Cibotium barometz (assembly GCF_041138505.1). Lineage (NCBI taxonomy): Eukaryota > Viridiplantae > Streptophyta > Polypodiopsida > Cyatheales > Cibotiaceae > Cibotium > Cibotium barometz. The sequence goes on from NC_141068.1 coordinate 50,779,983, forward strand.
GCCAGATGGGGATGTCAGTTCCGTGAGCCAGATGGGTTCTAAGGGAACGGTCCCAAGGGAGGTTGATCCTCCAAGGGTGATGTGAGAGTGCCAGACTCAGTTCCAGGAACGAAGACCAAGACGGTGTTCAGAGCCAGGGGCAGGAATGGATTGTGGACTAGAGGAAGACCAGATGCATAGATCTTCATCAGAGACAGAGTGGTTTGGAGAACAGATCGGATTTTCAGAGAAAAAGGTTTGCCAGGGATGGATGATGACAGAGGGACTTCGGAACAGGATTGGGATGATGACAGTCATCCAAGAGCAGAGTGGATTCCCGTCATCAAGTTTAGCAGAGGGGGATGTCATGTGCATCACAGATGCCATGGACATTTCCAGGGCTAGATCCAGAAGAGGCAAGCAGATAAAGATTATGAACCAGTAGAAGATGGACATGGAGCAGAACTTGGAGCCAAGCATGGATCAAAGGGACTGTCGGCTGCAAGAAGGAGGATGCAGGTTGCCAGAGTAGCTGTTGGCTGACGTCAGCAAGGTGTAGGCAGCAAGCGCATCAAGGAGGACCAGTCGGCTGAATTTAATAGAGCATTTAATGCATTTTAATGATTTTATGAGTCAAGAGCTGGCCGACCAGCAGTCGGCCAGTCTTCCACAAGCTCCAAGGCCTATATAAAGGCACCTTTGCTCAATGTTGGATTCATTCACTCCCACTAGGGGTGTGGGTCACCAGGAGGTCCCATAGGGGACAGATTTAGGAGTTAACAACCTTTTTATGAAGGCAGCCCATGGCTGTACAGATTTGTACCTTTTTTGTACATAGTATATATTGAATTTCCAGCACTTCTCACTCTCTCTCTCTACTCTCTCTCTACCTGCGTTTTTGCATCAGAAGGTCTTCAAGAGTGTTTAGGGCTGAAAGAAGACTACCCAGAGCTTCCGCGCGTTACACAAACCGTTAGCATACTCATGTACTAACGAAGGGCCACAAACAGGACATGCATGTTTACCCGATGTTTTCAAACTTGTTAAAATATAAATAAAAGTTAAAATAATAAAGTCAATATTTATAATTAATATAGCCAATAGTATTAGAGTAGGGAGGTAATTAGAATTCTTACCAGAACAATCACTGTAATGCGTCAAGACTTGCATTGCTCCATCCATAAACTGTTTGTATATTGAATAGTTCAAGTGAAGCACGTAAAATAGAGAATGTGCACCCTTCAAAAATCGGTGTCGATGAAGCCTTCTAAAGATGCTCGTGTTTCATATCATCGTCGTCCATACCTTTGGGATCATCCTTAAAAAGATTCCGCACCATATCATCAAACACTTCCTCTTCCACAACTTCTTGGGGTGCAGGGCTATTGTCATCCATTTCCCACTCATCTCTGACAATAGATCCCGAAGCTCCAGCATCATCTCGCGTAGGGCACCATGTTAGGGTGTGGTACTGCATCCTGCTTCAATTAGAGTTTATATATTATAACACCATTAATTTAATTTGGATACCATGAGTTATTTGAATACCATCAATTTACATCTACTCACCTCTAAACTTGTTTGATTCCATTCTCCATACATGGAGATGTGATTTAAGGTAATTCAATGTGCTCGTACAATGCATCCTTGACATCGATTACATATACATTTGATCCGTTGTCCCAACCACACATCGCGATTACGATGACGCATTGTCTCATCTTTCCCAGAACTGCTTGAGGAGGTTGATGACATCCTATGTACAAACTAGAAAACACAAAATCATGCCAATGTTTTTAATGAAAGTATAAAAATCACGTGTATAAACGCGGCTATTTCCCAAAAATTGCATGTATTAACGTGGCTATTTCTTAAAAATCGCGTGTATAAACACGGGTACTTCCTGAAAATCGCGTGTATAAACGCGGGTACTTCTTGAAAATCGCGTGTATAAACACGGCTAATTTATCATACATGCAAAAATACACGCATTTCTACACGCGACGAACTGTTTAAACTAAAAATAGCCCGCCTTCCCCAAATAAACATTTTGAACTAACATATCTATCCTCTTTCGTTTTCGCCTCTTCCAACAGACACTAATAACGCAAGGAGGGAGCAGAGAAGGAGCACACACACGGGTGAAGGAAACCGACCAAGAAAGAAGACTCACTTTTTCAGAGGTGAGTCAGTTTGTCCTTTGCCTTGTCTCCTTCCTCAGATTTGTTCTCAGATTTGTTTATGCTATTTTGTCTTTGCTTTTTGGGTTTGTCTCCGTCCTTTTGCTTTTGTGATTGCGATTTTCGGTGAACGGTTTTGACAGGGGCGACAGTGGGTCTTTTATAAGGACACATTGTCGGAGGTCGGTCGCTTTCGAATTTTTTTTTGAACAGGTCGCATGTAAAAACGCATGTATAAACGCGTGTATCCTGTCTGCACAGACTGTTCACGCGAAAATACACACGTTTTTGGACGGGTGTATATACGCGTTTGTGGCTGGGTGTATACACACGTTTTTGGACGGGTGTATACACGAGACTGTGTTTCCTGTTTCTATGGTTTGCAGGCTGATAGGTGACTTGAATGATGATATTTGTGCGAGTCAAGAGATAGTCCATGATGTACATGAGGATTATTTTTGCAGATTCTTTATGGATATTCAAGGTTTCATCCGATCCATTTGCGTACAGCAATTAGCTTATGGAGATGCTAAATTATTTTGGGCGCCATCCTGGTCCAGTTGAGCTTACAGAGTACATGTATGCCCATCCCCCTCCTTCCATGCCTGGTGTCTATACCCCTACCGCGAGTATCCAGGGTACTCCACTGTCGTCTATGCCTACGAGTCCGACGAGACGGCATGTAGCTTCTCCTCTTCCATGCCCACCGAGGAGACATACCTCGTCCCAGACACACTCACGCACACCCTCCCAAGCACCGTCACGTCAGGGCTCATAGCCACCATCACGTACTCCCTCTCAGAGCCACCGTCACGTCAGGGCTCACAGCCACCGTCACGTAGACAATCCCCCAGTCGTGACTCCACCCGCAGCAGTAGGAAGAGCGGGAGTGGAGGATGCGGCGGGTGCTTTGGTGGGGGAGGTAGTAGGGCACGCGGTGAGAGAGGAGATAGAGGGAGAAGAGTTAGAGGAGACAGTTCGGAAGAGGAGGAGATGAGAGAGGTGGAGGGAGTGATCTGCTATGATGTGATGGATAGGGGCGGGATAGTGATGGATGCAAGGGGGAGGGAGGTAATGGAGTACATGCGTGGGGTAGTATTAAACTTGTATAGAAATTGTTTTATTAAATTTAAAGATCAAAATAGCCGATTAGTTGGGGAGGTGATAGAGGCTGTACATAGTCGGTACCCCAATCCCCCACATGCTACATTCTCGGATGTATGGGGAAGGATGCAAATAAGGGAGATCTTAAGTAATAAAAGATCTCACCTTAAAAAACTCGCGTACGATGATGGGCTAAATGTAGCTACGGGTGGCTATCCTGCCGAGAAACCTGCCACTGCGCACAAACGCGAGTGGAAGGAGGCAAAGAAACGAGCAGAGGGTGGCGTGAAGAGCAGGCAGCATGTGGAGGCACGACGGATCCAGATGGAGACTATTGGATCTTCGCATTTCGGATCTGGCGGCGTCGAGTCATGGGAGGCAGAGTTCGTAATAAGTATCTTACCACTTTATTTGATTGTTTACGTAATTCATTGATTCTATGATTGTTTTAATCTTACAAATTGTGTTGATTATGATACAGCGACAGGTTACGGGGAGGAAGCCCACAACCCACGATACTGCGTATGCTCGCTGGCATAGCAGACGTGACACGTGGGCCATCTTCAGAGCCGAGGGACATATTACGGACGCGCAGTTTGAGATAGCCATGAGACCATACGGTCGACAAGTACTTGAAAACTCTAAACGAATGATTTTGGTTTATTGAATTACATATATATATACTTATATACTATATATTACTTGAACAAGCACAAGCTGCTGATGATCCACCCGTCGCCACTGCAGAGGGTGGACGTGAGCACTACTCATTGGACATTCCGATCGATGTGAGCTCATCTGAGCATGGAGGGAGCACCGAGTCATCATCTGGGTCTGAGTAGTACTCAGACTTATAGTATCACATTCCATATTGAGGATGTGGTTGTATATATTTTTTTGTAAACTGAAGCCATGGGCTACTTCGACATATGGACTCCCTTGTATATATGTGTGAAATTTTGATAGTAATATTGAATCGTGAATCGATAGTATTGCATTCATGTCTGTCTTGAATCGTGTATTGACAATGTATGCATTCATGTCATTCTTGTCTTAATCTTTCTCGTGGATATGTTCTTCGTGGATGGTCCAATGCACAAAAAAATAATAATCCAGAGAGTGTTATTGGGTGCTGGAATGCTGGAACAGCATTCAGGTACCAAATAGTACTCTCTGGATTTTTTTTTTTGCTCTCTGTTTACGTGTATAAACGCATCAGAACTGTAAAAAGTCGCGTGTATATACGCGGATAATCTGTAAAATACGCGTGTATAAACGCATCAAACTTGAGAAATACGCTTGTATAAGCATATCTAAAGTCACAAAATGCGTGTATAGACGCTTGTATCAGCGCGTCTAAATGCAGCTGAAACTGACAGAACGTGTGTATACGCCCGTGTATCAGTGCGTCTGAACAGTCCTATACACGCGCTTTTACACGCATGTCTGTGGTCGCGATTATACACGCGTTGATACACGGGCCCGCTACTTTTTTTCACAAGTCATTTTTAGCGGCTAGGAGCGCGGGTATGAGCCCGATCCCTTGTAGTGAGTCAGTCACCATGTCGTCCATGATGAGATTCTCTTCCTCCTCATGTGGCAATGGTGGAGGGACCTCATTCATTGGATGGGGAAGATGAGTCTCAGCCATGCTTTCCATATGAAGCCTTGCCACCTTCCGCACTCTACCTGATGTCACCGAATGGTGTAGCATGTTACCTAGCATTCTCCTATGGTTCTCCTCCACGTCATCATCGGCACTTGGTCGTGCCATTGTCTCATGGTGAAGACCATATGTGCGGACATGCTCAATTGTTATATGACATTGTCGTATATACTGGCCCTTGCATCGATCACACACATCAAATTTTTTCTCTCAACCATGTCTCGGAACCAACTTCCGACCCTTGATGATCATTGGCAGACATCTTTAACCTAGCCAAAATTGATTTAAGGTTCATACAAAACACATAACAACATCCAGATCTACAAACAAAAAATTACCTAGGGTTTCGTTGTTGTTACTACAACAGCGTTTTTTCGCAGTGAAAATTCGTTGCTCAGTAGTGAAGCTAGCACTGAAATTTTGCTGAGCAGCAACCTGTGAACTGTGACTCCCACCTAATTGCCGCCGATGGGTGTCAATACCTACCTACTTCCCCTATCCTGCACATGCACAACCTACGCCTGTAGCCCGACTATTCCTCCCACCACACCTCTTCTCTCAAGGGTTTTGCATCAATCAAGTCTCCCTCTCCAAGGTAAGCCCTTTCGTCCTTTCTTCAAGATTTCATGGTTTTCTTCAATCTTTGTCTTCTTCCAAGCTTTCATGGAAAGCTTGGAAATATCTCAATGTGAGCTTTTCTTCCCATTCCTCTCTCTTTCCTCCCCTTTCTCCCTTCCCCTCTCTTTCGTTTCCCTTTCCCTAACTCTAGCCTAATTCATAGAGCTCTAATAGAGAGATTTTTCTATTAAGCATTCTATGTACACAGCTAGGGTTTAGGCTTAACATAAACTAATTTTTTCATTCACTTATGCATTAAGAGTAGGGTTTAGGGTACTCACCTCTTTTTGGTCTTATTATTCTTGCTTACTAATGTGTTAATGAGGACTAACTTTTTTATTTACTATGTTTCTTTTTTGTAGGTTTATTCAAGTGAGGAAGGGTTTGGGCATAGCCTCTCATATGGTAAGTTCTCTGCTTATGCTTCTTGTCTTTGTGTTTTTGCATCCTTGGGTGCCAGGGATTAGAGTTAGGTCAATAGGCAATAAGCTTTATGCATAGCCTTAGCATAGGCCTTACGCAATAGGCATCTTGCAATAGGATATGCATAGGCCTTATGCATAAGCTCCTCTTGCAATAGGATATGCATAGGCCTCTTGCAATAGGATATGCATAGGCCTTATGCAATAGGGCTTTTGCATAAGCCCTATGCAATAGGTTTATGCATAGCCTTATACATAGGGCTTATGTATAGGCTATGCAATAGGTTTATGAATAGCCTTATGCATATGCTTATGCAATAGGACTTTATGCATAGCCTTATGCATAGGCTATGCAATAGGCCTTATGCATAGGCTATGAATAGCTTATGCATAGCTATTGCAATAAGACTATGCATAGGCCTATTGCACTATGGATTTATACATAGCCTTAACAATAGGGCTTATGCATAATAGTCTTAACAATAGGCTTATGCTGCATAGCCGTAACAATAGGCTTATGCATATCCTATGCATATCCTATGCATAGGCTTATGCAATAGTGCTTATCCATAGCCTATGCATAGCTTATACATATTCTATGCATATCTTATGCATAGTGCTTATGAACTAATGAACTAATGTTTTGATTTATTACTACCAATGGTTTTGGCCATGTAGCGGTTCATATGGATTCAGCGTAGAGGTAAGCCCTCTTTGTTTATGCTTCTTCTCTTTGTGTTTTTGCACCCTTGGGTGCCGGGGATTAGGTTTAGGTCAAGAGCCTATGGCCCTATACATAGGCTATGCATACATTATGCATACGCTGCTATGCATAGGGTATGCATGGGGTATGCATAGCCTAAGCATAGGGTATGCATAGGCTATGGCCCCTATGCATAGGCTATACATACGTTATGCATACGTTGCATACGTATAGGGTACGCAATAGGCTTTGTGTTACAGGACCATGGTACATGGAGATTAGAATATTTCACAAATTGAATAATAGAAGAAATAAACCATCATCACCATAGCATAAAACAAAAGCATGAAATGCAAAGAACACAATATTGGGTGCAATCTCTCCCCCAACGTGTGTGGCTCCACTCCCACACGCGCGGTATTTAAATCATATTCATAAATTTAGCAGTTGGAGCCATAAATAGCATAGCTTTTTCAAAACTAAACCTTAGTCTAATGCTTTTAAAGCATCTCATCAAAAATAAACATTGCGCACTATATGTACGATGGGCCAAATCATACAAAATCAAATATTTAGCACATATGTGCTCGGCTAGATAATCTCGTCCAATGTCCACCTTGGTTATTCTGAACTCATAATCTATACTCAACATAGTCCACAATGTTAGATCACAATTACTTTGGAATTCCTCACAAAAATAATTCTAACAAATAGAAATCATTCACTACCATGCTTCACACAGGAACCATGCATGCATCACACATAATTAATTGGATTCACTCCCACGATAAAATATTCTTAAAAATCTCACTCCCGTGAATAGTCCTCCCGTTTGAGAAGAAAACCCTCCTTGGTTGTAACTATCAGCACACACGAGTGATCAAACACATTAATCGTTCCCACATTGGATTCACTTAGAATCCAATGTATTTAAGTGGATTCACTCCCACATGTCCTCACACGCATCACACGTGTCTTAAAGTTGATCGGATTCACTCACGATCAAACTCACAGAACCTTTACACGCATCACATGTGTCTTAAAGTTGATCGGATTCACTCACAATCAAACTCACAGAACCTTTACACGCGTCACATGTGTCTTAAAGTTGATCGGATTCACTCACTATCAAGCTCACAGAACCTTTACATGCGTCACACGTGTCTTAGCGTTGATTGGATTCACTCACAATCAAACTCCTACATTGGATTTACTCACAATGTTTTCATATGCATCACACGTATTCATAGAATACACCACACATTTCACGCATGTTACAGCTGGTTGGATTCACTCACAACCAACTAGGGTCACCTTCATCAAGAATTAATTCAAAAGAGTCGATTACATTCACTCACAATCAAACTCACACATTTCTTACATGCATCAGACATGTCACAGTTGGTTGGATTCACTTACAACCAAATTAATCACACGGGGCACACATGTCACAGTTGGTTGGATTCACTTACAACCAAATTAATCACACGGGTCACCTAAGATATTCTTTTTACTTATTGAATCACGCAATAATAAATTAATTACCGTAACATTCCCTCTTGTTTGGGTTTCAACTGACCTCAATTGCATATTTAATTAGCAACAAGTGAAGAGAATCAGAATATAATATCCATCACAGATAGAATCCCTCTCAACATTAGATTGTGATAAGTTATCCGTCATAGATAAATATCACTTAGATTATCCGTACGGACATCAAAAGAGTATCTTTCACATACACTAATACGAGTATCTTTCATAGACACTAACACAAGTATCTCTCACAGACACCTGGTTAACCTTATTTAAAATAGAAAAGAGAATAATTTGAAGAAAGTGTATTAAATGAGGTGTTAAAGTTTAAAGGTTGATTATGAAATAACAATAAGTTACATACATTCTTCAGTTTGATTAATCGAAAAACATATGTGCATCATTGTTAGTTCATTAAAGTCCTGATAGTGAATGGTCTAATATGTATTTTCTTTCGCGTATAGAAAGTACATATCAATCATTGAACTATCTTAACCAGTATATTTAAATTTAACTATAGTTTTTTTTAAATAAATTTTATATTGAACAATGCATAAGTATGAGTTTTAGGCTTACCTCTCTAGTGGTAGAAATCATGATTGGGAGTACCCTCTTGCTTAGGTTGGTCTTCTTTGTCTTCATCTTCAATCACGTTCACGATCGCAACTTGATCCTTTTTCTTTTCTGGACACTCATATGCATAATGCCCTTCTTTGTCCTCGCCACCGGTAACATGTAATCACATGAGATTTTCGATCTCCATTGTTGGTTTTCTTTGTAGCTTCAATTTTCTTCCCATTCACTTGTGGACCATTGTGCTTCTCTGCTTTATCTTTGAGTTAAAACTTCTCAAAATGTGTAGATCAAGAAAATTGAGAAATATGAGAATCTATCACTATAGTATCCCTTGGAAATCCATTTTTCTTATCGCAGTTTGTTGTAAATAGATGGAATTGCTAGGAGAATGAGGATGAAATATGTTCACTTCTGCTCTAATAATTAGCTTGAGACCTACCATGAACTTTCTTCTTTGCTCTTTTTCATGCACTTTCTCTATAGCTTGAAGTTATAATAAAGTTTGCCAAAATCTGTCAACATACGTTGATATGTTCTCCTTTTCGAGCTGTCTATAAATATCCCATTGCTATCTGGCTTTAATCTAATACGACGGAGGTAAGAAATCCTTTTTGATCAGCGTTTGGAATTCTTTCCATGAATTTGGTTTGTGTTTTCCTTGTCTAATAACATTCCACCAAAGAGCTACACTGCTTACCAAATGATTAGTAGCACATTTAACATTATCCTTCTCATAAATGTTTTTTGTAGAAAAATAATCATCAAGATGGCTCAACCATGCGAGTATGACGTGTGCATTCTTTTTGCCATCATAATCTTGAAAAGTAAAAGCCTTTCTGCTAATCTTGTGTCCCTTTCGAGACTCTTGAGCTTTGAGAGTAGCTCACATAGTCCTTTGGATAGGGTCCTCCTTAGAATCCAAAGAATCAGATTCAGAATATGCACGTCTTTGCTTCTTTTGCGAGTAAATTTTCGTTCAAAATCTTCTCTTTTCCTCTTCTCACTCGACAACTGAGCTTGAAGTGCGTTTACTTGATCTTGGATAGTAGGTGGTTGTGGTGGATAGATTGCCATTATAGAGAAAAAAAGCAAGTAAAATAATATGAAAATGCAAAAATAAAATAGAAAAGGTAGTAAGCTTATCTGCTGACTCCCGTGTATTTTGAAAGAAGTCTTCTTGAAGCACTCGAAGTTGATGGCATCCAAAGAACAACAAGAATAATAACCCAATGTTGCCTTGATGATGTCAACAATTCGGAGAAAAGCTCGGAACACTTGTTTTTGTACCAAAATTCAAAAATTGGAAAGTCATGGTGGATGAAGAAAAATTTATTGCATGGAAACTCCCTCTATCACTCACCATCTTTTACCAAGAAAAAAATGAATTTTTGAAGCTCTCTTTTATTTGGTGCAAAATCTAAACTCACATCAGCTAGTTATTTTGAACTCACAGCTGGCACCATTGCTAAGAAAAAAGAGCACTTCCTACCAACAAATACAAAAGTGGTTCACGTATTTAAACATGCTCAAGGTTACAGTAGTAATTCTTCCATATATATTAGGGTATCTTACTTCTCTATCTTGCTAGTCATCTGCATCTAATAGATAGGGGATGCCTTACTTTTAGATATTTCTGCTTTTGCAGGAACCATTGGAGTCTTGCGTGTATAGAATTGGATAAGAGAATTGTGTGGACCCTTAATTCAATACCAAGATCACATCCTGAGTTAGGACTGTAAGTAAACATCCAAAGCACCTTTCTCTTGTATCTTAGAGTGCTTGAAGTTGGCAGTGTATCTTATTGCAAAAGCTTGTTTGTTATGAAGGTGTATAAAAATGCTTCTTGCTGTTCTTGGTGCCCAATATGGAGACAATGAATTGTACAAGTCAGAGATCAACTAGGTTCAGGTGCCCAAGAAAGGAGACTCACACTCTTGTAGTTGGAGAGTGATGATCCATGTAGAATATATTCTCTAGAGTCCCTTCTCTGTGAATCCCTTCATGTCCAAGGTAAGTGGAAGATTTATCGAGTGGACACTAATTTAGCTAGATTAGTTTGACATTGTGAATTTTGTGTATTCCAGACCGCATTACAGAACTAGCAACTACGTGGAGAGCTATAGAGTGACCATGGTATGTTTAATACTAAAGAATGCCATGGAGATGACTGATAACAACCAACCAGACTTCCCTGATGTTGCAAACATTGAGATGCTTCTTCAGGAAGAAGGGGGGAGCCAAAGCCTTCTGAGCAGATAGAGCCAAAGCAAGCTGAAGAGACAGAGCCAAAGCCTGAAGAGAAGACAGAGGCAAAGTAAACTAAATAGATAGAGCCAAGGCCTGATATGAGGAGGTGAACAATGGAGAACCCAAGGCTGATGTGGATCCCAAGCTTGATGAAGATCCCAAGGCGAATGTGCCTGATGTAATGTAACCAACTCAATTTTAACAATTGTTTTTATTATGTGCTTCTTGTCCCTTAACAATGATTATAAGTTTCAATCATAATAACGCTGATTAGAAGTATGAATCATGTTAATAATGGTTCCAGATGTTGAGGACGCTTATCATCTTGGATGTGAATGGATTGCTGCTCAAAATACAGCCCAAGAGCTTTGGACTAAGTGTTGCACAGGGACTTACAAAGTCAGGGGCATGCATGTCATGCTAAGGCCCAAATTGTATCAATTCATCAACTTTGTAACTAAGCACTTTAGATTGGCCAGCTGGTCCTCAATGATGACGCATAATTTGAGGCCTCTCGTCACGCTAGTTTTGAGAGAATCTAAGATTGAGGAGACAGAATTGTATTTTGTATATGACCAAAGGCACTGTTATCTTGACCCAGGTGTTTGTCATCCCAACAAACCTAGGGTACTATTACATATGAAGCACTATGAGGATATCCAACATCCCTATGATCCCATAAATACATTATTAATTGATGATACCCCTGAAAAGGCAATGTATAATCCCATTGGAACATGGATATCACCCCTTCCTTTTGAAGGTAACATAGATGATGTTGATTTGGAAGAACAATTGATCCCATATTTAGATGGATTGTACAAATCAAAAGACTCTGTAATGAGAAACCCATTTTTGTAATGTAATGTTTTCAATTGTCCTATTCTCATTGAAGTAATGTGTCCTGAAAAATAGTATACATTGTCTTGTTTTTTGAAGACAAAAGGCTCTTGATTAATTATGTTAAAAGAGTACGTTCAAATGGGTAATGTCAAGTAGGAGCATCATCATGCTAGCCACCTACTCAAAACGCTCCCTCCGCAAAGCAAAAATGCTTACCAATCGTCGAAGCAAGGGTTGGAATCTTGTTTGAGCTTCTAACCTTTGCGTTGGATGATTGGCAAGCATTTTTGCTAGCCACCTACTCAAAATGCTCGGTCGACAAGAAAAAACGCTTGCCAATTGTTTGGAGTGCATTGGACAATTTGGTAAGTGTTTTTGCTAGCCACCTACTCAAAATTCTCGGTCCACACAAGCAAAAATGCTTGCCAATCATTTGGAGTGCATTGGACAATTGGCAAGAGTTTTTGATAGCCACCTAGTCAAAACACTCCCTCCATAAGAAAAAATGCTTGCCAATCGTCCGGAACAAGGGTTGGAAGCTCGTTTAAGCGCCCAACTTTGCATTGGACGATCGGCAAGCATTTTTGCTTGTGGACCGAGCAGTTTGACTAGATTGGTAAGCATTTTTGCTAGCCACCTAGTCAAATTGCTCAGTCCATAAGAAAAAATATTTGCCAATCATCCAAACCTTTGTGTTGGAAAATTGGAAAGTGTTTTTGCTAGCTACCTACTCAAAACTCTTGATCCGCAAGACAAAATGCTTGCCAATCATCCGAATATTCATTATCTATTGCTTGGAAAATACATGTATGAGTCAAATGGCATTAGGCACGTTAGATAGGATGAATCTACATTAAATGTGGGAGATCATGCTAAAGACATCACAAAATCATAGGCCTTGGGACTATACTTTGGCTTGGGATCCATCGCACTCTCACACCACTTCTTGAGGTGCTTTACAAAACCTCTATATGAGTCATGTACATCAAAAGTTACCATTCTTAGGATACAAGAAGATACTACATAGCCTAGAGAATAAATACCTTGTTCTCTACTAAAGGAAGGGGCTTGATCGCATGACATTCTAGAGCCATCCAAGGCTAGCTCTCTCTGGCTTCTCTCTTTTCCTGCTTTGTATCCCGCCTCAAGGGAATTGTAGTGCATAATGTAAGGGACCGCGTAGAACATCCCTAATCTCCAATGCCGGCATACACCTCATTTGACGTCTTGGAGAAGTGAGTAAAAACATTTCTAGCGTGGAAGTCATTGTGCAAGAGTTTGTTTGTGTGGATATACACCATTTTTTGCATTAAAGCATTGACAATATGGAAGATATATTTATGTACTTACTCCTTATCACCTACATCCCTGGAGATGGAAACATAGGTGGGAGGGGGAACTAGTTTGCCATCTACTAGACATGTCCACATCCAATTCCTTAGATTACCTCCATTCCAAAATTTGAAGATAATCACTGGCTCTCATTCATTGTGACATAGACCTAGTGGATTGACTATGCCATGATAAATTATATCCACCTACGTGGCCTCTAGATCTGCGGTAGCAAAATCCTTGGGGCAACCTGCTTCAACCATCTCGATGACTTTGCAAACGTACCACTTGTACCCCTAGATGCATAGTGCAAACATTAAACTGGATCTAATTTCTTCATAGAAGAAAAAGCGTTGGAGCCTCAGACAAAGTAGCTCCATGAAGGATCATTGTGTCATGATTTGTGGAGCCTTTGGTAGACAGGATGGGTTGGCTAGGGCTACATCCTAGTTTCTCTTGCTGAGAGCTATCTACCTCTTCTTATGGGTAGTCTCTATGTACTATAGCTTGGTAAGAAAAGCTTCATTTGATCTTCATAGTAGCTGATGAAAGTGCCCTTTGCAAAATGAGGGCAAAGAATCTATACAAAAGATGTTCACAAACCAATTGTTGAATTAGAGATAATAGACGTAAAAACACCATTCATAAGATTTATAAATACACATTAAGAGTGACGACATCAATTTCATTTGATAAGCAAAAGACATGGAAGAGCATTCATTGACAAATAGAAGACTATTTTTTGAAAGCTAATTTCCAAGTGGTGGGAAGGTTTCATCAAGCAAAGAGAGACCCATCAAGCAAAGGTTTCTTGGAAGTGCAACAACGCCACCTAAAATAGTGGCATGGTCATACACATGTAACTAAAAAACATACATCCCATCACATCACTTGGCAGTAGTGAAGTTCATTGCAGCAAATCACGATGACATTCGTAAAACAACATCACAATGTCATTGCAAATGCTACACATTATGAATGCATGAAAATAAATTTTTATAATTTTAAAGACAATTTTCTTTCCTAAATAAGAATATAAATGCTTCATGCACATAATTGTAATACACAACAACATGGTGTTCCAACAAATGCAAGAAAAATAATGAATGTGAACAAATATTTTGGTTTTTTTAAAAATTATATTTATGCTTCACATACAAACTTCTTGTGTGCACAATGGTGTCTGAAACAACAAAAGTTGTGGCACTGAAAATGCAATATAATATGATTTCTTTAAAGAAAAAACAATTTTTGATTAATTACGAAATGTAAAGAGAGAAAGAGAGAGAGCCTAGTAAAAAGAACAAGAAATGACATGAAAATGATGGGGTGGAGATCGCTTTTATATTTTATGTATATGGTTTGATTGTATTGCACAGAGCGTATCTGGTTTGAATGATAAATGTGATTCCTTTATTTATACATTTAATCGTGTATAGACCCTATATTTGAATTGCGCACTCCTTAACGTCTCAATTGGAGGGTTTGCGCCAATTTTTTATGTACTGAAAATGGCGCGCACTACAAATTCGGGAGAATTTCGCACTATTGCGGCATCAATTTGGGCGGAGAGGCTTGGTGTGCATAGTTGCCTTTTGGCTAGGGCAATGGCTTTGTGTGCAAGGAGAATAAGCCCTTGCAAGCTCGGCCACAAGAAGGAGAAGAAGATAGTATTAAAATTAATGAGAATTATAATAGTACTAATGGGATTTATTAGGAGCAACCAAACTCTGATACCATGATAAAACTATAGTCCCACAGCTATGGTGAGCTTCAAGGAGAGAAGAGGCTATGGAGGAAATGAGAGGGTAGCATTCCTTGTGAGTGAAGATGTAGAAGATAATGCTAGAGTGGTAAAGTGTGGATTACACCCATTGGTGCCACTTGGACTTTACCTTTTTCCTATTGGCTCTTCCAATTCCCTAGCAATGCTATTGGACCCCTTACAACCATTCAATTTCTTTCTTATGCCCTAGTGCACATTTGATCCTCCTAGGCATGCTAAACATCAAGATTCCAACACCCCCCTTTGATGTGTGCATGGTCATTACCATACTTGAGAGGTGAGAATCCCCCCCTTAGTGCCCAATTAGGCCTTTAGCACTGTGGTGTCATAAGCTTTATGCATAAGGCCTAATGTATAATGCTTTATGCAAGGCTTGCGTAACGGCTTGCATAAGGCTTGCATAATGCATAGTACCGAGAATGAGATAATTCCTGGCTTGCATAATGGCTTACATGCTTTCTTAATATTTGTTTTATTTTTGTGCTTTGAAGAATGAGATGATTCTCGGGGTCAATTGACTCAGAGCCGGGAAGTCTTCATTTCATAATATTTTTTTAATATTTTCTTTGTTTGTATAGATGTGGCCTGGTTCCTCGTTCTCTTGTCCCACAGACCCATAATTTGAGGCTCTCATCGAGTCTCAATGCGGTTTGCTAGGGAGATAGAGGGCATATTTGGCAGCCTATGCAACAGGCACCTCTTTACCATCAGGTCTGCCCACAGCCCACCGCCCACACAGCCCAACAGAGTCCCTTGCCAGGCACTTTACCTTTGCTAGGCACTTCACCTACCTTTACATTCACCACTCATCCGTCAGCCCCAATTAGTGCTACAGCATCTCCTACACCTGCACCTTCAGGAGATGTGACACCTCACAGTCCTCATGGCTCTCATGAGAGTGGCAGTCGTCTCGTGTAGTCGTGGAGATAGTGGCGGTCGTACCTCACACCACACTAGCACTAAGAGTGGAGGTAGAGGATGCTTAGGGTAATGCTTTGGGGATGGGGATAGTTCTTCAGAGTCACCACCACATCATGGTGATATATCATATTATGATATATCACAGATGTAGGTGGCATAGTTGATGACTCTCGTGTGGGAAGGAGGTGGTAAACTACTTGCGCCAAGTAGTTTTTGCACACTATAAAGAGACTACTTTATACATTTTAAGCAGCAAAGGGAGAGCCTAGTGGATGATTGCATTAAAGCTGTCCACAAGAAGTATCCTAATCCTCACAACCAAAGGTCTAACAGTAGATGGGTGCAACACAAAATTAAAGACATACTTAAGAATAGGAGGTCTCTAGTAAGGAGACATGCAAAGGACGAGAAAGCCCGAATAGATGCCGGTCAAAATGGACACATCAAGCCATCTACTGCTCATAGGGACGAGTGGAAGAAAGCCAAGAAGGACCTCCTAGAAGGAGTAGGGAACCAGAAACAAAGAGAAGTGCGGCGAATACAAATGGAGCGATATGGATCGTCACACTTCGAATCTGGAGGTCGTGCATCATGGAGCCCAAGTTTGTACTTCATGTCTCTTCTTTGTATTCTCTCTATTTGATTTATGTTATAATGTTTGTCTTGTGATGTAGCGTGACATTGTGGATAGATATCCTACCCCAAGAGGCTAGCTACCATCGTCGCTGCCCACAGTAGAGGAGATACATGGGATTACCTTCACGATGAAGGGATTATCTCCGGCCGCCGAATAATACAATCGAGCAAGGAGAACACTAATGCTGCAGGTAATACTTTTTATTTTTATTTACAAAACACTTTTTGACCTTTATAATACTTTATATTTTTATTTTTATATATCTTCACTTTGTATAAGCATAAGGTGGACAAAAAGGAGGACAAGATGACTCGGAGAGTAATGACTCCTCTGAGTAGTTTTCCTTGTAGTTTTTCTTCATGTATAGTTTTGGTTTATGCAACTATGTTTCTTTTTCAAGCCTCATGTGGTGGCTACCATAATGTATGGACAATTTCTTGGATATAAGATGAAATTTTTCATCTTCTTTATGTATCTATGTTTTTTATTCAAGCCTTATGTGGCTACGATCATGTATGGAGAAATTTTTGGATATAAAATGTAATTTCTCATCTTCTTTAATCAATATTCGAAGTGTGTTCACAAATCTTTTTGTGCATATCTATCTTTAATTTAAGTTTTTTTGTTGATATCTTTGCTGATCTTGATTCGTCTATGTACAAGTAAGCAAAACCTTAAACCGGAGAGCTGCCTGTGCAGAAAATGCAGCTGTACATTTTCACAGGCAGCTCTCTGGATTTTTAAAAAAAATTCTAGAGCGCATCTATAACAAAGGCTATAAAGGCGTCTATTTACGCGTCTATAAGCGCATTTATATAAGTATAGACGTGATTATAGACGCGCATATAGACATGTATATAGATGCGTGTCTGTAGACACACATATAGAGACGTATATAGACACGTGTCTGTAGACACGATTATAAACGCGCCCGTAACATTTTAAAGCACATTGTCAAAACGTGTCTATAAGCGTGCCTATGGTCGCTTTTCCTTGTAGTGATATTTCAAAAATTGTTAGGCCTTTGGCCATGTATATATAAAGTTTTTATAATGAAGAGGTGTCTAACTAGAATCCTCATCGGATTCCGAGTGATCTTCATCATCCGATTCCTTGTCCTTTTCACTTGCTTCACCCCGTTGATAATCTGAATCCTCCTCCTCTTCTTCCCCTTCATCCTACATACATGCCATCAAGTGTAAGGTAAGAAAGAGCATTAAAATAAAATTAGAAGTAGAAAAGAGAATGGTTTAGGCAACACATTAGCTCATCAGCTTAAGTCCCCAAAATGGACTCATCCAAGTGTACACCTTGCATATGCATCCACGCCCACAATTACGCACGGGGGGCTCTAAACCCTCCGTTGTTGGGTCACGCCCAACAACCTCCCTCTATAAAAAACCATTAAGAAAATATACAATTATTTCAAGAAAACAATATAGTACAAAATGAAATGAAAGGAGAGAAGAAATGATACTTACGAAATGAGCAAGAAAGGAGGATTTCCCGCCAGAGCCGAAGTGTGAAGCCCCTCGCTTCCATAGTCGCGAAGCACTTGCCGCCACTTGTTATTGAAAAGCACCTGGGTTCTTTCTCACACGAAACTGCGTGAGTGCCTCCACTCCTCGGCCATACACACACTAGGCTTCTCCAAATTATTCTTTGCTTCTCTCTTGATATTTTCTCTCCTATTAGAGAGCAAAAGCTTGATGTGCCGCTTCATCCACTCCTCGGAGAAGCACAGACCCGCATGTAGTAAGGGAAACTTTGACTTCTTAAGCACATCGCTAACATATTGCTTAGAAAGTTCATCTTGTGCTTTCCACTTTTTTGAAGGAGTTCACGAACTCTAGGTTTGCAAGTACATGCATACGATTCATGACTTGCTTTCCTCGTGCATCCATCACTCACGAGAACATCATCCGCATCCATGGTGTATGGAAGGAGGCATGGATCAAATGGTGGAATGGGTCTTCTGCATAATGTGTAGATGAAGAGCCCCCCTATTGGGGAGACGCATCGGGAGACCTAGTGTTGCTTTTGCCAAAGCAAAAGTAGGCTGCTCCCCCCCCCCCCCCCGCTAGCACGTCTACTACCCCCCAGACTCCCTACTACATCGTCGTTGTGGTGAAGGAAGACATGAGGGAGCGGGTGTTAAAACCCTAAGATCTCTCTAGATAATTGTTATGCATAAACATGCATAAATCAGGCATAAACTCAACCACCCAACCACCCGAGCCCAAGGGATGCACACATGAATAATAATGAAATACATCATACCTCTACCTTGATGTCCCATACCATTAAGAGGTATAACTCCAATAACATGTAGCTATAGTGTGAAATGGTAGATGAGTAGATATGAACCTCTACGCAAGAGAGCATAATATATCCTTGGCCTCATAAGCCTAAGCCTCCAAGCCTCCCTTGAGTGTGCCCCATGCCCCTATTATATAGGAGGGCCCTCCAGTGACTCCTCTTGACTCTCCATTTCCCATGTGTGACCCTTGGATGCCTGACCCTAACCTTAACCCTTAAGGTTAGTCCTAACCCATGCTCCACTAGAGCTTGTTCCCATGCTCCCATGCTCACAAGCCTAATGTGGGTTCGCCTCCTAGTATATGCACACATAATGTGCATATAACATAGCACACATAATGTACATATAACATACTTCCCCTCTCTCAAAACATTGCACTCTTGCAATGAAAAGAAGGAGAACTGTGCTGACCAATCTCAACCGACTCCCAAGTCGAATCCTCAATTTTCCTATCTTTCAACCTAATTTTAACCTTAGGGATTAGTCAACTAGAAAGTTTCCTTTCCCTGAATTCAAGAACCTTATCAGGTTCATGTGGAACATAGGATAAATCTTCGACTTCAGGAGTAATTGTATTATCCTCACCTCCCAGTTTCCCTTTCAATCTATTGATAAGAAACACTGGATGAACTCTAACATGTGGAGGTAGTTTTAAGTTCAAACGCAACCATGCCAATCCGATGTATAACTCGAAAATGGACCATAATATCTAGAAGATAAATTCGAGCATTTTTCTATTGACAAAGTCTGAGAATCTTTAAGAACATTAAAATAAACCAACGCTCTTGGTTCAAAAGACCGAGATGAGCATCCCCTATCAGCATAAAACCGTGTCCTATCTTGAGCACTCCTGATAGAATCCCGAGCTTCGTTCAGCGTTTCCTGCATATCACACAAAAAATCCCTCGATGCATCAAGCTTGATGTCCGTAAGACCGACATCAATAGGCGCCCTGGGTTAATACCCATACATAAGCATGAATGGACTAAAACCAATAGCCGTATGTTTAAAACTGCTATAGGCAAATTCCATCATTAGAAGATATTTTTTCCAATATGGTGATTTTCTAGAGACATATGCACAAAGCATATACACTATAATCTGATTCATACGCTGTGTTTTGCCCATCAGACTGTGGATGATTACAGCAATTCACATTCAAAGTAACTTCCTCATTGTAAACCATTCGGAATAAAGTAGGAAAACATGGCATTATAACAGCAGAAATCAGGGATTCATCGGCACCCCAACATACCCACATCTGCATATGGAATAATTGACATCCCGAGTTACCCATATCAACATAGAGAGCCATCACCGTCTCGATGAGTCACATATGTCCATCCGTAAACCATCAGGTTGACTATATAAATCACCTACATTACGGAACTAGAGAAAGAAATGCCCAAAAAGGAAGAATTCAAATTTCCTTATCCGAACACAACAAGAAAAACTTGTTTGAACTCTAAAGAAAGAGATTTCAACAAGTGAAAATGCCGACGAGATTACCCTCAACAAAACATGCAGACTATAAACAAAAGAAGTTTATCTAGAGAATGCCCACACTATAACTTCTAGTGAATTTAGAAAATGAGATTGTCTTTGAATGTTGAGGTCAACATGCTAAGTGATATAAGCAAAGCAACAATCTTGAGCCCAAATTATCCCATAAGATAATATATGTGAGGGATCACTAGCGTCCCATACCACCATGATATGCTGTCTAGGAAATATGAATAAAATCCTATATAAAAGGAATAAGATGACCTTATCCAGACTTTCAGATACTAAAACCTATCTCTATATACCTGAGACTACATCAAGGAATAACTCCTTCCGATGATGACGAGTACATCATTAGAAAAGAAATTAAATTATTGGTGCCTTTTTAATGATAACTACCCAAAACACAATAAAGTTAAGATAGAAAAATAACTCACCTAGATATATAAGCAACTAGGTATCCGAGTTGGAATATATACAAGAGTATAAGAAATATACTCCAAAATTATGTGCAAAAAACGAAGGCAAATGCTACCTTCAAGGCACATGAAATTATCCAAAGATCAAAAGATCCTTATAAAACCATGGATAAAAGCATAGAAGCTCCTTAAATCCATGAAAACCATAGTTGATCATAAAAATCAATGCATACCATCTAATGGACATTAATCATGCCAAAAGAAGCCAAAAGAAGCATTAAAATTGGTGGCCAACTCATCAATCCGAAGTATATGAACGTTGTATTGTTCAAATAAAACTCCAAAGTAAGAAAGTGAAACACATGTGTGTAACACTCAATAAAAAATCCCTAGACACAAGTGATCTAGGTAGAACCTGATGAGTCCATATAAAACTTGGAAAACATCCAATAAATCCACCAAAACAAACCGATCAACTGACCCATGATAGAGGCTTAAGAAATTAAGCACAAACCACACTTAAAAAAGTGCAAAATAAATTATCATGAAAAAGTGTCAAAGGTGAAAAACACTTTGAACTTAGATTATAGCTATTAAAAGAAATTAAGGAACATGTCCAAAAAGAATGGCTAAACGATGGTAAAAACTCATGAATACATCGTTTAGAATTAATCCAAACATAAATATCCATTAATACGAGATATAATCGTATTAATAATATGCAAATAACCCGCATCTATCTAATGTCAACAAGAGAAAATGTACTTCAATATTAAATAACCCTCGAAAATGTTAAATTCTCGAGAAAAAGAACTATCATGATTTTTTTCTAATTTTCCTTGATTTTATAGGGCCTCAAAATATGATAATTTTTAATTCAACCAAACCTATCTTATGGCATTCCAAACCTATAATTTTTTAGTTTAGCAATTAAATTTGCCAAAATACCATTGATATTTTAAAAATACCAATTTTTAGGATTTTTAAAAATAATATCTAGAATATTCCTAATTTTTCTTGAGAATCCCATCATTCACGAAATTTTCAATTCCGCCCGACAATTCTCAAATCCAATGAAAATTTAAAATTTTAATGGATTTATGCAATCCTTTAAGACATTGTATAATGGACTTGCTTTTTGTTCTTCCTTTCGCACACCCTTATTAGATTTAAAATTTTTATTTTGTGACTATTGAGAAACTAGCCACAAATTCAGACTTTTCATGAGTGTTTTTTTGCAATTCTTCTATAATGTATACTTTTTAATCAAGTTGTTGAATGAGTATTGGTGTTTACATTTGAACATAAGTTGATCCTCCCGTAGGGAGGGGTCTCAGTCCGCGATTGTTTCCTATGGTGCCTCGCGCTCCCCCGAGGGGGGGTGGAAGGTTTATCGAGCGGCCCCATGCCGATGGCACGGGGGATGGGGGACACCCACTCGACGTGGGCAGGGGGAGGTGTCCCTCCCCCCGCACCTCGTCATGCGTCCAACGGGCAGCCCCGACCCGACACCTCGCCCACTATCTCACATAGTCTTATGCATAAGACTCTATGAATAGTCTTATGCATAAGACTCTATGAATAGTGTCATGCATAAGACTCTATGAATAGTCTTATGCACAAGATTCTTTTGCACAGCATTATGCATAGAGTCTTAGCGTCTATGCATATAGTCTTATGCATAAGGCTCTATGAATAGTCTTATGCACAAGATTCTTTTACATAATATAATGCATAGAGTCTTAGAGTCCATGCATAGTTTTGTGCAATAGATTGTATGCATAGAGTCTTTTGCATAAGACTATGCATAGAGTCTATACATAATACTATGAAAAAGAATCTTGTGCATAAGACAATTCATAGAGTCTTATGCATAAGACTATGCAATAGACTCTATTCTTTACATAGTATTATGCTTAATAGCCTTTACATAGTATTACGCATATAGGCTTTACGTAGTATCATGAATAATATTATTCATAAGACTATGCATAGAGTCTTATGAATAAGACTATGCATAGATTCTATGCATAAGTCTATCTAAACGACTCTTATGCATAATACTATGCAAACGACTCTTATGCATAAAGCTATGCACATAGTCTATGCATAATACTATTTTGAAACAAAGGTTGTTCGGGCACCTTAGGGTGTAATAGCAAAGAACATGGTGATGGAGAGGTCTTACCAGAAATGAAGAGAGCTTGAAGAAGATTGTAGAAACCTAAGAATAAATAAAATACATTAGAGGATAAATAAGCAATATGTTCATACTTACATGGCTCCATTATAGAGTGAATTCATCGCTTTAAGAGGATAATGTGAGCTCGGAGCATTGGTAAGTACCCTCCTATAAATGGTTGTTGTCTATTTCTTATTCTATTGGTGAATGTGTGGAGTTCTCTTGGGAGGTGCAGTAGGCCGCCATAAAAAGAATGCTCGGGTTGAGGAGATGGGATCCAACTCTGTTTACTGTAAAAATGGCAGATTAAAGGCGAGTTCAACCACTCAGATTAATCTATGAGCTCACACTAGAAGTCTCTAGATTTAGTTTCCAGATTACAGTTGTGGTGTTCCACATGGAGGACATAAAAGGTGTCTACCCGATGTTATTGGGCAGACCATGGCTCATGCAAGTAAGAATTAAGCAAGACTGGATGTGGATAGGATAACTATCCGGCGTGAGGAAAGAAGAAAGTCATGATTTACAAAAAATATATTTTTAAAGTAATTTGAATGGTCACAGGCGCCTGAATGGACACACCACATGCCAAACACCAACCCCACATTTTTTCGAAATTTAAAATAACCTTTGTCTAGTTTTCAATAATTTTTTGAAATTTTTAAATTACCCCGAATGCATTTAGAATATGAACAGTTAAAAAATTTCGAAATTCCAACAATTTTCCTGGGATACGGAAAGCCAAAAGTTTCTTGGGAAAATGAAAAGACAAAAAAAATCGGAATGTGAAAGGTCAAAAGTTTCCGGAATACAGAAGGTCAAAAGTTTTTCCGGAATTCGGAAAGCCAAAATGTTTTAGGAAAATGGAAAGCCAAAAGTTTTCCGGAAGATGAAAAGCCAAAAAGTTTCAAAAAGAAATTTCCTAGAATTTTTCAGAGATTTTTTCTTCAAATCCCATAATTTCTCACTATTTTTCAGGCTTTTTTCAAGCTTTTTTTGAAATATTATCAAAAGTTTTTTTAATATAAAAAACTTTTTTTAAAAAAATAAAAAAATATATTAATAAGCTTTTAGCTTATTATGGATTTGATTTTTTTAAGGGGGGCGATTTTTTCACCGGCTGGCTGGAGCACACCCCCCCAGGGTCTGTGCGTGCAAGGAATGAGATAGGGAGAGACTGAGAAAATCCCTCTCTCTTCTCCCTTCTTTCCTCTCCATCTTCTCCCTTCTTTCCTCTCCATCTTCTCCCTTCCATTTCTCTTTCTCCTCCCCTCTCTGTTAACAGAGGGATAATCTTTAATCATTTGATTAAAGTTTTTAATTAAACATTACTTAATCATAATTAACATTAATTATGATTAATGTTTTAAAAAAATCCTTTTTTAAGAGAATTTCTCACAGAAAAAAGAAGAAAAAATCAGATTTGAGAGGCGGAGAGGACCCCACACACATGGGAGAGCATTTCATGCATCAACATGCTATCCCCTACTACATTTCAGCAGAAAATCGACAGAAATTTGATAGCATATCCACGGAAAACCCGCAAAAATGTATAAAAAATATATTTTAATCAAAAAATGCTCAAAAAATTCCTTAAAAATTTCTAAAATTTTTAGAAATTTAGGGAATCCATTCTACCAAAATAATCCACCATAAAATATGTGGTATTTTTGTAAAAAATTCCATTAATGCTTATTTTAAACCATAAAAAAGAAAAAGAAAAAATAGCATTAAACTCACGGAATTCCCCCGCAACGTCGATTCGTCCATTGAAATGTAGTAACACGCTTCCAATCGCCATATCAACGATCCATGTGAAATTCATCAACACAAATCAACAAAATAACATTTTTATTAGTAAATATTAAAATTTACTAAAAAAAATCAACAACAATTAAATAGAGATTGCTTTGATACCACTGTTAAAACCCTAAGATCTCTCTAGATAATTGTTATACATAAACATGCATAAATCAGGCATAAACTCAACCACCCAACCACCCCCGAGCCCAAGGGATGCACACATTAATAACTCCACCAAGTTTTGGAATGATGAGAGAAAGATACCTTTGTACTCCCTCAACACTATCAACAAGTCAATAACCCAACCAATCCCAAATTAAATCTTGATGTAGTAGAATAAAAGTGTAACCCCTTTGCTTTGTGATATTAGGTTGTGTTTCACACTGATCGAATTGATCCAAAGTGGTGGTATGTTATACAAGTTTCCCCTCATTCAAAACATATCTTTCAAGATGAAGATGTGGAGGCCGATTCGGAATCTCTGGATGAGGTGCAAGTACTACCTCAAATCGGCTCATTGGAAGAAGACGATGAAGAAAATATTTTGGATGGGACCGATGAAGAGCATGAGGAATATCAATTGGAAGAAGATGATGAGTCACCTATCAATCATGACAATGCTTCATTAGATCATGATAGTGATAGTGATATTGATATTGATATAGAACCCCATCTTTTCATTAAGCTTCCATTAGATATAGACATTGATGAAGCAACACATATGGATTTATTACAAGATGAAATAGATTCATGATCTTGACATTGTTTCTTTTCTTAAATTTTACTATCTTTTTTTTTGAAACATGGCTCCAAGGGTTTTAATGGATGATTTTTCAAAACTATATATCATTTCCTGTGTGCATGTGACATGTATTTTCAAAATTCAGCATCCAACAACTCTCTTGAATTTCATGCAGCGAAAATAGAAGCGTAATTTCGCTGCTATCTTCACTGTTCAACAACAAAATTTCACTGCTAAAGGCATTGCTCAGCAGCGAAATTTCACTGCTATAAACGCTGTGGAGCAGAAAGATTTCACTACGAAGCAGCTAACCGAATCCCTGACATCCCGACAAAAAAAGCGCTACTGAAGCACTGCTAGAAAATGCTGATGTGCCCCTGATGTGCTATAGTGTGTGAAAAGATGCATTATTCCTTATATTTACTCATGAAAAACTACCAAAGCAGACCTAGGATGTGCCTAGTGCACTTTACCATGTGAGAGTAACGACGACGAGGAACAAGTGGCCTACTTACTTAAGCATTAGTGTCTGAGCATATGAATGGGGAAGAATTAATGGTGGATGAGTTTCCCACAAGGATCAACAGTCTTAGAGAGAAGCCTTGTATGTATTGACGAGGCCTATCCTCCAGATAGTTCATTGGTGTCTCTTGTTCTCATAGATTTACCAAATTCATATCATGATGAAGGGTACCTTATGTTTGATGTGTTGGTTATAGTGCTCCTTTTACAAGAAGAGAAATCTCAATAAACCCATACTAGTATGCATGTGGGAGATCAAGAATTCACACCGCCAGTCAAGCCAATGGTAGAATCAATCGAGTCTTTTAGCAACAAGGATGCTGAGAAGGGGAAAGCTAAGCCTAAGAAGAAAGACAGTTGTAGCTATTGTCAGAAGAAGCAAGTCCATTATATCAAGGAATATAGAAAAATGTTGAAGAAGGAGAAGAAAGAGTCAAGCATGGATAACTAATGCATCAACACCAATTGTTGAAAAGAAGAAGTTAACAAACTATGCACATGATGATTGGGCATTCATTGTGCATGATGTATACATGTCAGTGATAGATCAACATGTATGGTATTTTGATAGATCATCATGTTTGGTATTTTGAGAGTGGTGCTAGCAAAAGCACATTAGTTTTTAACATGATTTATTTTCCTTCCTTGAGTGTGGTCCTCAACGAGGCACACTTAGATGTGCAAACAACTTATATCATTGAAAGGAGTTGGTAAAATTTTGCTCATCACTACTATAAATGGTGGGATAATAACTATCTCAAATGTCTTGTTTGTTCTAGGCATTAAAAAGAACTTGCTATAAGTCTCTACCATTGCTAGGACATGCCTAGTGGTCATATTTACTGATGATGACAAGTGTACATTTCATGATGAGAGTGATGAAGGCATCACTGTGGTGTCCGGTACTCTAAGCTATGGGCTTTACATGTTGGATATGTATAAGAGATTGGCTCTGTTGATGGATTAAATGAGTCTTATTAGTAGCGTTTGGGTGTCTTTTGGTACCATTTGGGTGTCTTATTAGTAGCATTTGGGTGTCTTTTGGTACCATTTGGGTGGACAAATGTGGTAGCTTGGTGCTTAGGGTTAGGGTTGATTGGAAAATCCCTAGCCCTACCTTTTTTATATAAATAGACATGGAAGAGGACACAACATATGATGTTAGCTCATTTCATACGTCTTTGTCATTCTTTCTCTTGTTTGAGCCAATTATTAGTATCTTGTTAAGCATTTTGGCTCATTTGCGTCTTTGTCATTCTTTCACTTGTATGAGCTAAGCATTAGTATCGTGTTAAGAATTTCTTAATCTTTTGTCATTCTTTGTCTTGTGTGAGCTTAGTACTTAGTATCTTGTTAAGCATTTCTTAATCTTCTCTCATATTTACACATTAAGCTTATATGTTACCATGGTTAGCATCTTATTAGGAGTTCTTAGATTGATTAAAGAAGCTTTAATGAGTTCACCTACAGCTATGTAGATGGAAAAGGACCTTCAAGCCTTTGGTCACAGTGTGAAGACAGGGACCAAATAGGGTGCCCAAGTGTGGGATTTGGTGGATTAGGGTTGGGCTAGGTGGGAGATAGCCCTATCTTTTTGTATAAAAAGGCATCATGGAATGGAATGAATAATCACTTGTTTGGCCTCCACTCTTGGCTCTTCAAGTTTAGCGTTTGATTAAGCTCTTGTCTGTTGTTTCAATCTAGTTTAGCAACATGGATTAGTGTTTGCTTAGGATGGACTTAATCTTGTTTACCATTGATTAGCCATGGATTAGGGAGGGCATCATGTGATTTTTTGTTAATTTAGCATTTCTAATCTTGGTTAAGGAAGGGTTAGGAAGAAGATAGAGGATGTCTAATGTAAAGCCTTCAACAGTTACTAGTGATCACAGTCTCATTTAGATTGTGTTTGGTTTCTTTCAATGGTGCCATTAAGGTAGACAAATATGGGACAGGGTGATTACGGTTAGGGTTGAGTGGGAAAACCCTAGCCCTACCTTTTTTTGTATAAATAACCCCCTTATATGAATGGAAGATGACACAACACATATAGTATTGGCTCATTTGCTTCTTTTGTCATTTTAATCTCTCTTGCTCTAGCGCTTAGCTTGTTAGCATTTTATTAGGGTCTCATGTTTTGACATTAAGATAGGATGTAGCCTTGATTAGCAGCTTATTAGTAGTTTTTATGTGGATTAGAGAAGGTTTAATTTGTTCATCTAGAGCAATGTAGATGAATT